>NC_134278.1:78502433-78802874 GCF_949628215.1 Phalacrocorax aristotelis | reverse complement strand
TATCTAATTATTATTTCATTCGGATTTCAGTTTTTTGTCTGGGAAATAGATCCTCAGCTGGCATGTACCCAACCCAACAGCTGCATTGCTTTTCTACTTCCACAAACACTCTAAAAGTTAGCCAAAACCCTGTTTGTGCTGGCAAACACCCAAGACTTTATTATTATGTACTATTAGTTCATAGTGAGAAATGTGCACTACAGGAAAAAAAAATTCCAGAGAAGCTAAATAATTGGGTACAGATGTTGAAGATATATGAAGCCCTATCCACTGGACAGTATCTTACATATTGTTTCTATCACCTGTTTGCTTTCCGAGCTTTTAATAAGATAACTATGCATGCTATCCTTGAAGAACATTCTAGAATTCCTCCTTCAAAGACTAACAACTTTTGAACTCCACTTGTCTCTTCTGAATAACAATCTCTCTTCATCATTCCACAAATGCCACTTTATATTCATTTCATATTTAAATAAGGTCTTGGCTGTTGTTTTCATTATCTGGCAACTTTCAAGTGCAATCAGACTATTTCATTCTTGCTTCATGACACAAAAGTAAACCTGATGCATCATGCCAAATCCCCGGCATTTAGAATTCATGATAAAATACCTCATCAGCCCAAAGACACTGTTCTAAATACCTAATCATTTTCACCTTTCCGCCCCCCTCTACTTGCTGGCAAACAACATCTGTTCAACATCTTCAGGGACCATTGCTTCCCCAGTTTTATACAGATGCCCAAACCTCACCAAGGCCAATACTCAGGTTAAGCTGCCTACAAAAGTAACCCTGTCCCAGCCAGATTTCTGAACCTTGGACCATTAAATTTATTCTACAAAATATCTGGAACGTGCAAAGTACTGCAGCTGACAGCAAATACAATGAAAGTAAATACACAAGAAAATCACTGGCATTTTTCATAACTGACATGGAATGGTTTTGCCATTTCAAATTACATCACGAGTGCTTTCTTTCCACCAGCATAAAATGGCAAAACAAGGTACGTTTGCTTGGTTGTTCTTCCAAGAATTTACAGAAGAGGATAAGTCACCGGAAAAGGTAGCTTTTCTGCAAGCCAATGCATGTGACTGCTGACATTTCTGCTCCAGCACCATGAGGCAAGAAGTACCGAGGCTCTCTCCCTCTCCTTGCCCAAAGAACATCACGACTTGGTTGGATAACCTGACATTTGCCTTCACCTTCCCCACAGGCTACAGCCACTGATAAACTTTTCCTGAAAAATGATTTCATCCTTTCCGATGATTTGGCTTACACAAAACAGACCGGATGAAGGTCGTGACCTCATTACAGATTTAGACACTCCGTTCCCATCTGAAAAAAAGTAGAACTGGTAAATTGAAATGTTGGAAAAAGGTCAATGGAGATTAACTTTTTCCTACAGCTCTGAAATAGACTTTGTCAATCACAATTGTACTTTTGGTTCAAGAGAGTTTAAAAAAAATAAAGACAGATTTTCACAAAAAATGTGTAAATGACTACAGGGTTTCCCCCTGTTCACCAGCTGGCTAGTGTGACAGGTACCCTGATGCCATGTACAGCCACCCCGTCTCTACACTAAACATGGGTAAAGAGACACTGAAGACAGCATGCTGGTGCGCTCTGTCCAACTTCCCTTTCTGCCCCAAGGAATTCAGGTGGCAAAAAGAAAGCCAAGAAACAGCAAGTACAAAAAAGTTCCATTTTACATCATGCAATGTTCTTCCACGGATGGCAAGCCCATGTTTGCCATGTCAGAAAATGACTACCCATTCTCTCCACTTTGTGGACAAATGAAGTGAGGAAACACTTCCACTACATACTGACTCAATTTCTTGAAGCGTTTTTGAGCTTCCTTCTACTGTTTCCAACAGATTGACTGATGGCCTGAAATCCTCAGCCAGTTCAATTTCATTTATTTCTTTCAAGTGTCTACGGAGTTTGATGATGTTTTCGTACATGGCTCAGACTGAGGAGGAACTGTGCGCTGTTTCCCTCCATATCTGCACAGACCACCCAAACTTGCTGTAAATTCCAACCTGAAGTGCAAAAGTAGAATTACATTAATTTATCCAGGAGGAAGGGGTTGGGTTGGTTGGTTTTGCTTTTGCTTTTATCATCAGATTTGATTCTGACCAACTGCCTCCAAGGACAGAAATGCTGCCAGCTAGCAGTATTCAGCTTCACTATAGCTCTGGTTTCTTGACTCATGCTCCCTGCATTCAGGGCTTTTTAAGGAAAACCTCCACCTTTTCCCTGAAATTCAGAAGACCTTAGCGCCTTTAATTGTCTTGGGTTATGGAAATATATGAAGCAATTCCCATACAGGAAAAAACAAGCTGAAAGAGACATTCTGCACATGCCATCCATCACTTGCCTTGGATACTGAACAGATTGGTCCTTATGACAGTATTATTTTATTTCATGTACCTGCAATAAGAATTTAAAAAATTACACAACAATGTACAGCCAGTCTGTGGGCTGTACAGTGTGCTCAGCCACAAGAAACCGATTTCTATTCCTTGACTGCCTTGAGGCAGACGTGATCAACTGAAGAAGGAAAGAATCCCAGACTACTTCTTGTTGCTTAGGGCAACAGCTCATGGCCTATCCAGAACAAGACAATCATCATACCATTTTCTTGAATTAATGGTAAGAAACAACAAAATATCAGCACGGGTACTAAACATTAACTTTGAGGAGGGTTATATCCCAAAGATACCAGCAGGTAGATGCAGAATCTGGCTAGTTACAAGGCAGACATAAAAGTCTGATGACTGGAAAGCAAATGCTTCCAGAGTACAGCTCACTGTACACACACTGAGCCATTACATCCATCTTTAAAATAGCTATACCTACCTGAAATAACCCTGGTAGTAACTCACACAAGACATCCAAGTATAGAATTTTACATGGCAAATGCAATTTTATGAGTTATCCTTCAAAAGAGCAGCATTGCCTCTCACATAATCAAAACCAAAACAAAACAAAGTATCAAGAACCAGGCTCTGGAATTGTTTAGAAAACAACAACGGCAGGTGTTTTTAATTTTCCTCTGAATCTTTTAAGTATGACAGGATAATACAGTCATGAAGGAACACTTGCAAACGGGAGAACCTTATTTATATTTTAAAAGTAAAAGCTAAGATTCTCACATATTTAAGATTTACACCACAGATTTACAGTAAAAAGCCAACGAAACAAACAAACAAAAAACCATACAGCCCTGAAGCAATTTAGAAAGTGCTAATCCTGATCATTTTCCACCTAATGACTGTTTACTACACAGGCCTTTTAAAGGTTTGGCAGCTCTCCAGATCTTTTTGCTTTTCCCTTCTCCTACAGATCACTCTAGACAGCCATCTTGGGTGAAGAAAAACCTCCAGAGGAGAATGCTCTCTGCAGTCTTTTCAGGCTCTAAAAACTTTGTTTCCTGCGGGAAATCCTGAGCATTGTTTCACTTTCAAGGCAAAAATAAAATCTTAAAGCTTTAAAAGCATTGCCAAATAAGGAGAACAGAGAAGGGGGGGGAAAGACCCACAGAAAAGTTCTTTTTTGACAGATTTAAAAGCTGCCATTGGTTTTACAGTTTTAAAGGCAGTGGGTCTACTTCTATTACTCCTACCAGGAATAGATTTTAACACATTGTACAGATCCACCCTGTCACTTGTTTCAAATGGCATTCACTGTCATCTGGCATTTTTTAAAATGGAACAATTATTTGTGATCAAATAACCTTACTCTCCCTGTTACCCAACCAGCTGAGCTTTGATGTTACTGTTGTAGCTTGCGTGCATCTGGAGAAAGCCCAGCTCTCCTCATTACCAAAAATGCAGCATAAGAGTTCGTTAGTGAAAGTGCAACACTACTGCAGGCTTCCAGAGACCTCACAAGTTGCACTGGCATTGCTGCTTTTACTGTTCCCAGATGTCTGCTGGAGCCCTGACTACCATTTTCTCAGTGGCCCTCCACCTGTGATGCAGCATGCAAGAGTCCTCTACCACCAGTAAAATCGAGAAGCAGCACATAAAAGTGCAAGGAGCGTTTTAACTGAAAAGACCAGGTTGGTCCTGTACCCCTTTGTGATGGGAAATACGGGAACAAGCATAAGATGGACAGACAGACACAGCACCAGATGCTCAGGGGCACCTGCAGCTCCCAGAGAAAATCTCAAATACAGAATGACTTTCACATGGCCAGCCTGAAAACATAGTGTGCGTAAAGCCTTAGACAATTTATGCATTTTCTTACCTATTTGGAATTTTAAACCATATTAAAGAGCAGAGCAATTTATCCTTCCCTGGCACACCTAAAACGCCTGCATGTAGTAAACACAGAAATCCAGGGTGATGCAGCAACAGGGCCAACCGTTACTCACATGAGGTGCAGCGTGTTCAATATGCTGCAGTCCCAAACAAAACAGCGAGCCCCTCTCATTAACAGCATGTCACCTAAACCACCGATAGACGTGAATGAACAGGACACGCTCTGAGATCCTCAAGTAGGCAAAATCCCTCCTCCCAGCGCATGTGTTAAAGCTCTCTTTCTCCAGACGTCATGGAGAAGGAGAGATCTAAACTCACAGATTTGAGCAAGGATGGTAGTAGTTACAGGAATAAAACAAAACCAGGACCAACCCAATGCACTGCAATCAATATTTTAAATGAAACCAGTCAAGCCCATATTCAAATCAGGTCAACAGTAATTAAAGCATCCTTATTTGGAATAGTAAAACCAGAAAACTTCTGGATTGGTAAATTTCTTGAAGTGAATATGTTAATGGGAGTCTTTTGAAATGCATGACGCACTAGTAAGTGGCTTTAACATAAACCTCAGGATTACACTATGTTAGCTTTTCAATTATTATACTCTCCATTAAAAACCATGTGCTGTGAAGACAGCAAGAGGTTAAAACAGACCTGCAATCGTTGCTTAGCCCTTTCTTCTCCTAAGGATCCTGCTGTGCAACACTTGGTATCACAGCTGGACAGAATGAAGCACTGAAGGTGGAATTTTACATAAAACATTTCTATTAATGATGGCATCAATATCAACACAACACACAGAAAGAGGCCTCACAATTTCAACAGTGACAGCAAAATTGCCCCCTCTTATTTCTAGAATGATCTGCTTGGTTGACTCCATCTTAACACACTGCCTTACCATACAATGATTCAGCCATTTTAATTCCCAAATGACTAGACTTTACTTTCCCTTCGGCATGGCACCGTACATTGGGCTCAGCTGTCTTCAGAGCAGGGATCTCTCTGCATAAAGCACATGCAAGTGAAAGTTACAAAAAAAAAAAAAAGAAAAAAATTAATTAAGTGAGGCTAGGGGAAGGTGGTGAGAGGCAAAGCGCAGTAATGGGACTCAATACGTAAAAACAGAGAATTTTTAGATTATCCCTGGCTTCTTTTTCCAAAGAGGCATCTCAGGAAAAACTCTGCAATCTGGTTCTCTTGAGAGGGTAATGATGAACGCAGGCTGTATCTATGCTGCCTTTAATAATAGCCCCGGAGAGAAAACTCAAGTTCCCAAGCCGTAGGAGTGAGCTGGCACACACCAAAACGGAGGCTGGGTGTGCAGACACTTGTAGGCAATGCAGACGTGGCGCAGGAGCAGCAGAGCTGGGGTGCAAAGCTGATAGTTTGCCAACACAACTTGTGAGTCATGTAGATGCATGAGTCATGCTCCCACCCTGAGCACCCCTCCTGCAGGCTACCCTGCACTGCCCAAGGGCAGGGGCCGCTACCCACTGCGGCAGCGGGAGCAGCCTGCTGGCATGGGGAGGTTTGGCTCTCTTCTGGAGGGCCCTCAGCAGGCACAGCATGGCCGAATCCTGAAAATTTCACTATTTTCTGCCTAAATGCCAGTCACAGATGGAGAAGATGGAGGTAGATGCAAATCAGCAGACAATGCCACAAAGCGGTATTTATGCAACCACAGGTTAATGCCCACAGTGCAGAGAGCCAGCACTGCACGGATTGGAGCTTCCTTCACTCAAAGAGGAGCTGCCAGTAGAGCAACAGCCACATTAACATCCTTTGTAATCCACAGGGATGTACGGCACTGCATCAGTTTGGTTTCGGAAAAATGTCAAAAGACAAGGTTACCTGCAAAACTCAGTTTATTTTTGTCATACTGCTATACTATCACTTGCATTCCTTCAGCACTTAGGAGGTACCGCTTACAGCTCACACAGACTGGCAAAACGAAATCGAAATGAAAGCACTGAGTTTTTTCAAATATTCATTTCTGACATTCCACAAAACTAATGCAAGTTCCAGGCAAACAGAATGGAGCCTTTTCAGGGTAGCAGTGGATCAACAGAAAACAAGCTCTAGGCAATAGATGAACCTACACTATCCATTTTGGTGCTTGTTACCCTGCGAGTGCCTCAAGTACAATCCCTTCATTCAGATATTTCACATTAATACTGTGCTCAGTAACTGGTGAAAAGGTGCTGCAGCTGTAAAAAACACTCTGGCCAACCATGACAAAAAGATATTTGTGCTGACTACCACATTCTTGTTTACCAAACACGTTTTTCATGCTAGTTTTATAACATGTTTACTACCTGAATCACAAACATCAAGAGACAAATACGGACCAGAAATTTTAATTTAATCTATCCAGAACAGACTGTAGAAGGACAGACCCAAACAAGCCATATTTGACACAGATAGATTAGACAGATGGTACAGTATGGTATAAAGGGGATTTACGCTCACTTGACTTTGACGTGGCTGAATTGCTTATGAATTGCAGACACAGAAGAGTGATGCTGGATATTTTACAAAGATTTAATGCCTTCATACTATTCAAAATTATTATACGTTCTGTACAAAATAGAAATTGTTTTGCAACTTAATTCTGTTGAACACTTTTCAGAGCCTATTATGATGTACTTCAATATCAAATGGATATGAGCAGCACTTAGTATTTAACTAGTGCTATACTGTTCCAGAATCTTTTGGCAACCTGTGAATTTATGCAAGAACAGGGAAAGTAACTGGAAGATGAATAGAAATCCTGATTTAAAATAAAACCTCTGAATTCCTGAAGGCTGCTGAAAGCCTCCAACTTCAAAAACAAAGGCACTCAGCACAACAGCCCTCTGTATTTCATCTGTTACTTCACCAGGGACTGCTATCAGATTCTCTCAGGACCCTGGCGCAGCACAAGATTAAAAGAAGTTATTGCAGGAAATACAGAAGGGAGTGAAACCTGGAATCACTATCACATTTCTGGGGACTATCCAACCCTGAGTTAACACTAGGAGCCCACACATATGGCAGTAACAGAAACACTGAGCACAGATGCTGACTTAAAACAGGCCATTTCCCCTGAAGCTTATTATACCTTAGAATAAGCATTTCTGGCACATACTGTAAACACCACAGGTCACATTCAGCATCGGTGCAACTCTATGGCCTTGAGCATACTCATACCTGGGTGGATTTGTTGTATGAAGAGAGCTGTAGTGTCAAACGATTGCACTAGATACAGCAAAGTGAGGCATTTCTCCAAACCGCGCATAACCAGGACAAACAAGCGTACGGGTGTGGGTTACAGAGCAGGAGGGGAACCCAGAGAGCAGGAAATTACTGAGCGCCTCAGACATTCTTTACAAACCAATGGTTGCCAGCTATCGCCTTACCTCCGAGACGTACCCAGCTGGATACCGGGACTGTCATTTCACAGGACAAAAATTACTCACAGCCTCCTCCCAATACCAAAGGAGGAAACAATGATATCATCTCCCACTCCAGCCAGCATAAGGGGAGGGACTAAGCTCTTATGTACAGGTGTCAAGTCAGGAGCAACCCGAGCACAGGAAAGTTATTAGCTAAAAAAGAACACCCATCATCAATTGTCCAAAACAATTGTTTTGTTGTCAGTTGTTTAGAGGATAAATAAACAAACAAGGTAACAGACCCTGGATTTGGGGAAATGGATACTCATGTTTTCCTTTTACCTCTCTGTTAGTGTAAAACCTTTCTCTACTGACTTTTGCCACTGAGTGCTAGAAAAGCTCTATGTCCAGTTTGTTCCTGTCAATGGAAGGCACAATCGTCCCCCTTGACATACTCTCTGAACTGGTGACAGTCCACAGAACAGCAGCTGGGGAGAGACAGCAGTAGCTGCACAACCACTGCACAACAGAATGCTAGAGCAAAAACAACTTAATTAACCACTACAACTGATGAGTCAAAAATTAGCCTCGTCATCATCCCTTTCACAACAGAACTAGCAGAAAACATCAGAAGTAATACTTTTACCTGCCAAAGCAACAATTTCTGTAATTCTCTATGCGCCTCATTTGATACAAAACCAGACAGCACCAAGATTCAAAACCAGAGTAACTTTCTTACCTCCAGCGTAGTGTTAGAGGCTTAATTTTTACAGGTGTTAGACACCAACAACTCCCATCAAAATGAATTGGGTCTCCAATGCTCCAAGCCTAAGGCAAAACTGTCATCTCTCTCCATTTATTAACCTGAACAGTACAGTTTATAGCTGCTGTGCCTCTAGCACAGCGTTTTCAGGACCCCTCACCCTGCCGAGGCTTTCTGAAGGCTCACGGGGCAGAGCAGGCAGAAGGGGCTTGCTTTCTTCTCTGCAAGTCCAGGTAATACCCACAAAGATTTTAACAAATAAAAAAATTACACCCATCAGTATTTTTCATTTTCTCCAAGTTAGGTGGGAAAGCCAGGCCACAAAATACACCTGGGAGAAAAGGAGCCCTAAGAGGATCAGGTGGCCCCAGGGCTATGCAGAAATTCTCTAGTCCCGTGAATGCTGCTAGGGCATTTTTCTTGCCCCCCTCCCCATTTAGGGCCTTCTCCCCAGATCACAGCGCACCTGAGGGCACATGAGCCCAGACTGGCCCAGGCTGCACAATGCAGCCAGTGCCCCAAATGGGGAGAGCAAGCGCAGGGCAGCGCTGCTCTGGGCAGAGCTCAAGGGCTGGCTGCTGCACCCCTGGCCACTCCATGCCATACTACTCCCCAGCACAGGGAGAGAGGCGGCTATCTCATCTGTGTGCTGGGAACTTGACTTCCCACCATAACTCTAATATCCTGATTGACAAATGAAGACACAGACAAATTTGCCTTCAGACACCCATGCAAAGATAAGGAGAAAAGATGTTCTAAATCAGGAAAAACAAGGTATGTTTTAGGAGGTCTGCAGGAATTACAGCTTGGGATTGCCTGCTCCTCAGGCAAATTTTCTTTCATGAAGACTAGCACAGCTCCTTCTCCTTCCTCCTACTTGAATCTGCTATTAATTTAATCAAAGGTGGTTTATGACCAAGCTGAGGACAAGGGATCTGCAATTTAACCCTATCAAGAACAGCCAGCCATAAGTCTGAACATTTTTCTCCCCCTCCAGAAAAAGTATATCAGCATTCTTATTCACATAATTTTCAACTTTGCTCACCTTTACAAAGCTGGTCTTGATCTTATGCTATTTGAAAAAAGTTAAATTTGTTGCAGTCATAAAAATAACGTTATTTAGTGTAAAGACCATTGTTTCCACCCTTAAAGTACATCTCTGTTAGTCTGTCAAGTATCAGCTTGCCTTAGTGGTTAGGCTGCACCAAGTAAGCTGGTATTTTACCTACACTTGTAATTTTAGAGAAAAAGCGAGGCTATTTCAGAATGGCAAAATGCCCTAGCAAAATGATCTCCACATGAACTTTTCAAGGCAATCAGGTAGACTGATGTAAGAAAAAATGGGGAGACAGAAAAATACCTTAGAAGCCAAGACAGTCAAACACAGCTGACGTGCACGCTGTGCCGGAGCCCAGGGAAAGGCTTTGCTTCAAACACAGCGGTTTTTCCAAGACAGATAATGGACCTGTTCGTAAGTCTTTGCAGAGCAAGCCTAAGATTTATGCGGAGTGCTTTGGTAGGAGAGCAAACACAGCAAACACGCTCGCCCAATCATTTATTGAGATGGCTTTTCTCACTATGACTGAATCACTGCTCTGGAAAAAATAAATGGGAACTGATCCTAAAATAAGCCTCCCAAGATCTGATTCATGTTGCTAAATAATTAGCGTTTGTCAATGAAAGATGAGCATGGAAGCTAAGGTCCCTTGAGCTATTTCAGATACCTTTACTTTCATATACACCAAAAGCCACTTAAAAAAATTCAAGACACCACTGCAGCAGCAACTTGGGCGAATACTGGCAAGTTCACGAGGACCACTACTTACCTGTAGAGACCGCATGTCACCACACACTTTTCAAACAACATTTCGAAATGAAAGTATAACTGAATAGAAATGAATTAGACAAAAGATGCTGGGGATGTCGAACAGAGAATGGTGAAGCTGGCACGTGACAGGAGGCATTAGGATCTATCACTGACAGAATGGGCAAGTGCCATCGTGTATTCACGGAAACGCACAACCTGCAAACATGACTATCCAGAGCTGACATTGTTCAGCCATCTTCTTTTTCCATGATAACTAAAATGGAACACAGAGGAGGGAAAAAAGATAACTTACTCAGGAGGGCAGCCCTGTGGTTATAGCCTATGGGCATGTTTTGCCCAGATAACAATGCCAGCGTCCAGAATTTAATCCCTTCAGTACATTACTGAATTAAAACAATGCACTCAACTGCTTGCCCAAGTAAGCACTACCACGGCATTAAAAGCACATCAACATCTTAGTACGTAAAGTGGTTAACAGGACTCAAGTAAAGACATTACTTGGGGATACCAACAGCCTGCAGATTGGTTCTTTGCACAACATACTGCACACAAACCACTGACTTTCACGCACGTTAACGGTACCTGCCAAAGACAAGCTACTAAATTCTGCCTTGATTACTAAAGCAGGGGTAACTAATAACAAACTCATTTCCGTATATATTCAACCCAAGAAAGCCACTTTTAGCATGAACGCAGCACAAGTATTAGATCTGAGGTATCTAATACAAATAGACATGCTTAAATAATACCGGCTCCACTTTTACCAACGGATTATCTGGTCAAGAGAAAAATCATTGGCTAATTTAGAGACCCTGAACAGCAACCAGAGGCTGTTGTATACCAGGACCAAATTGTGTGGGCTATGTGTAAGAGCAGCCACGGCATCCTCTCCTCTCTTAACAGCATGGTTTTTTCCTGGTGTTTCATCTGTGACTGAAATTCAGCTTAATTGTGCCCCGTTGGGTTTACATACTTTGGGCTTTAGTTTGGTTAGAAAGCAAGTTTGGTGAGCATAAGGCTATGACCAGAGAAGCATGGCTTGGTGCCAGCATAGGTGGGAGAACGCACAGGGACCTTCCCTTTCTCGGATCACGTCCTGAAGGTGGGAACTCCAAAGTCAGCTGCTGAGACACAGAGGGAGTGCATTAGCACCGCTGAAGTACTGTGATTCTCCTGAGTGGCCAGACAGACTGACGACACAGAGATTTACCGTGCCTCTTCTCTTACCACCAGCAGTCAATCTGACAGCACGTGTCACCCAACCCAAAATGGCATTTCTCCTGGGGTAAATCCAGGACAAGCCCAGTGCCATGTATAACTGTGTCAAGGACCAAAACCATTCCAGTCTTGCTGTGCTGGGATCTACTCTGCCTGAGCATGAGCAACCTCCAGCCAGAGGGGACACACCTCCGTGCCCCAGCAGCACGAAGCAGCAGGGCAGGGGGATTTGGCTCTCACAGGGGAGCTGGGTGAGGCTGTGGGGTCCGGGCGTGGGGCTGGGATGAGCCCCAACACTCTGGGGCCTGACACCCAGCCTTGCTGTGATGAGCTGGCCCCCTCTCTGCCTCAGTTTCCCTGTTCCAGAAAAGGTCAGTAATGCCTGGCATGCTGGCAAAGTCCTTTGTGAAACACAGCTTGGAAATACAGAGCAAGTGCTCCGGCCAGCCCTCACACAGGAAATATCCCGCTCTAGTCTTCTTTTGTAACAGGACTAAGCTTATAATGGCTAACCATCAGAGTAGGTTCCAGCAAAATGCAACTGGTTCAACCGAAGTTGATGAATGAAATATTACTGCCCGTCTCCTCCCAACCCAGAGAAGCCAAGCTAGAAAACAAAACAGAAAAAAGGTCTCCTCACTTTGAACTTCAAAGGTAATTAGAACAGTACTCCCATCACTCACCTGGACAAATTAGATTTTCTCTTACAGCAGATGACAATTCAACCACTCATTTTGGCTAAACCATGTCCGTTGAAAGCCCTTCTAGACTTCATTTCCATGATAAAAGGTGTGCATTGTTTGGTTCCCTTCCTCTCCTCATAGTATCAGTAGGATGACATTCAAGCCAGGTGACAAGCACATTTTTCCCCCCCATTAAATACACAGTGATCATTTCTGTTTGCTTGTCCTCTATTTCACCCTAAAGGAATTCTCTTTTCCAGTACATTTTTTGTTGATGGCAAGTTGAAGGAAACAATTTTGCTGAAATGGTATTTTATTATTAAATTTTACATTAGTTAATGTGCAACAACAGTGGGGAAAAGAAATAAACACCTGCTTTTCATTTGTGCATTCTTATAGCATGTAGGCTGCAGATATCAGCACTGAGTGCACACATCTGAACTTGCCAAGTGCTTGATCTTCCCACCAAGCTCAATCATTCAGATTGCACCCACCCTTGTAAGTGGCCTCCCAAAAGACAGTTAGTGGCTTGCTACCATTTTCAGTCCTCCTGCCATAAACATACAGGGTTGAAGCCACAGCCTCCAGATAGGAGGCAGGTCTTTCTTACACACCCTGCCAACTGACAGGGTGCTGCCTGCTACCCAAGTCGCTCTTACACATCCATATGCATCAAAGCCAGGACCAGAGCCTTGTCCTGATAAAATTCTGTAAATGCAGTTTTCTATTTTAAATCCATATGTTTACTTTTGCATTCCTTCTGGTCCATTATTTCCTCCATTTGATTTTAGATACTCCTCACTTTCTTTTGATCTGTTTCCTGCTTCTTTCTTTCTCCCACCCACTTGCACTCTTCATTCAGCAATAACAACAGATGAGAGTTGAAGAAACAGGGGGTGAAGAAGCTTTGGCTCAACACCTACATAGCTCCAGCCTTGGGAGCAAACCTTTGACACCCTGAACACTTAACTTCTCTGGTAAGACTAATGAAAGAATTTCTCTGTTCACAGCTATTTCAAACACTGTAGAGAAGGCTTAGTATTTGACTATTGGGATTGTAGAAGAAATTGCAAGAGGAGTGGCCTATTTTGAGCAATGAACTGACTTTATGGATGGCTTACAATCATGGCACTGTAATACAGTGAGAGGCAATCAAAGAAGAGACTGTGACATGGATGCTTCTGTGCAGAAGGCTTGACTTTCCATGCCATTTTGAATCCTGCATGGAAACAGTTGGGGAAATTTATCATAGTCTCCAACAGAAACTACCATGCAGCAAAAGGATTGAATTAGTCATTATGACAGCTTCTCAACACATCCAGCTGCTGAAACCAACCAGGTGTTACTTCAGGCTACAGCTAAAAACAGGGCTAGGAGGTAAGCATACACTGCAGTGAGACTAACTGGGACAATAGCTCCTTTCTTCCTCATCCCTCAACAGTCCTTGAAATTAAAAATAATTTTAAAAAACCAACAACAACAAAAAAAACCAAAGCCAATCCAAACCCCACAGCTAATATTAACTATAGGCTTGTATAAAAATCCCCTCCCTCAGCTGCATTTCTTCTGTTTTTTTGTTTGGTGTCTTTTTGCTACAATACTCAAATTACAAAGCCTCCTCCTGCTTTTTGCTGACTCCACAGCTAGCCTATAGCCTTTATTCTGAAGCCAGTAACTCAGGAAGAAGCCCAGAAAGTTTTGTTTGTTTGGGTTCCCCCCCCACCAAACCACAACTTTTAAACAATATACTGTCAAGCACAATGCTAATATTAACTATGCTATTGACCATTTAAATCAATCCCATTCTATTCCGTGGAGCTTCCAGTGAGGCTAGTTGGCGTGGCTATCAGATTGCCAACATCAGGAGCCCTTGTTCAGGACAGAGTGAAATAACTCACTACCGACAGACCAAGGATAATTCCTCATTGTCAAAGAGACCCAGGTCCACCAGCAAGAAATCAACATCAAAACGTGCCAAGTGCCAGTCATTCAAATACAAAGGCCACATCACTTCCCCAAACATGTCACTCTTTCTAGAAACTGGCTCATCAAGTCCTTATACGGGAAACCAAAACCCCAGGCAAGACTAACCTGGTCGTTCTACTGATAAAGTATCTGCACCACAGAAGCAGGAACAGGCTGCTACCACAATTATTTCACAGTATTATTATTAAGAAGAAAATAGGCTGCAACAGATTTGGACACTAGGTCATTAGGTTTTAACCTCTAAGATCACATCTTTTGAAAGCAGCACTAACAGTAGAACATTTTTCAGACAAAAATTAACTTGAGCAGAATCCTGGCAAGCAGAGATTCACACACTTTATTCTGCTGTGACTCCACATTTGCGTGGCTCCAAATACCTGAAGAAACAACCATGACACTGCTCAAAAGCACTGGAGCTTCCCAAATCCCAAACCCCACCATAACCCCAATTCAGAAACCACCACCCCAGGGAACAGGGTGCTCTCTTTGGCAAGTCATATCATGTCTCCACGACAGCTCACTGACTTCTCAGAGGGGTAGCTAACTGATTCTGGGGGACAAATTCCTAAGCAATATTCAAGGACCATGTATCCGCACAAAAAATGTTAGCATTTAGAAGCAAAGAACAGTAGCCATCTAGCCTCTGACTCCTGATACATTTTAAAGTCTTGACTTAAAAACTGTATTCTGCCCAGATACACTGAAGTGAATACTGCAATTTTTGCCTGGCACTTACATCTGAAAGCCAGCAGACCTGGAAGTGCTAAAACCATGATCATTGCAGTTTCAGCACCCACCAATCTTCCACTTGGCATTTCCCAAAAGTGAACTGTGCCCTTCAGGCTGGCTGCAGAAGACAGTTCCAAGCACACTGCAGGGAAATACCTGCATTTTCCAGGCAGTAGTTAATGCAAGTGAAAACCAGAATGGACAGATTTTTAAAAGGAACAAGAATTTATTGCTCCTGATGACAACAAAAATGGAAGCTTTCTTTAACAATGTAATCAAAGAAGAAAGCTATATACAAAGCATTCCAGTCTCCTACTATACACTGAGGCCAATTCAGAGAAAAAGAAATTAAGTGGTATGTTTCACCGAAGTTAAATATTTTTCTCAATGCAGGTAACTTAAGTACTTTCTGTTTCAGGAAAACAAGATTATAATTTAGAATATTGGAACAAAACAAATGGGTTTGCCATTTGCAAGAGCAATTTAACCAAAATCTTTAGGAACACTCATAAGGACCACACTCCATACTCAAAAAAAAAAAAAAAACGCGACTGGAGAGCTGCAAACACCCCAGCCTCAGCCCACTGCAGCGCCACTGTTCGCACTTTGACATGAACATCTCGTTGCTCCAGAAGGCAGCTCCCCCAGAATTAGAGAGGTTGGGATGTCAACATAGCAACACGAAGCACAGACAAAACACATGGTGAAGTTAAGCGTGCGGGTCTACCTTTTGCATGGTCAAGAGCTCCAAGACCCTAATCTTACACAACAAAGAGTGAGTTCACACTGGGATCGTGTTCCCCACCTCGTTCACCAGGTCCGGAGCTCCTTTGCCACACCAGGCCCACAGACACGAGGTTCAGACAGAAACATAACAAGACCTACAATCTCATCCCAATACATACACTCCCTCAAGACCTATCAAGTTTATACTGCAAACACTCTGACTAGTGTGTGAACCACTGCAAGGCACAAAGCAAATTCAAAATATGGCCTGCTATTACAGTAATATTTGCATAATAGTTATTTATATGTATTATAAGCACAGTCTCAGGACAGTTAGCCCAAGGTGAATCGCCCATCTCTTTAATCCTTTAATAACATGCTTGGAATGCAATTTGGAAATTCCCCTCTGATAAAGCAGTCATACTGCCTGCATAGTAACCATTTCTCAACATTCATTACCATCAAGTGTTTCACTCTTAAAACTGCAACATTTTGATCAATCCACAAAACAGAACATTAAAAACAGATACAAAGTTATTTTTGCCCTTGTTTCGTATATTTGCATGCCCTCCTACCTCTCCTTAGAGCATCAAGCAATATTATGGCCAAGCTAGTAAATATCAGAAAGGAGATGGATTTATATCAAAATATGCATCAAACTTTTAAGGGTAAGACTGCTACAGGTGCCAATCTAATCAAGTTTGCCAAAAACTAATTTCAGGCCCAAAGCTCTTCCATGACTCCTTGGCGTCCTGTCACAGCTTATGACAACCAGAAGTTCAAAAGGAAAAGAGCTGTACTACCATTAAAGGCACCCTGGAATAACATGGGCATGCTGCTCTGCAAATTGCCCTTAAGGTGACATAGAGGTTCATCGCCCCATGCCAGGAATTTGAGGAACTTTATGACTCTCTGAACTCTCACAGTGAGCTGAGCCACTGCAACCCCAAGTGATCCACATTATTCTCTGCTAGTCGGCAACAGCTGTAGAAACATCTCTAAAATGGTTGGCATGCCCTCCGCCAACTCAGTGCTCCACCTATCACTGGTATGTCCATGTGGTCCTCACCTGTCAGCTCTGCTTCAGCAAACAGATCATGGTGCTTCTTTTCAACTTGTTTAGAAGATCCTAGTTAAGGCAATTCAACTTCTGGTTTACCTCAGCCTATCAGCAATAAATATCTAAACAAGCATCTCTAGATCCTGCTATACCCCTACAGTGTATCTGAATGCTGATCTTTGTTACACACACTCCAGCAGCATAATCTCCCTCAGGATTTACTACCTTCTTAGGATTAGTTAGGCTAAAAACACAGATAAGGTAAGAGCTCTGTGCTCCCTATCACTCATACCTGCCCACAAAGAGGGTATCATCATCCTCAACTCCTAGACTTACCAACATTGTAGTATCTTTTCACAGTTTTTTACAATCCTTATGTTTCTAACGTGGTTCAGAAATGTAACTGAGCAATACAAAATTATCTCAGACACTTTCTTCTGCATAATTTTATAGGAAGATGATTTAAAACCTCAAGCCACAGACTGTGATGACGTAAGTCAGCACAGCTTCACGTGCTGGGATGTAGCTACGTAATTCAGCACAACTGGGGATTCAGGTCCTTCATTCTTGAGCATTGCAGAGAAAGAAGAATCATAATCTTGTAATGAGCATAACCATAGAAGGTTCCTCTTTTCTTACTAAACAAAGTGAAGAATGCAGTTGAGTGCTTCATTCCCAATCTGGCAGATAGTATACATCATTACTACACTACCATTACTTCAATACTTCTCTGGGAAAAATAATTATTTGTGATATATGTTTAACTCAACGTCATCTTATTCTTGTCTAGCATACAATGGGAATAGATCTCTAAAAATAACCTACTTCCTCATCTTTCAGCTCCTCAGGGCAGTTTAATGTATTATTAGCCATTTTTCACACCTTTTACGTAAACTGTGCGATTTCTGGAAATTTTTATGCTTCCTGATATATAGAGATAATCTGAAGGTGTGCAAGACTGAAAAAGAAAACTCAGTGAAACTCAATTGGATTGTGGTTTTTTACTTCTATTTACCTTTTACCTGAGTTTTATGCAAGCAGCACTCCTTGGAGCCAGATCCTGACCAGCAATAAAGCTACTTTATGCACTCCAGCGATGGAAAGCTGCAAAGCTGGCTTAATGGGCCATCTGGGGTCAGGGAATCCCCCCATAGCACAGAGCGGATATATCTGGTATGCCACATCCTCTCCCAAAACAAACTTTGGAGCAAAACCACTGTGCCTCACTTCATCCTGAGTCGGTGCAACAGCCCAAGGTATTGTAAACCAGCACAATATAAAGCAGCCTTGCAGCTGCTGCACAACAGGCTAAATAAGCCTCCTTCCCACAGAGAAGCTCAGGGACTGCAGCACAGGGGACACAGAACTGCCCTTCTCCAAGCACAGGCCACGTGGACCTAATTCCCAGGGACCAGAGATTTTAGTTCTGGTACAGGCGCGATGGGAGAGTTACACCTTGTGGTCCTCAAGAGCTAACTGATACCCCAGGCTTGTAGCATAGACCAGAAGCTGGTGGGTATTTTTCCACGAATGAAGTAATCCATTTGCCTTTTAAAAAGTACAGCTCATCACCTGTCCTGAAATCTGCACGCACTAAAAGGTCATGACTTACAGTAGTCCAGACTTTTTGTTCTGAATCTCATTATTCCGTAACATTTCTACTTTTACTTTCCCTTTTACCGAATTCCTTGTCTGGGTCCCTGCAGCAAGGCAAACACGCATCCAGGGAACAATTATTTCAATCCACGCTTGCCTACAGCAGATTCGCACCAGGGCTAAACACAACCACCTGCTGACTCAGTATATTACAACCTTGCTCCAAACCACCCACCACCCCAGCCCCGCACTTTTCCTCACACTATCCTGTTTAGAAGCTAACTCACCCTCTTTCTGCAAGAAACTAACGTCGGCATTGCAGGGTTTAAGTTTAAATGGCTTATGCCAACGACCAAAGCTGCACAATCACGTTCTTCTGTTGACAAATTGGACACAGGGACGAAAAATCAAATTTGCTTAGTTTTACCCTTAAACAAAACCATATACAGTCTGCAGTGGTAAACCACTGTTCATTTTAATATCCAAATACCGATTGCTTGCATCCAGTGTCTTGTGCCAAAATCCCGTCACCGACACCAGTCCAGGCATGTCTGAGGCCGCTGAACTGATTTCTCTCTGCCTTGATAGTTCAAGACGAATTTGAAGATACTACTGCTAACCCACACTAAGAGAAAAATCCATCTCATTTCTCACTCAGATAGCAATGAAGATTATATAAGCAGCTTTCCCTAAGCTGGGACTGCGGGGTTTGGGCTTCACTTGTATGGTTTTAATACAGCTTTTTCATTCTTACCTGCAGCCCTATCCTGCCTTCAGCTGAAGACTTGAGAGAGACTTAAATGTTCTTAAGATGCAAACAGAATATATTACCCACCACCGCCCCGAAAAAAAATTCCCCCTGAACCCTCAGTCAATAATCCATTTTTAGGAAAGAATTTGTGCTAAAATGAGGTAAGTGATAAATTTCCAGATCTCCTGTTATCCAGAGTACTATTTTAGGGAGAGTGTGACTGCATTCGTGCTGTCGCATAGTCCTGCTTCCAATCTCCTGGCAGATCCCCAGCACATTCCAGTATTTAATGCACAACGCTTGTTGGGATGCAGTCCCACTTATCTCCCAGACACATTGACTAAGACTTTCCCACATAAACTGACCCACCCTTTAATAGCAAGAGGTCACTCAGTACAGTCAGCCTTCAAATGAGAAAAACAATCGGGAAAAGCTTCTCTGATGCCAAAAACACAAAAATAATAAAATACAACAGGCTCCAGTGTTTGTTTTACCAAAACTTAAAGACCACAAGGCAGATTTTTGGCTGGTGCAAACCAGTGTAGCTCCACCAAAGTCAACCAGATTTTTTTCAGGCTTCAGATTTGGCCTCCTAAAACCATTTAAAATTACAGTAAGAATAAGCTACTCTAAAAAAAAGGTTAAAAATAAAGAGTTAGCAATTAACCCATTCACTTTTGACTATCATGAAACTGTAGAGAATTACTTGTCGTATTATGCGCACAAAAAGGTAACAATATTTTAAGTAACAAAAATAAAGCAAATGTTGCACTAACTAGGCTATCTTTACCACATATATGAATGCTACATGACAAGGAATACCTCTTAACTTCAGATGAACTGCAGCATGGCAGTTTAAAGCCCATTTTTTTCCCAACTCATCATCTCTGAGTCAGGCTGGCTAAAGGACCATTCACATTTCGAGAGATGCAGATCCCATGCTTTGAGAGTTCCAGCACCCAAACC
This sequence comes from Phalacrocorax aristotelis, assembly GCF_949628215.1. NCBI lineage: Eukaryota > Metazoa > Chordata > Aves > Suliformes > Phalacrocoracidae > Phalacrocorax > Phalacrocorax aristotelis. The sequence goes on along the minus strand of NC_134278.1, from coordinate 78,782,932 downwards.
CAGTGTATGCTACTCAACCCCCTTGCTTTCATATTTCATACAGTATAAGCATCAGAGCAGGACAGAAGATCCCCAGCTTTCTTGGCTTCCTCACTAGACCCCTGCATGAGACAGGGTCTAATAAAGGTACTCTACTGGATGATCCTCCTATATCAAAACGCTCACTGACCTCCATAAGGCAGATTTAGACCCAAAGTACCCTCCCAAAAGCACAGAGGCTAGCGAGAGGCAAATACCGCTTTCTCCAAGCACAGACTAGAATCATTAGCTTCATGCTGCATTCCAGTGTTGCTATAAATGTATCTGCCACTAGCACACTGGAGCCACAAGCTACCCACCAGTGCAAAGCTCTTCATACACAGAGACTGGCTAGAGATCACCCTTAAACATGTTAATTAAATATTTGTTTACTGAGAGAAAAGTCAGTGAAAGTCCTTGGGAAGAAAATCTCATAATTAGTTTAGCTACAGACAAAACCCAACACTTTCAAACTCAGATGCCTGAACTAAAACCTGTGGGTGTTGAAATAAATTTATCTACATTAACTTAGTTTAGATACAGCAGGCAACACCTTTTCCCTTCTAAGCCAAAAAACCAGAGGAGCTACTTGCTATAATTAGTTGCAGTATTTGTGGTGCCTAGGCACTAAGCAAAATTGATTTCACGAGTGGAAAAAATAAGCATTTAATCATACTGCACAAAACGGTACTTTCTACTCTGCATTTACAGATTGAAGCAACCACAAATCATCCCAACTGCAAACCAGGCTCTAGAACTGCCCAATCAGCCAGCACTCACCATGCCATGAGAAACAATATATATCGACAGCGTTCTTGCCCTTGCAAACACACGGCTCCCTTTTATCATGTAGAGGAAAGAATCAAAGCAGATACTCCATGCCATTCTATAACAAGTCAATCAATACAACAACAGGATGAATTCAGGATGAAATGGCAGTAACTTACAATAACAAAAAATGCAGATCTGAATTACTGCTTGACAGTAAGAAGTCCGCACAATGCCTCGTAGAAGACCTTGACCGCGTACTTGGGACTGCAACACTACTGTGGGCTGAATCCCACAGTGAAGATGAAAGACTTCCCAAAGATGCCTGTTGGTCTGACTTGGGAGAAACTTCTACCCGGTATCAAATTCGGCAATCAGTATAACCTGAAAACGTCAGGGCGAGGCTTCCGAGAGGAGCGTCTCCGTCACCTCGGAGCACCTCCCACCCATCTTTCTGCCTCTCCCCAGCCAGCCCCCAGCCACTAACGCCTCTAAGATTAGAAAATAAAGCTCCACAAAGTCTGGGGGGTGGGAAGGTGATCCTTCCTGACCACTGCAGGCACCCAGCTGAAGTCCAGAAACATGACATTTTAGCACAGTCGTTATCTCGACATGATGCTGTGTTTTAAGAAAACTCAAGGCAAACTAAAAAAACCAAAACAAACAAAAACAAACAAAAAAAAAGAGCTAAAGGTCTGTAGTCCCTAGAGACTAAGGCCAGGAAGGATTCACAACAACCGCTCAACCACTTTCTATAGTGGTACTGAACACGTGAAGCATAAACACTTTATTCATTAAGTTGGCTACTTCAAATGCATTAACCTATGTGCCACGCAATCATGTGGGCAATGAAGCAGTACACAAAAGCTTGTTGTGTTTGCTTTAGGTCTGTGTCTCCATCTCTGATTACATCTTCCACCAGCTAAACTAGATCTTTTTAACTATGTTTACAACTACGCATCTTCACAGACCAATATATTGCATACACCCTCCTATAGACCCCTTTACACAGAGGCCTAGCAACTGCCCACCCTGACAGAAGCCCATTTCAGGGATCATTCCACACTCGCGCAACTGTGTTGAGTCATGATTAGCAAAACCAAACCCAGTGGTCATGCCAGTAAAATTGAGCTGTCAGTCAATTTCTAGTCCTTTCTTAGAAAATAAACAAACAAACAAAACCTTCACTGCTACTTCTTTGCAAGTCTTTTTTTGATGGCAAGTCTGCAGTTTCTCCAATTACTTGCGGAAGCATTCTCATTCCGTGTGCTTACAACTGTCCTAACCCCAAGTGGTATGACTTTAACAGAGAAGGAGAAATGGTTTCCTCTTATGTACAGCTGCAAACAAAACCAGGAGACTAAATCCAAGAACATCACTCCTGAATGCCTTTCACAGATTGCAGGCAAGTTGCTCAGCAGGTGTAACTTCAGGATCTGGCCACTTCTTCCAAAAAGACAGCAGCGTAAGTTTGGAAGCCCAGTAAACAGAAAAGCTACTTAATTTAGAACGTTTACCTGTGAACAGTTTCATAGCAGTATATTTTTAGATCTATGAGCAGGGTATTAATGACACACCTCTGCTGTTCCAACAGCACGACTGGTATGACCAGCTAGTCTATTCGTAGTACCTAACAGGTGTGTGGTAGCATCTGTTGGCGCAAGATTTGCACACCAAGTGGCTCTTTTGTTCAGTTCTCATTGCCCTCTTGATGCGAGGGGTTGCTGAATAAATCAAACTAACATGCCATTTCTTTTTAAAGTTTCAATGCTTAGCACATTCAAAACATTGAAATAAAAATGACCGTACAACAGCATGACATGTTTCTCTGGTGATAGTGGTGGCATGGCAAAGAGATTCCTGGTGTTCTGAAAACATGCAGCCTGGGGCGGGGAGGGGGAAGTTTGTGCAGTATATAAAGAGAAAAGCAGGAGGAAAGGGAAGAGACATGAAACAGTAAGAACATCCTGAAATTTTCACCATTCAACAAGGAAAAAAAAAAAAACAACCTTACAGAGAAGAGGCTGAAAAAATGTTAATGGGGCTGAAAAACAATAGCTCAAGATACCTCTCAACCTTAACCCACCCTTGGCCATAGGAAGATACATACAATCCCTGAGCACAAAGCTTATAGATTGGTGCATATCTTGTCCTAATCACCTATATTGTACTGCAAGTACAAATAACACTTTTGGATGCAACCCCACCTGCCCTAGCCATCCTTCTGAAAAAACTATAAAAAACTGTTATGAACTCAACCATCAACTAACAATACATACGAAAGATTTTCCATGCAAAACTGGGCTTTTTAATGAGGAATGGACAGTGAAAAATGCATCTGGGATTAACAGTATATGAAAGAGAAATAAAGCTAGACAAAACAGAAAAAAAGCTGCCTGCTTAAATATATAGAATGGATCACTCTGTTAAAGCTGTTAAATAAGGTTGAGATCTACTAGGCATAAGAAAAATTCCTTATACGTAACACCTCTGTAACCCTTTTTTCATTAAGGGAAAGCAAAGCCTCGAAAGGTCCAGCTGTAACTGCTGCAACATTGTACTCATGTTCATTAAAAAACACAGAAATTCACAACAGATCATTTTAAAAGTAATAATAAAAATCTGACAAATGAAAACCATATGTGGAAAAAAAAAAACCCCGACACTGGGGAAAGTAGTCTTCAATGCAGTCTCTCTGCAGAACACTGATTCTACCCTGGTGCCATTTGATGGTATGCACATTTCAGCTCCAACACTTGCTTCACCAGGCGAGTGTTATTTGGTGATAACAATCAAACACAAGATGATTTCTAAGGTGTAAATACACTAGAAAGCAAGAGAAAATGACGAGATTTTCACATTTAATATCTCTAGGCCAGATTCCCACTGGCTTAACTTGGGAAAGCTGCCATGAGCTTAAGCAGAGGTAAGGGTCCAACATACTGGCAAACTCCCCAGCTACATCAGTTGAGTACAGGAGCAAGGCCGCAGTGCGAGCTCGTATGTCCGAAAAGCCCTACATGGCTCTACAGTTTAGATCATGGAGCACCGGCCTGATTTCATCAGAAGTTTCCATGGCATGGTGCACGTCACGCACCACAGAAAATAGCCTGCACTGCTCTACTTCACAACCCCCTCGCTCAGCTCAGAGCCAGAAAGATCCAAGGGTTTGCCAGTGGCTCCTCGCTCTGATGTAAGGCTGTCCAGTGCTCGCAGCCCAAGCACCGCAGCTTGCAAAGGTTTTCCTAGAACCGTGAAACGGTGAGCAGGAGGCCTGTGGTCAGCGGTACTAGCCCAGAGCAGATTTAGGAGCTGACTCATGGGTAATGGGCAATGATGAACTATTATACTGGTTTTTACCTTGCGCCCAGATCAGATGACTAAGGAATTTAGGTGCCTATAGAGATTAACTGTCTAAATAACTTTGCAGTCTGAACCTTAAGCATCTGCATAAATAGACCTTGTCATCTGCGTTCCACAAAATACATCCATGTACTCCTCACTAATGAAACACAATGCTTATTTTACAAGTAATTGAACTACAAATATTAAATCCTGTAACTGACCCACATTAAAAATAAATCCTTAGTCAGGTGACGTAATATAAATGAGCATTACAGGCCCACCCAGCAAAGGGGTTTTAACTGATTAAATTTTATATATGTTGAAGGAAAACCAAAATGTCTTTCGTAAAATGGTTTGGTACACCTACTTAAAAGGAGCTGTCTGAGAGACCTGCAGCAGCATTCTGGTCTCCACACATGTAGCATGAACACCTTGCCCCCTCTGTTCCACTTTTGTGTGCAGGCAGGGTTCAGCAACGCAGGGATTCCAAAAGCTGCAGGATTCATGCCACCATAGAGATGAAACAGCATCTGTAATGCTTTTGCCACATAATTACTGCAAGCTCCTATTTCATCCTGAAATGCTGCATCCCGCTTTAGTGCGTCTCATTTACTGCACTTAACCTGCATTACAGAAAAAAGAAAAAAACGGGCCACTGTTCCATAACCTGACCTTTTTTTTAGTACCACATTTACACCGTTGCGTGAAGTAACAAAATATTCCCTGCCTATTTTATTGCCTATCTAGTGCCGTTTGTGACACATTAGCGAGCTCACTAGTCCATCCCCGTAGCCCCACGACCACTGCTAAGTCATGTCGGCATCACAACAGCCATTGCTGTTTTACCGAGAAACAGCTTCAGAAAGAAAAAAAAAGAATGCTAATGGATGATAACAATTCTTTACAAATGGCATCTAGCTGCCATTGCCCACCCTTCCTGGCTTTTTATCCCACACTGTTTTAATCTCCTATCTCTCCCTCCAGAGGCTCCTGAGCATATGCAAGTCCTCCTTCTAGCAGAGATTTCCTGCAATGGCCTGAGGAGTCATGGTCTCCCTTGACATTTGCACATGGCTGATATCTCTTTGAATAAATTACTCTAAGTGACCTGCCTCTGCGACCCTCAGACTGGGGAGCATTGTTCCCCAAGATGTCTTTCAGCACAATGCATTCCCTGGGCTGAGGGAATAACAGTGGTTTTCCCCAACTGGCCAGACAGTTCAATAACCAGGTTTCATAATATTGCTATCCTATCAATAAAGATTGAAGGGTGTACTGAATGCTCCAGATCTTCATAGTTTATGTTTTTTTCCCCTCTTACAGTAATCCTGCTTCTGATTTTGAATATTTAGCGTTTATACCTCTGGACAATGTTGAGCCTCAAGTACAGTCTAGAAATACAGATCACTACTCACCTTCCTTAAACAAGAAGCAATTTTACTTGCAATTAAGATATCAAAACTACAGATTCAATTGCTCACTCTGGTTTTGTATTATCACTCCAAGAGGAAGAGAATCAGCCTTAAAAGAGGGTTGTCTAAATAAAACGTCAGATCCCAGTGCCATGAACAAGGATTTTTCAGAGCTGCTGCAGTCTTTGAGTACCGAGCAGGAGTCTGCCATGTTGTGGGTTTTTTTGTTAAATCAGGCCTGTATCCATCTAACTGCAAGAGCCATCTAAAAGGGATAATGAAATCAAGCCCATGCATTACGTCTTTTAACTGTGCGTTCGCTTAAGGAGCGCAGGAATCCACAACAGCAGCGGATGAGACAAAGCAAAGCACCGCATCTCCTCACCGCGGAAGGCAGCGGCCGCTCGGTACCGGCGTTACTCCCGCGCCCGGCACTCCCGCAGTACAAAGCGCCGCAGCGGGTAACGACCTGACAGCCGGCCGCCAGGACCCCGACACCCGAGAGGCCGCCCCTCCGCACCGCCTCCCCACGGGCCCCCGCCCCCGAACAAAAAAATAAAATAAAATAAAAAATACAAAATTACATATCTATATTTTTTTAAGCAATAGGGCAAGAGCGGTGGCGGGGCCGCGGCGGGGCGCGCCCGCGGCTCTCCGCACCGTGGCGGGGCGTGCGGCTGCGCGGCGGCGGGGAGGGCGGGCAGGGGCGGCGGCCGCGGCCCCCGGGGAGAGGCGAGGCGAGGCCGGGCCGGGGCGGCTCCGCGTCCTGACAGCGGCCCGCCGAGGGGGCGCAGCCCCGCGACGCGGCGGCGAGCGGGGGAAAGAGGAGGAGGAGGAGGAGGAGGAGAAGGAGAAGGAGGGAGGCCGCAGCCGGCCCGCGCTGCTCCGGGGCCGCAGCTCGCCCGGCCCGGCGGAGGGCGGGGGAGAGCTGCGGCGGGGCTGCGGAGCCGCCCGCGGTCACCGCCTCGGCGGGCCCGCCGTACGCCCCCCACCCCGGCAAAGGGATGCCGCCGCCCCCGGCCCGGCCGCCCCTACCTCTCCGCTGCCCGGACGGTGGCTCTCCCTCCTGCTCGGCGGCGGGGAGCGACCGGCGGCGCCCGCAGCCCCCGCTGCGCTGCGCTGCGCTGCCCTGCGCTTCCCTGCGCTGCGCTGCGCTCCGCCCGCCTGGCCGCGGCGGCTGCGAGGGGCGAGGGGCGGGGACAGCGCGGCGGGGCGTGGGCCAAGCGCAGCCCCCCGCCCCCGCCGCCCCGGCCCTGCGGAGGCGGCCGCCGCCCTGCGGCGCGGGCAGCGGAGGCTGGCGGCAGGTGCGTGCGTGTGTGTGCCCCGTCCCGTGTCCCCGCTCCACGCGGCTCGGCAGGCGTTGCCCCGCTTCCCCCGGTAGCAGCGGGCGGCCTCTGCCTCACCTGGCGCTGCCGGCGGGGCCTCGCCCTGCAGCCACCCCCAGATCTTCCCCCTCGGCGCGGGGCCTCGCTCGCAGCTTCCCCGCAAGGCTGTCCACCGCTGGCAGCAGCTCCCCGCTCCCTTCCCTTCCCCCTACATTTATTTGGTTATTGGGTCTCTCTAGACTTCACGCTCCTCCTCCTCTGACACCCTCTCCTATCGCCAAGACAATGTTGGCTCACCCCCAGCATCCATTTCCTCCAGTGCTACTCTCCCGCTGGTCTGTCATTCCTAGTGGAAATCCTATCCCGGTCTTGACTTCCTCCACTGCAGAGTCATCCTCTCCCCCTCGAGCCCTGCTACCTTCCTCCGTAACAGCCTCTCTTTGCCGGCGTAACTCAATCCCCTGAAACTCAACCCCAGCTGCCCTTCTGCCGCACTTCCCCTCTCCCTCCTTCCCTGGGCAGGATTTCACACATGTCTTTCTAGAGAAAATTGGTAACACACAGCCCCCGTGCCTTCCTCCTTCCCCCGCGCCACTCTTCGCCATCCAGTCCAGAGGCAGACATTTCTGCTTTGGGTTTCCTTTGCTAATCCCAGCCCCTCCGCTTGCATCTGCCTCCCCATCCTCTTCCCCCCTGTTCTTGCTCCCTCACCTCTCGCTTGCAATACAGCTATGGATTAGTGTTGTCCATCTTTTTAAAAAAAAACAAAAAAAACAAACAAACAAACAAAAAAAAAAAACAACAAAAAACCCAAGCACAACAAGCCACCATTGGTTTCACTTGTCTCATTAGCTGTCAATCTCTTCCCTCCTGCCTTTCATCCTCACAGTCACTCCTAAAGGCAGTATTTAACTGCTGTCTGGAGCTCCTCTCCTCCACCCCTATCTTATGCTTCTCCTTATCTGGCTCCTGCCTCTTCGCACTCAGCTGCTTTGCCAAGGTTTCCAATATCCACTTCCTGGTGTAATCTCTGGAATATTGCTTCATTTCCAGCCTGTCAAAATTATCAGCCTGGCTCTTTTTGGTATTTTGTTCTTCTTTGGTTTCCAAGACCTCCTCCTCCAGAGTCGCCTCCTTACCGCTCCTTCAGCACATCCTTCTCATGCTCCCAATTTCCAGCAGTAGTCCTAAGGAGACACTTAATCTGCATTCCCTCTGTACTTATTGTTAGGTGAATTTGCCCCATAAAATACAAACGTGTGGCACACACATTCGGTAACAGTTTCTCTGTGATCTGCCTCTCTATTTCCAAGCTTCTTCTCTTACCCAAACTAAAATCTCATTCAGCCCCTTTGGCACCTGCAGGATGGCAACCCACTGGTTCAACACGTACAGAAGAGAGGTCCTAAACAGCAACCAAACAGGCCAGTGACTTATCTGCTCCGTCCTGTCCTGGTCACAGCAGCCAATATCACCACGCTACTCGTCACTCAGGTCTCTGGTCTAGACACCATCCTTAGCCAGACAAGGCAAGGCCTAGAACACCGCCCTGCCCTACCCAGCTGGGTGGGGCCAACACTCTTGCACAGATTCTCATCACCTCACTTCTCAGTTTCGGCCACATCCCCTTCTGTATCCTTCACAGGTGCACCCTTGCCTATCTGAACGCCCTCCAAATGCTGCTGCATGTTCCTTTTCCTTGTCTGTTTTTTGGAACAAGACATCCTTGTCTCCATACCTTTCCAGCAGCCTCGCTTCTCAGATCAGGCACAAACTGATAAACAGCAATTTCATCTCTCCCTTCCCCTGCCCACATTCAGCATCAGCACCTACCTTTGACTTGCCCAGGATACGAGACAAGTAACCTCATGCTTTCATTCCTAAGTCCCTCAAACTTGGGAAAAGTTCTTCAAGCATTCAGAAAGCCTCCTTAAAACAGTCTGTCACCATAAAGCCTACAAGAGTCTTGACAAGAGTTAAGCTAGTACTTCCATGATTGTCGTCTGTGGTGGCTCATACACAGTTCTTGGGATGCAGTAAAAAATAAAACAGCTAAGAGGCAACTCTGTCCCCCTCCCCCTTTTCCTGCTCCTCTCTTGCCCTGGTTCTGGTGGTCCACTGATCCCTCCCTGCCTCGGTAAAACCCAGTTCAGCAACAACCAGAGAACGGTTCTCTGCCAGCTCAGTGAGCTGAACTGGCTTTCAGCAGCAAACTACTAGGTCAGCTCAATCATCTTGCCTAGCTGCACTCTTAGGTGCTGAAATACCTAAAACAGGCAGCCCTTGCGTTCTTTACTTGTATATGGCATCTTGTTCAGTAAGAGCCCATGACTAGGGCTTCCAGAGAACTACTAGAAGGTAGTTGCTTCTATGTAGTGGAAATGGTGGTAGCAAAGGGGTAAAAAGAGCCTTTTTTAAATTTAACAACAATAACAATTCCAAGCAAAACCTTTCATAACCATCACTGTAACACAGGACAAGTCAATCGCTTCAATATCTTTAAAATGTTATATACACAGAGAAAAGAAAAATAAACTAAAACAATTTTTCCCCCAGACAGTGGTACCAAAATTAGCTGGAATATATGTAGGATTGAGAGACTGCTCCTGATCAACAGGTTCACTAAATCTGGCCCAAATGACATGAAAGTTCTACACAGTGTCTTTATTATCTCCACTATATGTTAAAATATTTTACAAAACAATTTCTGGTAGCCCAGCTACAGTTTTGCTCTTACAAAAAGCTGAATAATTTGGCTGCGAACAATGAAAACTAGCAAGTGCCTAAGTATATGTATCCTCTCACATTACAGGCTCTGAAGGATAAAACTCAGATTTTTGGTCCAGCATAAATGTTACTTTTTACTTTAGCCATCAGTAATAGGAATGCAGAGAACTTAGTGATGTTTGTGTGTTGTCAGGGGGAAAAAAATCATCCTTCACTCAACTATTAATGTCTCTCAAACAAGGAAGTGGGGAAAAAAAGACTGTAATATATGGGAGCAAGCAAGAGCATCCAGCGTGCATTAAGATTCTGTCTGTCTGAACCTACATAGCTCCAAGAGGGGTGGGCCATTGATTATCATGGAAATAACTGGGTAGGAATGAATGACTGAAGAAGCAAGAACCAGAATAGCAGGGGCATTGTGGGCTCCAACCAGTTATCCCAGTTACTGACAGTCATTTTCTTTTTAAAGAGCCTACATTTTGTAAAGAATGTGGTGGGTACAAATGTTTTGCCACTGATAGTTAAAAACCAGCACCTCCAGGATGCTATTTTCATTTTTAAAAATTACTGCTTGTATTTGTTAGTATTTTCAGCACAAACCTTCAGCTCACAGGGTTAGAAAGCCAAAACCTACAACTTTGTAGCAATTAAGGTGGGAATACTTACAAGTTAAAACACCAGCACTTCCTAACACCAGCAAGAAAACCCAGTTAGACAAGAAGGTTGTTCACACTGACAGCCACATTCCCACTCCTTTAATCAAACTGGAAGGGGTAGAAGGAATGGCCATATTAGAAACTGTAGTTAAATGAAGTGGAAAGGGTCAGGAAAGCCGTGTTGGGTGAGGTCACTCCCCTTCTGCCCATTACTTTGTAGTTAGCTTTGGCTTGGAAGCTTGAAGGTTTTTTTCTCTCACCGTTTTATCATGCAGCAATGGATTTTTTACAATGGAAGAAATATTTAATCTTTTTTTCTTTTAAAAAATCTACTTAGCCACCATGCTCAAAAATATTGTCTGGTCCGCATCCCACAGAAATATACCCATATGCGCATTAACACCTTCACCAAGAGGAAAACACTATGTAGGTATGTAAAGGTAAACACATTCCAAACTATCTGAAAGATCATTTTAAAATAAATTACAGTTTAAACAACCTAATGCATTGTTCAAAACAAAACGAAAGAATTTAGTGTAGAGTTTTACTCTTTTCAGTCATCTTTGTGTGAACTGAAATTGCAAGAAGGTATTTCCGAACAGAAACAAAAGCAGCATATCTAGATTATATACTAAGAGTCACAGTTGTTAAGGCAATACTAAAACTGGAAAAAGTCTATTTAAGGACGGTGGCAATTTCCCAAATGACAGAAGAAATGCACACACAGAGATTAATACTGCAATAAAAAAATTCCTAGCTATACCATTAAACTGGAAAAGCAGTATGTTATCAGAAAGTCCCAGTTACACAGGTTCACAGTATGACTGAGACGGGAGACACGTTCCTCCCACCTTTCCTCCACCCATAACACCTGGTTTTAAACACAGAGTGAGGCTCAAAGGCACAAATCTGGACTAGTGCTTTGTCTCACAGCAGTCATGGCCAAGATCTTGGCCAAGAAGAAAAGCAAAGATGGGCAATAACCTGCCTAAAGGAAAAATTCTTAGCTTCCTCACCATGTGCACAGCTTGTCTGGAGGCACCACAGCTTCTCTATCACACAGACTTCTTCACATAACACTGTTTTCTCTTGTCACCTTAGGAACACCCAGCTCCGTGCTACACCCTTACCTTCAATAGCACCTGGTAGTAATGCATCCCCTGTGATCTATTTACAAGTGTATTTCTGTTTCCCGATAGTCATTGCAAACAGAAACATGTTAGATCCTCACTCCCTAGTTCCCCTTTTCTCTACAAGCAGCCCATGAAGCTGACAAACCCAGAATTCTGCATCAGAAAATAAACACGCTTCCAGGGTATCTCCACGCACAGCACTTTGCAGTAACCTATCCAGAAAAGTGCGTGTGACAGAGGTGGGGTCTCTCCTGGTAGACAGCAGGAAGATAGAGACCCTTAGCAGCTTTACTCTCGGGTGGCATATCAGAAGTCTAGGAATACTGTCTTGCTCAGAAAGTCATATTTCTCTCCATTAACCTAAACGCTCCCCAAGTACCCCTCTGCTGCTTTCTGCTTACCCCATCCCCCAGTATTTGTCCTTAGCCATCAAATCCCATGAGCTTAGGGCCTACTCCTCCATGTGCCCAACACACCAAGCCCTGGAAAATGACTGAAGCACAGGGGTACTTACAAAACCTTTGCCTTGGCCTTAGCCAGCTGGTGCCTCCTTCCCACACCACCAGAGTCAGCAGTAGAAATGCTGACGGTGTGAAGAAAAGATGGCCTTCCTGCTCTCCGTGCCAATACCACGGCAGTCTCCAGCATCTGGGAGGAGTCCTGGCAGGAGTCCTGGTACTGGGCCCATGGCACTGTGGAGGGACAGGAAGCATTAGTGAGAACTGGTAGAGGGACAGGGCCAGCGTACCACAGCATCCCTTGTAGACATTTCCATTGTGTTCAAGTCAGTACATTAGAAAATAAGTGTCTTGAGACCTACTTGTACGTCCTGCAGGCTCCATACGGAAGAAACCCTATCACAGAGAACTCCTACAGCTGCAGCCAAAGGTATGCCTGAAGCTGTGCAGACAGACACAAAGTAGGTTTACCCCTGCTAACTCATACACCAATAAATAGCTCAGCTGCAGCAGCGGAGGCCCAAGGGCAGCTGCACAAAACCATGCTGGAAAGTAGGGTAACACTGGCATCACACTGAGCTGTGCGCTCCCCAAGGCTACCCCGCTGCCAGCACTCAGCTAGCAAACTTCTATCTGTGGCAGGGTTGCACGTATGATTTGGAGATGCACATCTGACTGCAGACTAAATGTTTCCTGAAAAAGCCTGACATTTAGTGAGGAACACCTGATGGGCAGGTGTAAGTTTCTTGCCCCTTCAAAGCACCCTTTGTGGTGCAGCAGTTTGAGGATCAGTCCCATGCATTAACGGCGTTAATGCAACAAGGTTTCCTCCATGTACAAAAAGAGAAAGGGGAGGTAAGCTGACCAATAGCCTCAGCATTTATCTGTCCTGGGAAAATCTGCAAGATTCTCTTTAAAAAGCTTTCCCCTTGTTGCCAAACGTTATTCTCTATTCTCTTTCCTTGTGTTTCACCGTAATTTTACTCCTCTAGTTCCTCTAGGTGCATTAGAAAAATACACATTAGCCGCCCTGTGCAATTTCACAAAACAGAAAGCCGTAATGTGTATTTGGATAGGTTATACTGAAACAGCTAGTCCCTTAACTGCTTGGTGGGATAACAACATCTCTATTTTCAACACCCAAATTTGGATTTTGTTATTAAAAAAAACCAAGAAACAAGAAGAAATACAGGCATGGAAAGGCAAAAATGGCTGAAGAAATCAACAGTAGCCTTTTAGCTAATGTGGCAGAAAATACATATCTCTAGGGCAGATACAGGAGAGAGGGAAAAAAGGGTTCTTCATTGAACCTAATTTAGTCATCTTTGCCAAGTTAAATACAAAAAGGAAGAAAAAAAAGCTACATTCTTAGCTCCTCTCCCAGATTTTATTCACTTTGCTGACAATAGGCTTACTTTTCCTATAGAAAGTGAAGCTGAGTAAAGGTCAGGGTAAGACATCAGAACATAACCCAAAAACCCATCAACATAAACAAGTTAGAAATGGTAAAGCGTTTTTAAATGCTTTCAAGTGCTGATCACCTTGCTCCAATAATGTTCAGTTTTAATTGTTGAGGCTGTGATTCCTTGTTCAGTTCCTTGCAGGTGGGCCGTGTTTGCCTGTACAGGGATGTGCCTGACGTCAGTGGAACATCATCCAGGTGTGGTCATCTCCTCTCACTGCTTTAACGCTAGTACCACGCCAATGGGTGAAATGATTCTTATAGTGGCATATTAACAAGAATTATTTACCAGAAGAAATAGACTGCTCTAATGTTCAGAGCTTCAGCCTGAAGTTGCTACCTCCAATGCATGTAGCTTCCATGTTGGATCCCATACACACGCCACACCAGGGTGTTACTCAGGTGCAGGTGTGCAAGCACAAGGTGTTAACATTTAATTCTGTGGGAAGCTTTAAGAAGATTCCCCTTTCCTTATTTAGCAGAGACGTCTCACCTGCTTCCAGGAAAGGTTGCTTATTCAAAAAAAATGTCCTGGCCTATAACATTTGCCTTCTAAATTACAAATGCTCAGCAATGAAGACCAAGAGCGATGAGTTTAATTGTAACTCTATCAGTCTCTGGTGGGCCTGGGGCTGCTCCAACAGCAAAGAACTTCTAGTGAGGTGATCCTGCCTCAGAAGGCATCTGGCAAAAAAAAAAAAAAGTCAAAAGCAGCCAAGCACAGCAGATTTTAAGGACTTAAGGCATGGAATGCAGGATTTTTTCAGAACTCCACACAGTAAGCTACCCTTTCATAAAATTTGACTGTCAAACTGCAGTCAGTTCTTGAGTGTCTTAGAAGCCCCAAGTCTCATTTTCAAAAGTATCATCAGCACTTCGCAATCAGGCAAACAGAATCCACGTTCCCTCACCACTCTCGAAATGGGACTGCATATACTGTACACAGAGTATTTGCTAACTAGGAAGGTGAATCTATTGTTGAATACAATTTTATCAACCCTCTACCAATGCCCAGCCACATGCCCGCAAAATATCAATGTGCGTCAGAACAAGGGAAGCATGAAACTGCAGTTTGGAAAATTCTGGCATAGAAGGGAAATGTATGCTTATCCGTTTATAAATGAAGTCTGAAGCTAACTTCACTTATCATCCTATAAATAGTGACTTGCATGAAATCCAAAGTAGCGGATCTGATATTTCATACATTCTTGCTCCTTATCCTGCAGCAGCAGTTTTCTGCAAAACTTCACTTCCCCCTGTTGCTGTGGTACTTTATAAAATCTTTTTGAAGCTCATTCCTATGTGCTTGAATTCAAGGTCCAAACATCTTTTCTACATGAGGAAAAAAAAAGTCAAAAGTACTATTTAGTCCTTTGCAGAAAGGATATGAAGGGAAGTCTTTTTCCTCCAAGGCTGTACCTAGCAACATTTACTTAACCATTTTGACTCCTTCCTTCTTGCAGGAGAGTAAATGTATCAAAGTGTTGCAAACCCTGCCTCTAGTTTGAGGGAAGATTGCTGCCTCATTAGCACACTAAGGTAGGAAGAAGTTTTAGAAGTCTACTAATATTCTGATATTAACAGTTCATCCATGCCTATAGGATCCAAGAATTAGTGGATTGCTGAGGGGAATGCTGAATTGCAGAATTTAATCTTAATTGTGGGCTCATTTCCTTGGCTCTTACTCTCAATTGTTATCTTTATTATAATCAGCCAGAGGTCACAATGCTTAATTCCTGTCTTTCAGGGTGTATGATATTACCAAAACTGCCAAAGCCCACAACAACTTAGAAAGCTATTGTTCAATATGTTCATCCTCTAGAAACAAAAACAAAATCAGAAGAAATAGAGCAAAACTTACACAGCAGGTGATGCTTCTTGCATACTTCCTCTCCAGGAATCCTGTCTCCTGGAAGGCAGCTTTATTTCCAGTTAACTGAGTATTCACCTCATCTTCAAAGGTTATGACTTTTTATCCAGGTTGTTGTTATGAGCTGTTGACATTAGTGAAAAAATGTTAATGTAAATTTTACATAGCTGAGGAAATTGTGACAGGCTGTAGTAACGCTGGCTAGTGGAAAATCCCCCACTAGCCTGTCAAGCCAGATCGCATCATGTGCATGTCAAAAGTTATGTGCCATTTTTTGTCCCTGTGAGCAGTAGCTCCACAAGGATGCACTCAGCAGACCTATTCTTACTTACCTGGAAAATACCATGTTGTGCCCTCGTGCCAGGTAAGCAACAGTTCCAAACCCATATGGGATCCTTTGCAGCAAAACTGAGGTTTGGATTTCATGAAAAAATCGTCAGGTTCCTGATTTTACTGCCTGTTCTGTTTTTCCCAATCCCCAAGTGCTTTTAGGCCCTTTGTGCTACCCATGGAAAATGTCAGCACAAAACCAGGTGACAGCATAGTGATTTTCTCAGCCAAAAGATGAACATTTTTTAACATGCCTGACAGACCAGAATTTGATTTTTCCTGCATTCACACACTCAAGATATCACAAAGCACTTTACAAATCAATGCATTACAGTGGTTCGATCATCTCTATCAAATGGAAGCCTAGAATAGAAAAACGGCCTTTAATATATGACAAAAGAGTCTGATGCCAGAATTTCAGGATGAAATATATGGAGGGGTAAATATTTTTGGTTGCACCTTTCCCCTCAAGTGCCTGGAACTCGCTGGAAAATGTATATGGTTATTCAAAATATGTATTGCTATGACAATGGCCTAAATCCACAGTGTTGGATCTAACTCAGGAGATTCTGAGGATGCAAGAACAGTTAGATCCAGGGGGTTAGGTACAATGTTGAACAAAACCAAAGCCATGGGTTACATAAAATAAGTTTCACAATACAAGTGACCATGACTTAGGCAATTCACAGAAGAAGAATGTCCATAAAATATACTGAGCTGGATAGAAGTGTTTTTAAAAATGTGCGTACGCATGTAGGGTACAGTCTTCTCAGCAGAGCCCTATGCGAGACCACGTATCTACCCAGCCTTGCTCCCAGCATACAGACCACTGGGACCAATTTTCAGCCCAGGCCCACTGGGGGATATGAGGTAGCTCCAATGATTTAGTGGTGGAACTGAGATCAGAATCTGACCAAAAGTTTTTAGAGAAAATAAGTGGGGAGATTTTTTGAAAAGCATGCACCACACTATCTTATGGTTCTTCCCCAACCTTATAAACACTGCTGAACACCACAGAAACAAACAGTAGCTATGTTTACGCTGGAGGAAGTCATAGCTTGTCAGGATACAGTTGTATAAATAATTTAAAAAATAACCCAGTACATACTGCATGACCTTTTAAAAAGGAAAATAATAGAATGGAAAATTCTATTTTCCCACCATGCGCAGAAGTAATTCTAGCGTCCGTGACACACGGGCCTGCACTAACGCCTGCTGAAAGTTTCCTTCCTTGAGCTTTGGATCAGGCCCATGGTGAAAACAGAGAAAGCTGTCTACATCTTTCCAGTTAAGGTGGAAGAATTCAGCGTGCACTTTTCACTTAGAATACGAATTTATACACATAGCAGTTACATTTTTATAATGTACAATATGAATGGAAAATAGGAGTTAAATGTAGTGACAAAGGAATACAGCATGAAAATGCAGCCATTTTTTGTGATCTTTAGCTATTTGTGTTTCATTTTAGAATGAGAGATTCACAAGGACCTAAAAGAAAAAAAAATTTTAAAAACCCCTGATGCTAATAGTGGTAACTTCATACACACTTGTATATTCTGCTTCTGCTTGCGTAGAAGCCTTGTATTTTTTATACTCTCATGAATACAGTGCAGGTCAACAATAAAAATATGTATCACAGAACAATTTTTTATCTGTGTTTTGCTTGTAAAGCCTTTTCACCAAAAACTCCAGTTAGGTTTAAGCATCTAATAGGTTTGAGGATGGGAAATGTATTTCATAGCTTTTCACCCTTCAGATTCTAACCTAGCAGAGTCAGGAGAGGTATTGCTTCTAGCCAGCACCTTTTATGGCCGTAGAACACTTCCCACCAGCCAGAGGCTCATAATACGCTATGATCACTGACAGTAACTAATACACATGTAAGTGGTCCCAGCAGGGAGGCCAGGGAATGAAAAAGTTTCACGTTTCAGCAGAGATACCCCAAGAGCCAGACTAAGGCATATTAATAAAAGCATACAGGGAGGGAGAAAAAAGTAGTCTTTTACTCCCTGATGCCTCACAAGCCCAGACGTGCTCCATTATCATGGTCCTTCAGCTAATGAAACAATCCATCCCACAACACTAGATGTTTGTCCTGTAGCACCAGGGTGTGTTTGGAGTGAAGCTAAAATAGGATCTGTGGTACCTCTTCTAATTCTGGTCGTTAGTCATTTTAGGATGCACATCTTCCTGGACCTCTGGAGAAGAAGGAGGGAAAAAAAAACCCTAACCAAAAGACTCAGTCAAAGGACTGGTTTGGCCCTGAGACACAAATCAGTGATAGTGCTGTGTTGTCACTGCTGCTTCCCATGTTCTCCTGTTCCGTCAGAAGGAGACATAATCCTTGCAAGACTTGTGTAATAGGTGTCCTGCACCCATGCAGGGCAAAACATTGTTACTTTAGGAAGCACCCTGGGGTAGGCAGCTCCCTCCCAGACCCGCTTCGCCTTGTTTGTTCTCTACCTTGTGCTAGAGCAGCCTCACAAATCTCCTTTATTTTCTGACATGTTCTATGGAATCCAGAAATGCAATGCAAATTAATAAATGTTTGCTTTACAATCTGGGCCTCAGCTCTCAAATGAAAATCAGGCCCACAGTAAGGGACAGCTCAAGCTGAGATAATACAGGTTCATTATTTAACTAACAGGGACTCTCTTTTGCCATCTTCCGTGGCTTGCAGTTCTCACCATTGCTAGGCCAAGCCATCAGGAGGGTCTGACAATGGTAGTGGTGGCAATAATTCATTTATTCCTCTTTCAGCACTCGAGACTATCCTGGTCTGTTCACCCTCAGAGTTCTGGTCTCATTTAATCCATTTTTTCTTACTTGCTTTGCCATTTCTACAGTAGCTGATATTTATTGACTTAGAACCTTGAACAGGTTGTGTCAGCTGAAAGCAGCGTGGACAGTTCCCTACTCGGAACAGTTGTTCTATAAGAGGCTAAGATGGAAACAAGTTCCAGATTCAGATACATTCCTTAAAAAATGACATTTTTTTCTAGACTTCTTTGTCCAGATGAATCCATATGGGTAAATTGCACTCTGCAGAGCATTCCCATGTAGCAACGAGCACCCAAGGCTCAAGCGTGCCAAGGGCAGTGCTGCAGCTATGCAAGGGAAGGGTCATTTCATGAGCCAACTGCAAAAGCCAGAGGCTTAATAAGCTGCAGACTCCATGATTGCTCCACAGGTCACCATAAGGCACCGCTGGCCCCTTCCAGCAGAAACAGTGCTGCGCATGTCACATGGTCTTTGGGAGAAGTGTTTCAGCATGTTTTCAAGATACTCGCTTAAAAATGGGACGTCTCTTTCTGTGCTGGCTGACAAGAAAGCTGCGCACAACAGGAATGTGCCGAGGACATTACATATTGCCTGGAACAGGGTGAACACCTGAGGCCACGTTACTTTAGGCAATCGAATTTGTCATTCTTAAAATGTTGTCATTTGATTGCAGTGGCCACAAGGAACAGACACATCACAGCAGCATAACTAAAACTTGTGTATTTGCTGCCAGCTCAGGCCTGGTGAAAGATTTCAGCTGCAATTACACTTGCAATTCATTCTACCCAGCATGTAAATTAGACTTCCATCCTATTTAAGGGTCTCCAGTAACACCCCCCTCCCTGGCTGTATAAATCTCTCCATGATTCTGTACATAGACAATGACTCACACTCTCAGTGAACAGCTCTCAATGGAAGCTTTAAACCAGCTTCAGCGGCTTGTTAATGAAGTGCTGATTTCGACAAAAAGTTTGGATTCTTTCAGAGGCATCTCATTTATGTCCATGCACCCCACCTGAAAAATCACTTTGCCTTTGGTCTTCGTTCCCTTGAAGAATCTGGTTGGTACAAACTCTTCTTTTTTATTTTATTTCACAACTTTTTTACTACTTTTTTTTTTGTTTGATCGATCCGAGGTCAAAGGAGCAGAGGAAAATGCCTAAGCTTCTCATATTCCAAGAAGGAGCACGCTGAAAAGTGTGGAATTTGCTTCGTCTTTTTATTCAGAAGACTTTTCTATGAATAGTGTTCATGTTGTTTTCTATCCTGGGATAGACATAACTATCACTGGAGGCCCAACGCACTGCTAACAGAAAGGTCACTGAAATCAATGGAGGTGTGCTGATCTCTTCCATCACTGTTTTCCTTATGAATTTAGGTAGAAGAAGGAAGAGTAATGTAAAATCTTACATGTTCAGGAGTCTTCATAACTGACTTTGACATTATGACCTGGGAGGAATCTGGGCCAACTCTGTCTCCTACTCTCCTTTGTTTTCCAGGAGAAAAGGATGACATTACTTTTGTTATGCTAAACTGATGTAAATAGAATGCTAAAAAGCACGACACTCATCAGATCAAGATATTAATTCTAATTCATCAAGCAGAGGTCAAGAAATTACCTAAGCAGTTTTGTATCTAATGAATACAGAATACACTTCAGACTTGAATCCATCAGGAAAATACAAGATCCATCTGCTAAAGATAATGGCAGATAAATTCAGTACAAATAAAGTGCAAACATTCCCACCCATGTAAGTAATTAACTACCAGAACCATTCACTTTGGGATGTACTGGGATGTCACGAACTCTCTAGCAAACAATACCAGAATAAAATGCACTTCTGAAAGTGATCCTGTGGCTTCAACAGGAACTTCTGGCCAGATGAAGAAATTACTTGTTAAGCTTTGATGACCTGTGTCATGGAAACTATCCCAATTATGGTGGTTCCTTTAGCCTTAAAGAGAAAAATGTACATACACTTCATTCACTTCACTTTTGACACCTACAAACTAAAGAGTTACCTGTTTATAGGTTAATGCACATAAAGACTTATTTTCATCTCCAAGTAGAACAGCTGAATTCTATGTCATTTATTCTTCCTAAACCCCTAGCAAAAAAACCCTCAGAGAACCTATGCAGGAGGAATGGGTGAAAGGATCAAAAGATTTATTAGGGACAGAAGTGGAAATGTTCAAGTGTCTCCTCGACCTCCTATTTTTAGAAAACTGGTAAGAATTTAATTATTGTTGAAAATTCTCCCTTTCAGTCAAATGCTGTTGACTTTGGCCAGCAGCTACAAAAGATACTGGGGAAGAGGAGGACACAGATGTGTAATTCCATGTGAAGCCAGGCTAAAAATCACTGTGAAATGGTCCAGGTTTGTTGTGGCTTTTATTCCCTCTGCTTCAATGGAGCTGAACTAACACTTGAGTTATGGAAGGAAGCTGTAGAAGTCTTCTCTGACTCCATACATCCCTGGATAGTTGTCCAGCTCCTTCAAAGCATTGTGAAAAGGCCTTTTCACATTCCTTAGTCTAGAGACTGTAGCGTCATAGCCTACCTCTAATTCACAGCTGAAAGTTTGTGATAAGAAAAACAGGAAACAATCTTACAAATAAACAAAGACATGTTCAGGGTGGATCTACATCCACCTAAAAATGGAGACTTTCCATTATGGATTGTACCTAGTAATAATCCATATCTACTTTGCACAGTAAAGGCATATTCATTCAATGTATTTTTACACTCTGAAATTCAACAAAGCCTCCAATCTCATCTTTACTACAGTTTAGAAAAGCCGGTGGCAAGAATAAGAACCTCTGTTTTCATTCCATGGCTGTTGTTTGGAAATATCTCACTCTTTATCAACTAAAATAAAGTAAAGGTATCACAAATATACTTCAGTTGTGCACATAATGACAACAGGTAAGACCACCGTGCTTAACAGCCTCTAGCTGCCCACCATAAGCCTCTGTTTTTTAAGGTATTTACATTTCTTCAATATCCATAACAGTTCCAAAAAGGCTGTTTGTTTGCTACTTGCCATCAGATCCCAGAGACCTTTTTTTTTAAAATTATAAAAATGAAAGTTAAAAGGCTCAATTCCTTCCTTGTAGTACGTTTATCTAGATGGCAGCACTGGCAGGAATGGAGATGGTTTGCTTTAAAAGGTAGGCAGATAGTAATTGCTTGAAAATGTACATTTCTAATAAATACTCCATGCCATAACTAGCTCACTGCAGGCCAGGGCCCTGCTGGCCGCACTGCAAGTTCCCAGTACAGACCAACTGCAGCGCAGGCTCGATTTGCTCCTCGCACACAGGACCCTCCAGCAGAGCTGGGAGCCTGCGGAGTCAGAGCGAGTCAATTCAAAGCAATATTTAGAAACTTATTAGCACAGTAGACTTCAACAGCTCCTCTTCTAGCAAGCCAGAGACTGATTTGGGGGTTGAGGTAATCTGTCACTGTCTAAACACACATTTTCACGAGTCTCACATTCCACACAGCAAACACATGAAAATATGCCAGCTTCAGGGCTGATTCCCTTCCTCTCTGCAATGATAGAGTTTGCAAAGGCTCTGAAAGCCAGCATTGCCCCAGATGAAATGTTTTTGGAAATAACAGCATTTCTGAGAGAGAATCACGTCACGCCACCCACAGGCTCTAGCTGCAGCACTGGCAGCTGCGCCTGCTTTACTCACCCACGGGCAGCCTGTTCCCAAGATATGCCACCAGGTGTTTGCAGGAGATGAGCAGGAAGCAACTGGTCTTTGCAAGGCCTCACAGTTATACTTTCCGACAAAATACCATTTCTTGAATATATTATCACAGTTCAGTTTTCTAGTTGTCTTGTTTTAAAGAGCTTTACCATCACAGTTTTTGGTAGGAGCTGAGGGACTAGGGGAGAAGTTGTATTAATTAAAAAGAAGAGCAACAGCAGCTCTCTCCTGGTGAGGACATTGATCCGGGAAGAGGCTGCTATGCACACAGTGAACTCTGGCTCACGCTCCTGCCAATAAAGATTACAGGCATTGTATCACACAGCTCCTGACAGAGCTGATACAGTAGCCGTGTTGCTATCACTTGCATTTTCATCAGGAATTCTAAGACATCTGACATTTTTTCTGAAGATGCTGCTACTGGAGTGAAGTGATTGCATAAGAAGATCAGATCTCTTTACAGGTCATGCTACCCACCAAAGAAAAAGTAAGTCTATATTCTTTTTTAGCTGTTGAAAAATGCTTTAAAATGCATCTGAGACCTCTGCAAGCTGAAAATCTGAAAGACAAATATAAAGAGTTCACCCGCCTTCCTTTTCTCTTCGATCCATAAGATTCAAGTCTACTTCCTTCTCAGGACAATTTAGTTTGGGGCATTTAGATCTCCAAGGCAAGCAACAGTGGCAGTGAAATGAGCAGCTGGTCCAAGAGAAGAGGACTTCCACCTCAAGTAAAGCTCTCTTCTCCTGTGGTTACGAAAACCAACCAGTGGAACTTCACGAAGTCCAGGGAGAAATCCACTACTCTATGTTGCAAAATGCCTGGTGTTTTCCGGCTACTCAGGCTTTTGGAAATGAGATCTTCACATAGACATCCAAAGTGGAAAACAAAACAGACTTTTCCACAGATTAAACTCTTTTGTTAGGAGAGAGGATATGGAAACCAAATTCTCTCTTCACCTCTCAGATGAACCCTTCAGGTCATGGCTGAAGCACAGTAACATATGAGGGTGGAGAAGCCTGCAAAGCCAGTCCTAGGGCTGCATCTGCACTATGCATAAACAGAGTGCTTTGGTTCCTGGTTCTGCACTTAGAATTTTCCATAAGGCACTAATTTCATTTTAAAATATGACTTTTACGTAACTAGTACATTTTGTGCAAAACTGGTTAACTCTACGCCCTCAAAATATCATGTGCTTCCCAGCATATAAATCCCAGACCTTGACATCTAAAGAATGCTTGGCAGATCCAACCAGAAACACAGCCAAGCTAGATGTCAAAGGTATTTGTTAGGTTTCTAGTCAGCCAAGAATATTAACACCTTGCCCATACTTAAAAGGAGTAACGTTTTTGTGGCGCTGGAGACAGTGCATGAAGAAATTATTGTAAGACAGTTTTTTTGTGTTCTGCAAAAGGTTTCTGTGCTTGGTTGGCTTTGAATGCATGTGTCATGGAGAAAACCTTCCAAGATCTGCAAATATGACTTGAGAGTGCTGGCTGGACTTGGTAACCTCATCTAATTTCTTAGGACAGAATCTTTTTCATGTGTGCACATAGGTGGAATTATCTGGAATCCAAAATAGCTGAAAGGGAGAGAGATTCTCTCAGGTGACAGCCTCCCATTTCTCAGCTGCTATTCACTGTATATCTCTTCAGAAAACTGACATTGATGAAAACCAAAAAAGAGTCCGCCTTTCCAGTGCCTCGAACTCAGAGAAAAATAGTAGTGGAAGGGATCCCAGAGGACTGCTTAGCCTATCTCCCAGTCCTAGGGCACACCCAGACCTGTCTTTGAGATTTTTATTCTGACAGGCCTTCAGTCACAGCCTCCACAATGTTTCCTTCCTTCTCTATGCAGCTTTTCAGCTATTCTAATTCTAGAAGTTTGCCCTGAAATTCCAGCCCCAATGGTGGCACATCCTAAAGCAGGACAGAGGGATGTTCATGCTGTATTGACATTCCTCAGGTTTTTATTGGCATGGCTTCATTCCAGGCAATGGAGCAGTTTTGCATCAGCTAAGGGGCTCACCAATACCTGATGACATCAGTGAACATGCCACCCAGATTTTGTAGAAATGAGGATATCCTTTCATATAAGTTCAGTAGAGATCTCTTAAAATCCAAACCAGATTTTATTGGAGTCTATACAAAATCACTCCTGTTTACTGTGGGTGCAGCGAGGGAGCAGCATATGTTGGCTGCAAGAGCTGGGAGGAGCAGAGCCCTCCATGCCAGAAGATAGCAGAGGCTGCGGGATCTGGCCCAAGCCCGCTGGCCTGCTTCCCACTCCTCAGGGCCAACGGGTCTCCACCCAAGACACAGACTAAGCTGTGGACTTCTTTCTAAAACACCAGCAGCCTCTGGTTTTTGTGCTGAAGCCTCAGACAAGATTGCAGACTGGAAGGCTTGCACCTTCTCCCATCTGCCCTCAGCTCTTCCCTGATCCTCCAGCTGCAGCGGGAGGGAGGAAAGCAGAGGCAGGGAGGGAGATGGCCTGCAGGCACCAGGTCACCTGCCTGTACCCTGGGCCAGGGGCTCCTGGCAGCCCAGGACAGGAACTGTCTGCCCCCCATCCCTGAAATGGGTGCTGGGGGTGGGGAGGGGCTGTCCCCTCCTAGAAGCAGCTTGGTCCCAAGCAGGATGGGTGGGAGGGAGGGGGAAGTGAATTGGATGTAGTAGGAGGAAGGAGAAGGAAATGGAAAAGAGAGGAGATCCTCCTGCCAAATGCATTTGCAGTTTTTATAAACAACAGAAATCTTCCTCCCACCATTGGCTCAGGCAGAGCAGGTTAGAAATCCACACTAGGGCAGGGATGACTCACTTGGTACCAGATCACAGCAGTGAGGCACTCAATCTATAATGCAGTTTAGCATAGACAGGACATTATAGGCCAGGTTCTGATTTTCCACACCTTTAACTACACCGTGACAGCCAGCAGCAGAACTGTGCCATTCAGACAGAGAAGGCCTTGCGACTGCCTCAAGAGGTGCTGATCTCTCAGCAGCCAGCACTGCAAACGGTACAGGCTGAGCTAGTAATTGCAGGCTCTGCCTGCAAGCTCTGCAGCTGCCCCCCAACCTGTGCACGAGACCCATGTCTGCCTGCACAAAAAGATCCATGTAGAGGCACTGTACAGTGTGGTGAAACACTTGCAGATGCCTGCTGTGACAGCACCACTCAGAGCCCACAGGCCAGCCACTCCCTCTGCAATAGATTTGCCAGCTGTTTCCCCAAATTATTTTTAAATTATTTCATTGATTCAGGTATATTTCAAGGTTCCAATATAATGCTCATGTTTGGAAGAAAAATAAGAAAAACCAAACAGATTTCCTTCTCTTCCACCAGCCTTTCCTATTCTGCTCCCTCGTCCTTTGTCACATCATTTCTGCCTAAGTCTGGGCTGCAGGAGAACTTCCTTGTCACAAGGGAGAAGCACATGCCTGAGGGTCAGGATCAGCTTCCTCTTAGCAGCCGATTCACACAGGGAAGGCTGGAAACAGGATCAAGCAGACCCAGAGCCAAAAGCATCTTCTAGCATAATCTGGTCCCTGTTGACCTTGGAACTCCAAGAGAGATTTGGGTCCTACCCAAATGACCCCTCCTCTGGCTCTTCCTGCGATGCGCGCGCTGCCAGGCCACGCCTGTGCAGCAGAGAGGAGCCAATACAACTCATGCAGCTGCCACCAAGTCAGTAAAAGCTTTTCTGCAGCTCCACATGCACACGGAAACCTGACTCTAAAAGGAACGGCATTGAAGTGGTCAAGCACATCACATGTCGAAATGCCAGAACTTAAGCAACAGAGACTTCACAACTCAGAATAATTGCATGAATGCCCCCCCTACATAGGCTGCAATGTCACCCATCATAATTTCCTTCACCAGCAATAAATTCTGGGTAAACTGGATTACATCTTGGTTAGATTTGTCTTCCTATGAGACTTAGAGGTTCCAAGGGGAAGAGAATTCATTATTCATTCATTATGTACCCTATTACATCGTTGCAGTAATTACTCACCCTTCTTGCTGAAAACAAAATCAACAACCCTCAGAACAAACAAAATATACCAAACCACTCCTCTGACTTTAATTTTTCAGCATCCTCTCCCACCTCTGCAGATGAAGAACGGCTCGCGCAATTTTAATTCAGCCTTCTTTGTGTTCTGAACTGTTACACGCTTCTTTTTTTCCATCGGGCCCCAGCCTTCTTTCTGCCTCCAGGAAAAGCAATCCCCAACAGCAATGAGTAGATACTCTGTTCTGTCCTCATTTTTGACATGTTACTTGATGCCTGCCTTTCTGCTCTTAACACTGCATTTCTCATTTCTTTGCTGGTTCCTGCCCACCCCGCTCCCCCACCCAGTGCTCACAACTCAGATGCCCCGCTGCTTCCTAGCCCTCACAGTCAATCCCCAATTTTTGGTTTCCAATCTTTACCTGTTTATCTAGTCAGCCCCAGGCTCCATGAAACCTCTCAGTTTCATTCACACTTATCTACTAGATTCCACTCTGCCAGCCCTCACCCTTGACCTGATATACCCCTAAAAGGTCTATCTCCTCCCTCCTGTATTAGACTCAGACTGCCTCGCCTTTCTAACTGCCTTGCCTGGATGCTTGCTGCCCTTCATGAACATCAGATACCTGAGACCAGCCTGTGCAGCAGCACAGATTAGAAAATGTCCATGGAGCCTCAGTTTGTCTTCCCTGCTGCCTATCAGCGCTGGATCAGGCCACTCCCTGCCCAGTGCTCAAGCAGTCTTGCAGTTTTCACTCAGTGAGTTCATCCAAGGTCTGCTTCATCACACACCCTCCAAACCTTGAACTGTATCCAGGACAACACATATCCAAGTACCTCCCCAACATCAGTGAATCAATGGCAGCTGTGAGTACTCACAGGCACAACGCTCAGTGGTATCCCAGGAAGAGCTTGCAGCAGCAGCAACTGCGGCACTGGAAGACTGCTATGCATCACCTTCTGGCCAAGCCTCGAGCAGGAGAGGGAGTTACCCACCACCGTGGGCTTCGCCGGTCCTTCCTGATGGCACAGCAAAACCAAGATTCAGAAACACGCAGTTCTGTGGGAAGAGCATTTTAATGGTTTTTAGATGCTCCTTCTATTGGTTCTCCTCAACCTAATTCCTCTTCTGCCTTTCTTGGTTCCAGGCTCTTCCCTCTGCTCACTTTTGGCTCCAGATCTCACCCCTCCCGGAAAACCTGTGTTGGTCCTAAATCTCAGCTCTGCACCCATCTGTGCCACATCTTAGTCCCTTACCTACCTCTCTGATGAGGTCTCATCCCCCCTTATTTCCGTCTCCCAACTAAGGCCAGTCTGCGTTCTCTTTTTACTTCCTGCAGCTGATGAAGCAGCCAGGGAACTGGTGAGAGGACAGGAAACGGTGTTCCCCTGCACTTTATAATACACAACTTTTGCCCGTGAGTAGCAGGAAGAATTGCCATGCTGGTCTGCTCAGAGGTAGGCCTGTGCCAGAACATGCTCAGTGCCGACAGACTCTTCCCTGACTTCAGCTGTCTCCTGGTAGATTTTCTGAGGTTTTATAATTACTAAATTCAGGCTATTTTCACAGAAGTGGCAAACCACGCATCTGTGGTAACTGCCTTCCTAAACAGCAAGTCAACGAAGTTTAACCAATCTATTAAGAAAAAAAAAATCATATAACATGGGACACAGTTTGTTGTGAGAAAGAGCTGAAGTGATTTGGTTGAAAATTAAAAAACCCTCAGCAAAAGGAAGCTCAACTTGAGCCTGACGCACAGGGCAAGATACTTTAGTACGAGGAGTTCAAATTGACATTTACAAGCTACTGAAAAAGGGGAATTGGAAGTCTCAGACGATGTATCTGTACCATTTATTGACAGAGCCACCTGAACTTTCTATAGTATGTTTTCTTAGCAACTGAAGCTTTTTGGGAGATATCAGTGTCTGAAGATAGGTTCTGCATGTGGCTTTTCTTTTGATTTTTTTTTGAGATGCTTTACCAGTTATATTTTTTGGTGAAGAAACGAAACTTGTTCCCACCCTTCTGACCTCTGCTTTGCTGCAGCCATTCACACTCAGCCACCACCTCAAAAAAGCTACAGGCAATTAATTCCACCAGATGATCTCCTCTCCTGCGACTCTGTTTGGGAAATGTCCAGCCATGTCCAGCCCTTTTGGGTATTTTTCCTCTGCTCAAAGCCAGGCCCTGTAGCTCGCACATCAAACTGCTCTTTTGCCTACCTCTAGTGATGCTAGAAAGGATTTTCCTTAACCAAAACTGAACATCCTCTCTTCCCTCTTCTGAAAAGAACCAATATAAATTGATTGCTAAGCCTACAAGTCTGTTACTGACATTTCCTAGGACATGAACTTTTATTTATCTTCTCCTGAGATACACAGCTCAATTGTGCAAACAATGAACACTTCTGAACAAACTAATAAATCTGCAATTAACATCCAAGAGTTGCCTAAAGGAGAAGATTGACTGTTTCTTACAGTCATAGGAGAAAGAAATGAGCATAAATTATATTTAACCCATGAGCAGCCTTCTGAGCAAAAAAACTATGGCTACTCTAAGAAACAGAAAAGTTGGTGGAAAAATGGCCTAGCAATTTAAAGCAGGCTTTTTGTTAGTAATTTAAAGGTGGAACAATGTGTGGGCTCAAGCAATGTGAATGTCCACGGTGGGTCGGGATCTATCTGTGACTCTTTCTAGCCCCATATGTTGCTGTTCCGGAATCCAAAACTCAGATCCTATACCCTCTACTTAGGTTTAGCAACAATAAATCACGGCCACACACCAAACGCTGAGGAAATGGTTAAAGGATCTCCACACCCTATTCTCACTGTCCCTTTCCTGACTGCTTGGAGCTCCCCCAAATCCCTTTTAGTCCCTCCAAAGTAATTGCAATAAGATGTCCTGCCATCAGAAATACTGCATTTGCAACTTTCACTTTTGCAGCGCTTCTGCACTAGCTTGCAGAGGGAGTACCACAGCAGTGTACAGATTCTCGCAGGCTCTGCAGCATTTTTCAGTGGTGAAGTGACCCCTTAGTCATCAGAACTAGTAACACTGGTCTATAGGCGTTGAAGGTTATGGATGTTGGTATGAACATACAGCTCCTTTGAGACTGGTCAAGGCCTAGCCAAATGCTGAAAATTCATTTGCCTTATATTAGCAGTAAGCCCTAGTAATCAGCTTATATCAATTTCATAGTTTTGCCAATGTTAACATTCCTGCTCCTTGCATGGGAATCTCTGCTCATTACTAGTGAAGACTGATATTCAGCACAGACCTGTCATTTAAGCACTCAGACTACTCGTACCATGATCGAGACCAATGTTCCTTCTGTGTACCACTGAGACCCCTTGCACACATGTATTTTACTACACTCAAAGAAGGTAAAAGGGATAAAGCTTATGCGGAGATAGGAGAATAGGGCAAAGCAGCAAGGTTGTCAGTGCTTAGCGCCTCTGAAGTTTCACAGCTCTGAAGATCAGGTTTGCAAGGGTCCCACATAATTCAAAGTGCTGTGATTTTTAATTGCCACAGAAAGAGCTTAGCACACAGACATACGCCTTCAGATCTGTCACTTTGTTCCTAGTGCCCGGATATCATCAACACTGTCAAAAAAGAGCTGTGAACTGGAAAAGCAATGCAGACATTGAAATGTAAATGAGTACAGAGTCATCTCACTTCTCTCCAGGATCTATTACTTACCCCTACTGACTTTTGAACTAGTAGTGGGCTTAACAAAGCAGGACGTAAGCGCTCAATTATTAGGGACATGTGTTTACTGTGCAGATGTATCTGGATGGCCTGGCAACCTGTGTTGTAGGAAGAACATGGGATAATTTACGATAACAAAGTCAAGTATGTGTTGTTCCTCTAAACTCTGTTTATTGGCCTCAGATCCTTATCTCCTTGACACTCGAGAGCGGTGCCTTACAGATGCTGAAGTGCCTTGAACTCAGCTAGCATTGTGGGAAATCCCAAGAATTAGAACAAGAAGCTTCTTGCAATGAAAAACTCTCCTTGGGCAAGAAGAGATGCTCTCACCCATGCTCTGGAAAATAATTCATGCGAAACTGGACTGACCACTGCACAAGTCTGAACAGCTTCAGCTGCCACTGAACTCCATGTGAGTCACTTCCCCTTATTTCATGTTTGAGATTGTCTCAGTGACTTTGCTATAACTCTCCCAGGAACGGGCTGTTCTTTTCTGCACATTTCACTCCCTGCTTGCTTTGGTTACTGTCGATCCTGCTGGAAGTTTCCCATTCACCACTGCCTGTACTCATCCGTGTACCCACAGTGTTCACTGCCCTGTCCTGCCTGCCCTGCTGCACTGTACCACAAGCACCTTGTGGTCCTCCTTTCTGGCTGAGATGGTGACATACACCTTGGGGACACAACCTCACCTCAATCCAGCATCACTTAATGCTAATGGAAAGACTCTCAATGACTTTGACAGCCATTTTCTTTAATAAAAGTTCTAAGAAAGCTACCACCCCATTTCACCGATGTAAGTCTGTATCACTGTTTTTACCCTTTGCTGAATTCAAACCAGAAGCGCACTCTGACAAACGGTTCGGTCCCAGCCACATTCATCCTTGCTTTGATTGATAAGGCTTCACATCATTCTAATCCATATGAAGCTGCTCAAAAGATGGATCCATTCCATGTAGGCTTTTCTTTTAATTTATCCAGGTGCCCCCCTTTGATCTGGTGAATCTCTGATTTAATTACATGAGTTGAATGAGCTTCATATGATATCTCCTGCTGCACCTCACTCAGGTCTTTCTTTTCTTTTTGGTTTGAGGAAGAAGAGTGCAATTCTTGGAAGCACAGCTCTTTAATTTTAATATGCTACAAGTGCAAGAGTAAGCTCACCTTCAATTGCTCCTCACTGCTGATGCATGAATAATCAACTGGCAGGGGAAGGAGAACATTACAAAAAGGTGCTTCCAGATAAATAGATTCGCCAGCCATAAAGGGCGCAGGTGATTTCCTGGGGCACAAAGGCCTTGGTAGTATTGCTCTGCTGCTTAAAATCAGCATAAGTGTAGTACTCGATAGCTCTCCTTGACCGCAGAAAAATAATACAAAAAATAAAAACAAGACAGAGTTATGAGAAACAAAGAAAAGCCAGCATTGCACCCCAAATTAGCAGTCCAGAACATGGAAGGAGAACTGACGAACTGTCATTTTGCAGTGAGCAAAACACGTAAAGAAGTGAGATACAACAGAAAACGAAGCTGTGAAAAATTCCTCTCATTGCATTTCTGTCTCTTTGGCTTGACTGAGAGTTTGACCTCTTATATTTGTAACTAGAACATTCCGGGATGCACTGACAGTCATGTGATCATGACAGACTTAAATTATCACACAGGCAGGTAAGGGCCTCACTGGTCTTCAGTGAAATGGAATTACTCCTTGGAACCCCTAGGCCAGCTTTATGCCAGCTTTGTGATGCAGAACATTAAGATCAGCTGGCTTGAGGACTTGGCCATATAGGCTGGATTCCTAGCTAGAGAAGCACCTCCTTTCAATACAGCAGCTGCATTGTGGAGTTCACCTTTGGGCAGGATCTTTAGAACCCAAGCCTCAGTAGGAAGTGCTGGGCACCCACAGCTGGGCTAGAACAAGCTATCTAGAGACTGGACACTGTCACCAATGCAACAGTCCAGCTCAACTTGAGTACCTTTGCTTATTAGCTAAACTAGTACCACTTTCAGATTATTTATTTTTAATCCCTGCCTGCAAGGAACTGAGCCTTTAAGAGGCTCTGGAATGGGCCACCTGGAACAGACTGTTGTATTATGCATGTAGCAGCTCATACCAGACAATATCTATTGGTTGGGATTCAGGCATCAGGAGGACCACCTTCACCTGTGCCTGGGTCTTTGAGCCACCACTGAACAACACACTTCTTGTGTCATTCAAACTCTCAGCAGCAACTTACATGGTTCCCTAATGCATAAAACCAAAATCTGTATCTAAAATTAAGCTTCTACATTAGCTATGCATGGTATAGCTCATTAAAAATGGATAGTCCTTTCAAGCTCTGACACATAAGTAGGAAAATATATTGCTCAATATGCAAAAGTACTGAAATAAAATATCCATTACCTGCATGCCCCTGTTTCAGCAGAGTACTATGGAATGTGGTGGTGATTAAACCAGCAAGATTTTACTGTCCTGCCACAGACTGTCCCTGTTGTTGGGTTATGCTTAAGCAGCTATTTGGAAGGTGAAGGGAGTGAGGTCAGTGAAGTGGCTTGGCTGTCCTGCGGCACAGCGAGTCTCACGCCACAGGAATAGGCCCTCATACAATGGAACAATCTAACTTTGACTGTTTCTCCTCTGAAGGTCATACTGAACAGGAGTGCAGGAGCACTGGAAAGCAGCCAGCTTCAGAGTTCCCACCGCAAGCATGAAACAGTCATAGGTACTAAAGAGAGTTTGACTATGGGCTCCCTGGAATAAGGAACTCACAAACTCGTTTCTCCACAGGCAATGAGCAGTACTGCAAGGCCACAGCAGAGCCCTGTGCCACATCCCTAAAGGCAGAGGGCTTCTCACACCAAGAATTCCCCCCAGACCCCAACATTCATTGAAAGGCCGGCTTCATTAATGAGGTCCTATTAGCCAAATCTGAGCTTTACACGTTTCCTTTTTGATGGAGCGAGGGAGCTGCGCTCCCGTTCTCTTTCTTAATATATTGTCTCACACAGAGAAAACTGCGTTGTTCTGTTGGTGCATGCTGCTTCTAGTCCAGATCTTTGCTACAGGTTAAAGGTATGAGGAAAAATCATACCCAAACATTTCGGCATACTATTCCCATCTGTGTGATGGCTTGTAAAAATGGTAATAAAACAAGGCGCAGATGAAGTGAATTGGAAGTCCCAGTGATAGAGACTGTAAAACAGAATACTCATTTATCTGTTATGGATCCACACTTTTTTAGATTAGACAGACTGCTTAGAGACATGTGCCTTAACATCTGTGAATAGTGCATGAACCAGCATTATTGAAAGAAATCCAAAAAAGGCAATGCCTTACATGCTGTAATAGGATTAAACTGTTTTTCAAGCTCAATTAGCTGACTCACTACTTCAACTTGCTACCAAGAAAGCATCAAAGCAAATCATGGCATATATGGCATATACCTACTCAACGGATTAATTCTGCAGGATGTAAAGGTGCCAGCACGTGTGTGTGAGGTGTGCAAAAAACAAGCAAATTTGGCTTCTCCCGAAGATTTGTTTTGTACCATCAATTCAGTTACAGAGAAGACATGATTTACCAAATATGGTTCTTACAGTAAGCCTGCAACTTGAGTCTCCTCTTCAGAGTAACTCATGAGACAATAGGTCTGTGTGAACATAGGCTTCTTCATTAAATCCTCTGTATACACACCCAACTGTCCATTCTCACCAAATTCTTTACAAAACCTCTTAGGCTGTAATTGCTACACTCCAGCCTCATCCACGTCATCCTTGGTGCTGCAGACTCGTTGACTAATTAGTGGCACGAGGTCCGCGTAACCTAGGAGATCAGAAGGCAGTATTTCAGCCGAGTGTAAGAATAGTCAAAGACATTTCCTGAGATTTGGATTTTGGCTCTGCTTAACATTTTACCATATCAGCAGATTCGCAGTACAGCTAGGCATGGCTGGCACAGTCAATCTAGTAATATTGTCACTATTACCATAGTGCCTTGGTACCTTAAATTCACAATAAGCTTTCAGGATTCCTGCAAAGTAGGAAAGCAACATCCTTAGAGAGTAAGTGCTGCTGCTTATAAAAATTGACTGGCTCACAGTCACTGTGTGGATAGAGGATCTCAGAGCTAGGAATCAAACACAGATTTTCTGAGTCCTAGCTAAATGCCTAAAGCCAGATGCCCATCATTCTGTTCTAGCAAATTCCTTCGGCTATTTCTGTAAGGGAGAACCAAAGCTTCCAAAACCATTTGTTTCCAGTGGCCTGGAGACACAGGTCATGATGATATTGTCAGGATATCTTACCTTTGCGATGTTAATTATTAATTATTTAAACAAAATTCTTTTTCTGTAATTTTGTATGGATGAAATAATTTGGTTCTTAGGCTAAAAAAGTGAACAGGTCTACAAATTCACAATAAAACAGTCCAGAAGTATTTTGGTTTAACTGAACAAAGCTTATACCCCCACTGTATTACTGTAAACAGCCCCTGTCAGCACACACCGTACCAATATGTAGCAATGTCACAGGAAGGGGGCCTTAATTTTTGTTGATTAGATTTCATTCCATGTGGTAGAACTCATTGCAGTAATACAAGAAACCCAGACAATGAATAAATGAACATCTGAAGGTAATTCCGCTGTCGATGTGATAAGACTCCTGAACCAGATGCAAAACGTTGTCAGGCAAAGCCACTTGACTAACAGCAGCTCTGTTACATCAGCCAAATGCTCAGGCTGGGCTAAGCCATACCTCTCAAGCCAAACGTCTTAAGTTCAAATCAATATTCATTGTTTATCACAGAGAGCAGCTTTGATTCCGAGAGACTTTTTCTGGGTGTTTGTGTGCATTATGATCACTTTACAGAGGGCCGAAGGCAGCAATCTGGAGTTTTGGAGAATTTAGAAATGAAAGGAAGGTAATGAGATACTTTTCTTATCAAGCAGCTATGTGGATACTCAGCAGTGGGATGAACACTGCTTGAATTGCCCACATTCTACCTTATCATTTTCTTAAAGTTTTAATTGACATTCACAGTGAATAAATGTTTTACTGTTTTCTCTGTATTATTCTGTGCACAAGAATAAGCACAGAGCAGCAGGGACTGGTGTCTATGTTGCACACACTACCTTCAGAGACCTTCCACTGTCTAGAGCTGTTTCCAGGCAGTCTAGTCAAGGGAGGAAGGAACAGGAAAAGATTAATGAGAACGTGAATGAGAAGATCAGTGCCAAACCTGTGCGCAACACTCACCTTCCCTGAGCACCAGGCACCTTCTCAACTGCTTCTTGGCTTCTGTAAACTGCATGCTCTTCTGAGTCATTAAAAATCAAACGATTAAAGATTAGTATTTTTTAATGATCCCATTGCTCTCATCTCCTCTCAAGTACTGACAAATAGTTTTCACATTGAAAGATGTCCTTCTTGCAGGACAAGTAGAGGGGCATGGGAGGCAGAGGGAAGACCATGGCCACAATTGCACTGAGCTGTGCGATGAAGGGGTTCTAGACCACCCATCGAGCTCCCAGTAAATCTCTCTCTTTAGGTACTGTTAAATTTAAATAGAATCTTGGTCATGGCAGTGATCAGGACACCAGCACTTACTCAACAGGATTATTTCCTAGAGTAAACTTTACAAATTTTGGCCCTCTTATGGTCATCAGCTGTTATATTTGGTGTTTACTCACTTCACATCACATATTCCCCACTTTTGCCCACGGTTAGAAACGCAGTGTTTCACAGACACTCTGTGGTTGCACAAACCACTTCCCCACCCATGTGCAGTGACAGCAGTTGCATTCATAGAAGGGTTCCAGTAGGAACTTCCATGGGTCACAGCTTAATCCCCATTGATTTGTGCCAAAGAAATGCAATGACAGGGCTGTGTCCGTTTACAAAGATTGCAGTTTTGTCCTGTTCCCATTACTTACTACAAATGGGAAATGCATATTAAACTGAGGCTCCGTTCCTTTTGTTAGGCTGGAACCACTGACTCTGCAATTTCATTAACTTGCGACTAGATGAAAGTGACAGTCCTCTGAGACAATTAGAACGCAAAGTGCCATTACGGGCCTTATCCAGCTACTGTTAAAGCCTATGGCAGCATTTCCATTGACTTCAACCCCACCCTACAACTAAAGATTGACTGGAAAAGACTTAATAGTACATTGCAAGTGATTTTGATTCTAAAGTGTACTCTGTTCCTGCTGGTAGCTGCTGCTTTATTAAACATGCTGATCGTCCACTGCCACAATGCACACAGATAATGCCACACATCACAGAAATATGAGGGTATTACTGCTTAAGCTGACATGTAAAATGACAGTGTGACATAATGCTTGAACACTGCCATCTCAGGCTGCTTCACTGCTCTTCATAAGAGCCCACAGAGAGAAGAGAGGTGAAGCTCTACCACTAGATGCAAGTAGCAGCCAGCCCACCTTGTAAACATGGCATTGGTGCTGCGGTTTTGTAAATCAAAGCCTGGGGCAGGGTACCATTCCCAACCTATATGACTGCCTGCAGAGTCCGGTAATAAGCCATAATGTTCTGTATTTCAGCAATTCTGGCATTCATATTACAG
The DNA here is from genome assembly GCF_949628215.1 of Phalacrocorax aristotelis. Classification (NCBI taxonomy): domain Eukaryota; kingdom Metazoa; phylum Chordata; class Aves; order Suliformes; family Phalacrocoracidae; genus Phalacrocorax; species Phalacrocorax aristotelis. Next base: position 78,746,622 of record NC_134278.1, on the reverse strand, counting down.
AAGGATAGAATTGATGAAGTTGCCACTGGACTAGAAGCAGACTCAGTACTAGTACTAGTGCCTCATGAAGCACCAGTCAGCTGAGCACATCACAGCGTTTTAGGCTGATGAGTGACAGACTATCTGTTGCAGTTACAACTGTTGATTAATTGTAAGAGGTTTCAGAAATTCACTTGCCCAGCCATGCAGATTGAATCTTACAAGTTCTGTTAAATCAGTGCTATAGAGACAACAATATGACTAATCATTCGCTGTCTTGATTCCACAATGCAAATGCAAAAGTCTTGAATAATGCCATCTTCAACTTATCTAGAATGGGATTTCCTGCACAACTGTAGCACCTTCTCTCACATTTCTTTTCAAGAACATCTGACTTAACAGACCTCTGCCCATCCAGGCGTGCAGATGCATTGGTAACCCACGCCACAAAGCAACAGACCAATGACCCAGACACACGGGGTAGTGCAGCTTCTGAAGGAATTACTCAGGACTGAGCTCCTAACAACATGTGCAACTACCTAATTCCTACCCACCATCCTGAACCATATCTCTAGGGACAGAAAATAAAAATATCCATCCTCTCTGAAGCTCCTCTTATAATTATATATTCAAGAGTAGTGTAGAGAAGAATATTGACACCTCATTGACAAAAGCTTCTTCACTGTCTGGGAAGGAAGAGTGTTACGGAGCAAACAGCACAGCCGGGAGCTGCAAGAAGCCTCAGGCATAAGCTTTGCCATTTTATGCTGGACTGTACCAACCATAGGCTGTGTTCACTGCAAGGCTCTGCTGCTTTCCACCACCTAAATCAGGACAGAGAACGTCCTAGGGCTGGTAATCTGGACTAGTGTAAGAACCCTTCTATAGCAGGATTACAGAGGCTGCTAGTATGTCCCTTAGAGTGAAAAATTCTCTCAGGGGCTGAAAGATGAGGCACTACACATTCCGTAGAGTTACTCTGCTAATAGGATCCATGTCACCACCAAAAGACCAAAAGTCTGTCTAGTTTATAAAGGTTGAGCAATTCAGATCATAGCTGGACCAACCGGGTTTTAAGCTTCTCTCCACACTAAATTTCACTGCATAACATGGTCAGGAAGAAAGGAGGGTGGAAGCAACAAGTGCAGCCACAAGTTCTCCTTTATCCCATATTTTTTTTAACATTGTTCAACACTTATGCCCAATTTAGATAGCTTCAATTCTCCAGACCTAAGCAGACACACAAACATGCAGACACAGAGGTAACATTAAAGCCCTGGCAAATGAAAGACCAGACAGTGCAGCAGAGCGAAACCTGAATGCCAGGGCAATGCTTGCTCACTTTTTCCTTCATTTTGTCTCATGAAAGCAGCATAAGACAAGCCCAGACTCCACTCACACCCCAGGGAAAACAGCACTGGGGATGCTGTGTAACCTCTCCTGTGAATGAGTTCTTTCACCCCTTCATTTTTGGCACAGGGGGATCATCTGCACCTCCTCACCATGCCAACATGGGTGATTGTAGGTTGGGTTGGTGACCTGAGAGAACGTAACTGCTTTTACCCTCTCATTGTTGCCCGGAAGGATTTTTTAGCTCACAGATCAGTGACCCAGACACACCGGGTAGCATAGCTTGTAACAAAATTCCTCATGACCAAGCTCCTAACAATACATCCAAATGCCACAAAAAGTCAGTAAACACTCTGAAGACTCAAGTGCATATTCTGGACAGCAATACTGGGAAGTTCTGGTTTTAGTATCCACTACAAAAAGTCCTAAAATATTAGCACGTTTCAAAGATTTTACTATATTTTCTTAGTCTCTGGCTCACCAAATCTCTGATTAAAAAATAAAAAAAAGAAAGAGAGAGATCTAAAACAAGACCCATCCCTTCCACATTGTATTTTTTTCCTAATAATAGCCCACGCTCATGCCAAAATCTGTGAGAAGGCTTAGGAGCCTTCTGCCAGCACCCTCTTACAAAATTCCTCCCTTGCAGCTTCCTTCTGGACTGAAATTTGCTGCCTGGGAACGACGCATGAAGACTGTTCCTCAGGCTTAAGGAACAGAACAGCTCACTAGGGATGCATGAGGAGCAAACACCTTGGTTTATGGCCAGCTTCTACATAGCCTTCTGTTAAACTAGCAGTGTGAATGCCTTGGAGCAGTAAACTCCTCTGTCCCACCATATAGCACTTGGCATAGTGGAGCCCATATGATGACTAGAGGTCCTGGGCACCACAGAACAGAGGGGTTTAGCCTCGGTTGTATATATCTGAAGAGACAAATGGAACAAGAAAGGATGAGGAAGGCTTATCCCAGATTTTCTTCCTTCTGTGACAGGAAGGTTCTGTGTGTTGTATCGTTTGATGATGTCACTGATAGAAGAGAAAGTGATCTTCAGAATATAGAAATGTGTTTTGTATCAAGATACAACTAAATGGAACTGTGATGTCTCCACATGTACAATGACTAAGGAAATGCTTTCACTGAAGCTTGATGAGAACAAAGTGTCACCAACATTACTAATGCTTGGTGAAAACAAGTGTCACAAATGAAACTACAAATCTGTTAAAGCAACAAGCTTAGAAAGCAGAGAAGATAAATACACTTGCATCATGGGTCTTCCAAAGTGCACAGCAAAGGGATGCAATCAAACAGCCAGTACAGTTACTATGAATTCACCAGAGAAGCTCAGAACAAATGAAATAACTTCAAAAAGTAGACCTGATATAGAGGATGACTCATCAAAAACATTGAAGTACAGGTATACTGGTGTGGGACAGGGCAGGATAGGTATTGGGCTGTGTATTTATAGTCCGATTAACATATGAATTAAACTGTGTATGAAACAAACTATACCACATGTAATGTTTTTAGGAAATATGAATCAGAGACTGGAAAAACTTACTAATGTAAGCCGTGAGTAGCAACATTACTCACGAGCACAAACCAGTCACACTAGTAAGGTTTTAGGCAGTCTGACCATTTCTACTGGAATATGGACAGCAATAACAGTTATTATTAATTTTAAAATTCTCATCATAATGAAAGAAATTTAACTCCGAGCTTGTCCATGGCACATGCTGATTGGTTAGATAATTTTTAAATTCAAGAATGCAGGTTCCCTCAGACTCCTTCGATGATATGGTTTAATAGTCCAACTTATTTTTCAAGTGACGCTGACTTTCCTTTGACTTTAATGAGCATCATTATACTGCCTTAGTGCAACTGAATAATATGCCTAATGGTTGTCCTGTGGCAATAAATTTTCTGCTTTAATTTGTCATGTACATGCCCTCTTATCCTGTAACAGACATTTCCTTATTATTTAAAATAGTAATACCTGTACTTCTAATTATATTTGCTCTACTTGAAGAATACGGAATTAATTTATGCAGGAAAGTGAGCTGGCATTGACAGAGGCTCCAAAAAACTCCAGATGAGAGAGAAAAATATTCATATGGTATTATTTTGGAAAACACAGTTGATGTGCACTACATGCTATTTGCGCAGGACTACAAATAAGACCCTTCAGGATCAAGATTCAGGTGCTTTTGAAGTGATAAAATTAAAGCTGGTTAGTGAAGATGCTCTGGGCATTCAGGAGTCTGTAAAGGCGTTAGATGCAACAGCAAAATCCTCTCTATCATGTTAACTTGGTCTTCCATTGATTTTAATTTTGGCACTTTGTTCTTTTACAACATCTTGTCTAAAATTGTACTTTGAAAAACTTAACAGTAAATTAACATGGTTTTGGGATCTGTGTGCATGTTATATAAATATCCAATTAAAAATAACGCTGGGCTTCTGCTACTTCATGAGAAAAAATCCACCCAGAGAAAGTATGCAAGAGTGCCAGGGATGCAGAGCTGTTTTCCTCTTCAGCTATTAAGTTGTTTAACTAAAAGCCTGCAATATCCTAACTGCATTCTTTGTGACCGCAGGAAGAACTGAACTTACAGAGATTATGTGATAGCGTTACTGAGGTATTCATATTTTACTGTGCTGACCTCTGAGGTCTGACATTGTAGGTTTATTTAGAAGGTACTAGATGTTCCAAAAGGCTGTTATTCATTTCTGGATTGGCTCCTTATACCTAATATCTGTGTTGGTGTTTGTACAGTGGTTTAGTTCTTATTGATTTTACCCTCTCTTCTACTCCCACCCCCCACACTTCGTCGAGTTACTTCAAAAACTTACCGTTCATTACGAGAAACGAAAACTCGTGATATACAGAATCAGGAAAATCCCCACTATGTTACAATAGATACAGATCTGACCATTTTGGTAAGACCTATACCTACAAATGCCAATTTTTTATTATTAATATGGCAATGATGGTGGAAACTGAAGAGGTGCAGCTAGGAAACTAGTGAAGTTTTCACTGGTACCAATGGAAGCTGAATTTGTTCAATGGAAAGCTAAATTAGAGCAGTTTCATACATTTTCCCATTAGCTGAAGAAAAACAAAGAATTATCTCAGCATGTTGTATAGAGGTGTGTTTTTATTTTGGTTATCACACAGGATCTAAAGCACTAAGTAAACACTAGTTCAAATAATTTTCCCAAAAATGTTCAAGGATTATTTTCCCGTTTTGCAACCAGTCTTTGAGAGAAAAAAACTTATAAAACATGTAAGTCTAACAGGTTTATATATAGTTAGGACAAATACATCTTTCTTGAAGTAGTGTAAGAGGGGCCAGTTTGAGTACTGCAGGTAATAACTTCCTCTCATCTGTTTTACAAAAAGCTGCAAGTTAAATTTTTTAGTTAAAATGTTGAGTCTGTCCCACACAAGAATACAGGGGGAAATCTGTTGGGAATACCAATGAAAAACACAGGGAAAAATACTGGGAAAATAATAAAAGTTGTTCTTCAGTCTCTTGAACAATTGTTCTCTTTTAGTATGGAGGGAAAGCCTAGAGTAAATAGGCTTTTTTCTTGTTTAATGTGCTGTCATATGAAAAAAATTATAGACTTAAATCTTACGCAAAACCATTCTCTTCTCCCTCAAAAGGGCTTGCTCCAAGGGTTTGTCTTCATTAGCTGTAGAGAGCAGTGACATTTTTTTTTTTTTTGCATTCCTGTGTACTGCAGCAAATTGTCCCTCTTGGCTGTCATTGTTTCCTACGGAAGCAACAATGGCTTCCATTTATCACAAGCTGACACCACATGGCATGCAAAATTACGTTTCACACTGCAGCATCCAAAGAGATGGTGTAAAAAAAAATGCATTTACGTAAAACACCTAGCAACCAGCAAAAAAAAAATAAAAGGAAAAGCATAACTGTTTTGAAAAACGAAGTACCTTTTCATGAATCACAGTGACTTCTAACCAGCAGCTCTAAATGCATTAACTAACTTAAAAACCATCTTACCGAATGTATAGAAAGAGTTAAGAGGCTGATGTACCAGGGAAGGCAGTGAAATTTCACCATTAAAGGAAGGTTCTGATAAACACAGTTTTCTAGAGACATCAAAGCATGGTGCAGCTGTCAGGACGTCAAAGAAGTATTGTGTTCCCTCCAACAATTCACTGGTGTCTGCTTGTGTTTGGTGTTATTGATATTAGAATAAGCAAGTGCAGGGGCCTAACAGTGACTCTAGGCTCTTTTTGTTTCAGTTGCTGATGGTGGTATCAGCATCTGCATGTTTTTAGATACCATAGGTAACCCCCACTCATCTACCGAAGGCCATTTCATTGCGGGATATAAAGGGCTCCTCCCCAGCAGGGCAGCCAACAATCTACTTCAGTTGTCTGAGAAATGCCTGAACTTTTGTGTCCTCTCACAGGAATTCTGGGGTATGCCTTGGCTATTTCTCTGACGTCTGGTTTTGATAAGTGATTTTCAGAGCCTACTGTCTCCTAGGAATTCTGCAGGAAGAGACTGGGTGAGGTCATTCGGCTTTTCACTGAGTTTCCTTTCTCTGTTTTTGGCTGTTCTAGTGAACATGACCCTCTAGCACTCAGGAATATTTCTGTTCCCTTAGGAACTATCGACCACTTGCTGGTTTTATCTCTGCACACACAAAAGCTCCATGTCACTGGAAGGGGAAACAAGGTTGACATTAACCAGGGGAACATAAGCAGCTCGTAGACGCAGCTGTGAGCTGAGTTCATTTATTAGCTCAAGTGCTGGCAGAGCTTACACTTGTTTCTCGGCCTCTCTACTGGCCATTGGCCTAGGTCCGAATAGCTGAAGGCAATGGAATAATAGCTGGTTTGTCAGCCCATTTTATTCATGAAACAGGGCATGGCAGGAATACTTGGAAAGAAGCAACAAGTAAAAGAAAATGCATCTTATTTTCTCTGGTTCACAACCACTCTGCCTCAAAGAGTGTGTGACTTGCATACAGCTCTTCTGTACAAGACTACTCATATCAGATTTCATTTCTTGCTACATGGGTTGCTATGGATACAATTCTGAACTGCTGCTTTTGTAGGCCAGGAGATTTATGACTGCATCCCAAATGATTTTGCTCATCAGGGTCACGCAAGATTTTTTTTTCCAAACAGAAGTGGAAACAAACATACGCTGTATTTCTCAAAATATTTTTCACAACCAAATCCTGTACTTTGGATCCTCTTGAAGTCTATCAGAGCATGTGGATCAGTCCCCTGTTTACACTAAGTTATGGATTTGTAAGAAATGCATAATTGTATACATAACCATACAAACTCCTAAGAGCCGAGGCCCCGCAAAAGTTACAGGTCTGTATCAAAGCAGACCCTTATACATAAGTCCCTGGTCTAATCTTACTCGTTCCAGCTTTTTCACAGCAAAGACAATTGGGTTCAGTTAAGTCACAGCATAAACAGACTCCTTAGAAATCCAAAGCATGTGATTTATGATTAGGTTATTGTTAATCAAAACTACAGGAAGCCTGGGTGCTACAATACACACAAATACAAAATGGAGCATGTACAAGTAACACACAAGGGCATGTCATTGACATTAACTGCTTGCAATTCTAAATCATCTGACAACAAATCTTCATATTAAACAGACAGTCGGAAGTTCTGTGATAAACATACTCCTCCACCTTCCTGGATGCTATTAATCATACAGGACTTGCATTGTCTTACCTTTCTTTGGATGGGTTCATTATCAGAGTCTCTGGCGTTGTACCAATGGCTAAAGGAGGTCTGTTCCTGTAAAAACTCTGGAAGACCTTTGGATGCTCTAGGAGTTGCAAGTGGGACTGGAAAATGTAATATTGTTATGGAGCACTTGTACTACACGATCCAAGGTAGCCCACACAAACGTGCTATGGGCTGCACAGAAGATAAGCGATAGCTCCTTTTCTTGAACTGCTCAAGTTACCTTGCCAGTGAGTGAAACCGCAACATTTACCACAAGGGGAAGTAGGCACTGTGAGCTGGATACTCAGCTGTGCTTGTACGTGTCACGGCAATGCAAGGTTCTATTGAGGGACAGTGTTGCTGAAGTAGCTTCAGAGCAGCAGTCCTACTGGGGTCCAGACCAGCAGATTTTGGAAAAGCATTTCAGTGCAATCACTGTTAAAGTGCAGGGCAGAAAAGGCCTCTCAGATCACCTGGCTGGTGCGTGAATATTTCTGATGGGATTTTTATTCTTGGTTTCCTATGGACTTTTTACCTCTTTACATTGCCCATCCCCTCTGCAGGACAGTTTAGAAACTGCACCATCAGTGATTCAGTACCAGTGGCCACTACACCTTTATTGGCAGTCTTCCAGGCAACTTTCCATCTATTAACAAAAAGTATTGCCCTCTAAATGAACATGAATAATTTTCACAGTTACTATTTAATGCAACACAGACTGACCCATTACACTAAAGCACAACACATCCAGGTGCAAGAGGAAGAAAACCAATGTCAAGCAAAACTTAAATACTCTGTATCAAATTCTCCAAAATGATGAGCAATTCTGAATTTTCAGCTTGAGACATGGCATAAGACCAGATCCACTGGTAGACAAGTGCTCAAAGCTTTTTGAAAAGCAGGGCTGCTTAAAGCGTTTCAAGTGGATCAGGCTGCCTCGCTAATTGCTGTTGAAATGTAGGCCACTGCACTTCCATTTGCACAGTGGTAGCATGGCTAAGTTGTTAGAGTCACTAGGACACAAACCCCTCCAGTAAGCCCTGAATGTGGGAGCAGAGCTGGAGCAGAGTAAATTTACAGTTGGCATCCCTGTGATAGAGCTAGCAGCACATGAACAGATGCTGACTTACTGCTATGCCGTGGCTGGACCAAGGCCTGTATCTGCCAAAAGATTCCATTCTTGGTGAAAAATATATATGACAAAAATTATATTCCATTAATATGTTGAGAGGTGTCTATTATTAACTAGGTAATTAGATAATTATTAACTTCAAAACAACACTTTTTCTCAAAAACACACATAAGAGAATCATAATTGGCCTACATGAAGCTCTCTGCTGCTACACCCAGAATGCTCCTACTAACTGAACTGGCTAATTTAAGGACACTTATTTTGGTAACATGCACCATCATACAGAAATAGTGGTCCATGAGCCCCATATAGCAGCAAAGGCCAGATCAGGTATGTAAGTCTTTAAGTCTGATAATCTAAAGTCCTTTGTCAGAGTAACAGCAAAGGAAACAAGATACGCCACTGAGAAGACAGGGAACAGAGGTCAACAGTTCGAGTTCCTCAAGGTCATCATAACTGACAGCCTGCGCTTAACTGCTTGGCTGCCAGGCATAGCAGGCTAAGAGGGAGCACCTATGCAGACCACTAAGGGAAATGGATTTTCTGGTCTTTTCACAAACTGGTGGCCTTGACAAGGCTGTAATTAACATGGAGCAGCTTTCCGGGTTAGCATATGGCTACTATTGAGAAATATACTTTAGACTGTTAATATGCTGGAAGTGGTTAATTAGTACTAACATGATTCTGAAGGCAGAGCAGACCCACATTCAAGTATAGCGCTAGCAGATTCAGGCCACTCATCTTCTACTCAGCAGTTCTAGAGCAATCCTGGGCAATGACATGTAAAAGCTCACACCTTGGTTTCACTAGCTACAGAAGGGGGGTAGTAATACTTACTTACAGTCTGGAAGTGCAAATACATACAAAAGCGCACACACATGTAGATTTGTAGCTGTTCCTGGGGCCCTACCAGCTTGAGGCATGCCTGGAGCTAGCTACAACTTTCTGCGCAGGAGCTGTACACATTTAGAATTAATGCTCCTTTATTTGTATAGAGAAGGAAGTGTTCATTTTGGTAGAAGTATAAATTGCTTACCTGATCCCTGACGGTAGTTTTTAATAACTGAATCTAGATATGCAGTTGAGGAGGACCTTGTAAGTGAAAAATAAAGTTAGATGGAAATTCTAGTTCCCAATTTTCATATTGGAATACAGAGGTCAGAACTACATGCCTATCAACCATGGTAGTAGCTGTGCATACAACACTCTGCTTTTGCTGCATGGAAAATGCCATTCTTTAGAGACAAGGTAGATTCTGAATTGCTGAAAACCACGTGTGAATAATGCCATGGTTGAAGTTTTGAGTGTGCGTGTGGTTCACATAAAAGCAGCGAGGATTTTTTCCTCAGTATCTGAACACCTGCACAGAAGATCAAAACTATTTTCTTAATAAATTACTCACAAAGTAAGTTTTGTTAGCTTTTGAATACATTATCTATCCAAATAAATTTCAGGACATTAGTTTTGCAAATTAATCTTCTATAAAAACACATTAGTTCATTTCTCTCAGTGGCATTTTAGGCATCCGAAATCTATTCATAACATATTGTGTAAATATTCTGGGAGAGAGCCTTAATAAGTTCATATTTCCAATAATTAACTAAAAAACCCATGCACATGACTGAAAAGAGGAAAAACAAATTTGGCACTCTGCTTCCCTTTCACAACACTGCAAGTCATCTTAGGAAGGAACATGAGTCCTTGTCTTTCAGCATTCTGACGTTTCACTCCGCACGTGTACAAGCCTTGCCCGATGAGGATCATAAGGGTGGTCAATACACATCCCCAAGACACTCCAATGATATCATTGCAAGCATTCCTGGAGTTATAATGTTAATCTAGTCATTTCCCTAAATTTAATATGTGTGTTGGAGAGTGATTTGATATGTTCATTATTCTCAGCTAGAGGAATTAGCATTGCTGCAGTGATTTGAATTATTCTGCCCACTGTGTCTCACAGTTGCAAAGGCTTTTTGGCTGCAGAATTACACGCTTGACAGTTGCTCACAACTTAGGGAGTGAAAGAATGCATTTTTCAGAACTCCATACTGAGATTATCCAAAAGCACCGGCCTGGCTACGACACAATGAAGTCTTTCTCTAACAACCTGCCTGTGTGTTTTTCAAATGGGGCCGCACAATACATGTGCAATATCCACTGCAGGTTTTGTATTGCTGGTGCTGATGCTTCAGGAAGGATGGGGTGATCCTTCATTGGCTGGGTCATAATAAGCTGGTGAAGGGTCTGGAGCACAAGTCTGATAAGGAGCAGCTGAGGGAGCTGGGGGCCTTTAGCCTGGAGAAGAGAAGGCTGAGGGGAGACCTTATCACTCTCTACAACTACCTGAAAGGAGGTTGTAGTGAGGTGAGTGTCCATCTCATCTCCCAAGGAAGGTCCAGAGGAAACCGCATCAACCTGGAAGTAGCCTCACAATCACATGCCCTGGTCCTCACGGGGGACTTCAACCACCCTGATATTTGTTGGAAAAGCAACACAGCGAGCCATGCATGATCCAGAAGGTTTCTGCAGAGCATCAAGGACAATTTTTTGATGCAGGTGGTGGAGGAGCCAACAAGGCGAGATGTGCTGCTCGACCTTTTCCTAACAAACAAGGAAGGGCTGGTTGAGGATGTGAGAGCTGGGGGTAGCCTTGGCTGCAGTCACCATGAGATAGTCGAGTTTAGGATACTGCGAGGTAGAAGCAGGGCAACGAGTCGGGTTACAACCTTGGATTTCAAGAGGGCCAACTTTGGCCTCTTCCAAGACCTGCTAGGAGGAATCCCACGGGCTAGGGCTCTGAAGGGCAGGGGGGTCCAAGAGAGCTAGACAGTATTCAAGGACCACTTCCTCCAAGCTCAAGACCAGTGCATCCCCAAGAGGAAGAAGTCAGGCAGAGGAGCCAGGAGACCCACATGGATGAGCAAAGAGCTTCTAGAGAAACTCAAATGGAAGAGGGAGGTTCACAGTACATGGAAAAAGGCACTGGTCACTTGGGAGGAGTATAGGAATGTTGTCAGGGTATGCAGAGATGCAACGAGGAAGGCCAAGGCCCACTTGGAATTAAATCTGGCAAGGCCTGTCAAAGATAACAAGAAGGGCTTCTTTAAATACACCAGCAGTAAAAGGAGGACTGGGGACACAGCGGGCCCACTGCTGAACAAGGAAGGGGCCCTGGTGGCGCAGGATGCAGAGAAGGCGGAGTTACTGGATGCCTTCTTTGCCTCGGTCTTTACTGCTAAGGCTCACCATCAGCCATCTCAGCCCACAGGAGAAAGAGTTAAAAATCTGGAGAAGACTTACCATTGGTTGAGAAGGGTTGGGTCAGAGATCACCTATGCAAACTGGATCCTCGCAAATCCATGGGCCCTGATGGGATGCACCGCAAGTGCTGAGGGAGCTGGTGGATGTTCTTGCTGAGCCACTCTCCATCATCTTTGAAAGGTCGTGGAGGACAGGAGAGGTGCCCGAGGACTGGAGGAAAGCAAATGTCACTCCAGTCTTCAAAAAGGGCAAGAAGGAGGACCTGGGAAACTATAGGCCAGTCAGCCTCACCTCCGTCCCTGGAAAGGTGATGGAGCAGTTCATCCTGGAGGTCATCTCCAGGCATGTAGAGGGCAAGAAGGTTATCAGAAACAGTCAACATGGATTCACCAAGGGAAGATCATGCTTGACCAACCTGACAGCCTTCTATGATGGCGTGACTGGCTGGGTCCATGAAGGGAGAGCAGTGGATGTTGACTATCTTGACCTCAGTCAGGCATTTGACACTGTCTCCCATAATATCCTCAAAGGCAAGCTAAGGAAGTGTGGGTTGGATGAGTGGACAGTGAGGTGGACAGAGAACTGGCTTAACAACTGAACTCAGAGGGTTGTGATCAGCGAGGCAGAGACTGGATGCAGGCCTGTAACTAGTGGTGGTCGCCAGGGGTCTGTGCTGGGTCCAGTCCTGTTTAATATATTCATCACTGACCTGGATGATGGGATAGAGTGTAACCTCAGCAAGTTCGCTGATGATACCAAGCTGGGAGGAGTGGCTGATACACCAGAAGGCTGTGCTGCCATCCAACGAGACCTGGACAGGCTGGAGAGCTGGGCCAAGGGGAACCTCATGAAATTCAACAAGAGCAAGTGCAAGGTCCTGCACCTAGGGAGGAACAACCCCGTGCACCAGTACAGGCTGGGGGCTGAACTACTGGAAAGTGGCTCTGTTGAGAAGGACCTTGGAGTGCTGGTGAACAACAAGCTGACCATGAGGCAACAATGTGCCCTTGTGGCCAAGAAGGCCAACAGTATCCTGGGCTGCATTAAAAGGAGTGTGGCCAGCAGGTCGAGAGAGGTTACCCTCCCCCTCTACTCCGCTCTACTGAGACCACATTTGGAGTACTGTGTCCAGTTTTGGGCCCCCCAGTTTGAGAAGGACGCAGAACTGCTTGAGCAAGTCCAGCAGAGAGCTACCAAGATGATCAGGGGGCTGGAGCATCTCCCTTATGAGGAAACGCTGAAAGACTTGGGGTTGTTCAGCCTGAAGAAGAGAAGACTGAGGGGGGATTTCATCAATACCTATAAATATCTAAAGGATGGGTGTTAGAACGATAGGACCAGGCTCTTTCCAGTAGTGCCCGATGACAGAACAAGGGGCAATGGGCGTGAGTTGGAACACAGGAAGTTCCAGCTAAACATGAGAAGAAACTTCTTTCCTGTGAGGGTGCCAGAGCAGTGGCACAGGCTGCCCAGGGAGGCTGGGGAGTCTCCTTCCCTGGAGACATTCAAAACCTGACTGGACACGTTCCTGTGCCCCCTGCTGTAGGTGTCCCTGCTCAAGCAGTGGAGCTGGACAAGATGATCTCCAGAGGTCCCTTCCAACCCCCACAGTTTTGTGATTCTGTGATTCTGTGATTCTGTGAACTTGCACCAGGGGAGGTTTAGATTGGGTATTAGGGAAAATTTCTTCCCTGAAAGGGTTGCTAAGCATTGGAACAGGCTGCCCAGGGCAGTGGTTGACTCACCACCCCTGGAGGTACTTAAAAGACATGTAGACGTGGTGCTTGGGGACATGGTTTATTGGTGGGCTTGGCAGTGCTGGGTTAACGGTTGGACTCTATGATCCTAAAGGTCTTTTCCAACCTAAATGATTCTATGGTTCTATGATCAGGCAGCTTTGCTCCAGTGTTGGTGGTTCAGGGAATTGTAGATAGCTGGGGAACTTGCAGAATATTTTAAAGTGGTGGCTTCTTCATATGTTAAAAATACACTCCTCCAGCAGCCTTTACCTTATCACCACCTCCCTGGAGTATGTACCTGTGCTTGATGCAGCAGCAGTCAGTACAGCCCTGGCATGGAGGGATCTCATCCCTGAAGCCTGGAAATTCTATTAATCTATTTGTGCAGCAATATGCAACTTGTTTGACACTTTGCAAAAAGGAAAAAAAACCCGAACACCAAACCACAGAACAGATGGGTTCAGTAGGTGCAGGGCATCTCAAAAAATCTGTTGAAAGGGTCTGCATTCCAGCTGAGCAACTTAACAAAACTAGATCTAGCTGTTAAAATACCTCTGAGGAGTTGGGTTAAAAAGAGGGGGAATCCTTATAAGCCTCTGCAGGCAATAGCCCATGCAGCCAAGTTAGCACATAAACCAGCACCAGCTATTGTTTTATTGGATTCCTTTGGTGGGGGGCGGTGCTGAGCAGGAAGGAATTTTTATGCATATATGCATACACAAAAGGACTATTTTTTCATCTATGTAAAGTCAAAACATACTGGAATCATAAATTACATCCTGGATGAGTGTTCAGAGTTTATATCCTTTTAAGGAGTACAGCCTAAAGTTAGCACCCCACTTCCAAGGTATAATCTTCCATCACTGTTAGATGCTGCTGCCTGATCGCAGCCAGACAACTGGCTCAAGACCAAGATCGCAAGTGTGCCAACATATGGAAACAATTGCTTTCCTTTTGATTGGAAATGACATACTCTGGGTGTGTGCACAACATCCCCCATCAATCACCCAAAACAGTTCATTATTTGGACTTAAACTTATTATCCAATAGAAGATCCCTAGAGTTTTGTGTCAAGGGCAGGAAAGATATTTACACACCCCAGAAAGCAAGAGCCTCTGCACGGTGATAGCTTGTCTGAGCCATGCTGCATCCTGACTGAGCCTGATTCCTTCTCTGTACAAGGTGGTGTTTCATGCACCAGCATCGATGTTGCCCAGCTTAACACAAAAGCAGCTGAATCTTGGTATTATACATGCATAGTAAGGCTGTGCTGGCTGCTAATCACCCCCAGGACTCCAGAAAACCTCCACACATTGGTGTCTCAGCAAAAGAAGTGAAGGGAAAGGTTTAATAGTGAATATGTGACCATAGATTACATGCTTTGACACTGGTAACAGTCTATCTGTCTCAATGAAGTTGCAATGGCAGATGGCCTGCCACACAAGGAAAAAATCAAGAGGATTTTTGTTGAACCTGCATGGCTGATCCGGAGATAGAAAGAACAGGAAGGCAAATTCCTGCTGAGAACGGAAGGGAAGTCTGGTTCAAACAGTTTTCTGGGCTCATATAGCAAAGACTAGCAAAGGGAAACAAAGGCAAATAACTTCCTAAAGAACTGCCAGTATAAGTGAAAAGACAGGAGAGTTCTGTTTTTTAAATCAGTAAATACTAGCAATGGTGGCGCTTTTGGATGTATTTTTGGAGTTACTCCGGGCAGAGGCTTTATGCATCCGAGTAACAGGCCCGCAAACTGAAAAGGAAATCATAGCACATGGGAGGTGAATGTAGATTTTTCCATTGTTTTCAGTAAATCAAGGGGTTCACGTGAATGTTTGAAGTCTGCTGGTGATAGGACTATTTCATGTTATTGTAAATTCTGAAATGAGTCCTTCTATGGATTATAGAAAGAGAGAGGCTTTCACGTGGAGGAAAAGTAGGCAGAAGCACATCCAGCTGTGACGTACAGCAGACAGAAACCATCAATGAGGCTTTCTGGCAAAAGGAAGACTATTATGATGACTACGGTTCTATATGGGCAACCAAGAGGAATAGACTCAGTTCCCACCTCTGTGTGGCCTTCCTGCAAGGACAAACACAAGTCTCTCAAAGGCAGATTTAGGCACTTGAAGATGCAGACAGTGCCAGGTAGGATTTACAAACACATCTATGCCGGCCAGATATTTATCAGCACCTGTTTGTGTCCCTTGGATCCCTTATCTGCAAGAAGATTACAGATGTCATCTATTCAGATCACAGCCAAATTCTACCTTCAGTCGTACGCCCGACATTTCCATGTAAGTGAAAGAGAGGAGTGAGCTCATATCTAAGGATGGGACTTAGCCCCAAGTAGAATAGGAAAAAGGATTTGCTGGGTGACAAAAATAGGCCGAGTGCCTTGTCACATCTGACAAATGCCTCAGATCGCATAGCACAGATTTGTGGTGGTGCTATTAAAATAGATTATATTTCCACTGAATGAACTGATTTCTTGTCACAGGTAGATTGGCAACCAGTTTCTCACTGACAGTGAAAACAGGTCTCAAGATCAGTGGGTATCAGGGAACTAACACTTCTACTGTTTTGAGAATTCATTCCTAATGCTTCCCCTCACTGCCATTTGTTGATAAGCTCTTCTAGGCTGGAATCTGCGGACCACAGAGCTCCTCATCCACACTTACTTACAAGAGCTGCTCAGATGAAAGGAGGAAGAAAAAATGCCAGTCATTTAAAGCACAGGTTGTGAAATCAGGCCCTTCCTTGCTAAAAGCAGGGTGTGATGATCTGCCTGGGTTTGGATGTTTTCAATCATATAAAATAGAAGTAGGTCAGACCCTCACCTAATATACATTCATAAGGTCAATGGCCCCTGCTGCAGACAAGGATCTAGGTAGTAGCTCTGATCCACGGCTGCTGCCTGCTAACTAGTAGTTAATTTGCGATCCTTTACACTCTTTCTGCATTTATCATTTGTAAACAGAAAGGACATATTAACAAATAACACTCGAGGAACTGTGTTTTAGTTGTGAATATAAACTGTGATGAGTCATACAAAACCCACAAGGCAGCTGATGAGAAACCAGTTTGCTTTTCCTATAATAAAAGCTGACCGCCCAGATGAAAAGACCATGGCCTCTAACTAATTTTGGTTTGAAAAAAACAGAAGTGGGCAATTATGTTTTCCAGCAGATACTGCTCTGGTACAGGAGAAATATTTGTTGTTCTGGCTCTAGCTGGCAGACAGGCAGTTGTTGGGTGTGTACCATACAAAGAATACTTTCATTTTTGGCATGGTGTAGCATTGTTGAAATACCAAAGACCATGGCTAATTAAGTGGAGTGATGGAACAGAATGATTTGATGATAAGATTTAATTGGTATGAACATTCTCATAGACTAGTTATTGTATCTGTCTGGGAGGGCCAGACGTTCAGCTGTGTTAAGCATTGCTCAACTGTAGCTGAGGGGCTAAAGGGCATGAGGGTGTCCTTTACTCACTCTTGGTCGTGGGTCTGCTCAGCAGTCAGGTCTCAGGGTGCAGTTTAGAGCAGATTATACCAGCCTTCTGTGGCCCCGGTCTGCTGCCACAGTAGCTGAAAGTCACAAGGAGCAGTCATAACCCCATGCCCCTGCCATGCCCCTACACGGACCATTGGGGAATGGAGTTGCATGGGAGCTGCTACAGTGAGCTGGCACCGCCCAGAAACCATGCCCTGGAGAGCAGGACTGCTCAAGCTGCTTCGCACCAATTCGAGGAACACAGACCAGGATCCAAGCATTAACTGTGTAAATGCTGTTGCTTTCAGGTGATTATTTTGAATCTTTCATAATAAAGCTGATTATCTTAACTTTCTCAAGGGGAAATGGTGCTTGGATAAGCCTCTTGAAACTTAATAGAATGATACTTGTTCCACAGTTTGGCTAACACAACAAAACAGGTTCCTCCCAATATTCTCTGCCTACTTCCATGGAAGCTTTCCACAAGTCTCCCATTTGGGGCTCTGGCACCACCGGTTTAGTACAGTTGCAGTCTCCAGGGATACAAACAAAGTCTATTTAAGGGCTCCCACAAGGCCAAAAATCACTGATCAAAGCCATAGAGCAACAACCAGGGTCATATTAGGACCAGTGAATGGGCATTGCCAAAGGGAAGGGCTTGCATTTCAGAGCATTCTCCTTCCTCGGACACGGATGGATGACCGCAGCATTCTGTTACAGGCCGCTTCCATCTGCTTTGACACATGGCCAACATCAAACAGGCAAGAGAGCCAAGATCCTTCCTAGAAAAGCCCGAAAGATTTCTGCCACAAGGGTACATATTATTTGTGTTCAGCACACGTTTAGGTCACCAAGTTGGGCAACATGACACACGGGAGAGGGTCACAGGCTTCAGGATCCTTCGGGTAAAGCTAGACATAACCACCACACTCAAAAGTCATTCTAAGTTTCACCTGTCATCTCTGCAAAAGCTGTAACTTTTCCTCCAGAAAAAATAAGAAAACTGAAAGTAACTCCTTAATTATCTCTTTCACCCCTCTCCTCAGTGATTAGCAAAAGCTGTCATGGTTCCAAATGTGGCTTTTTATTTTCTGCCACACAAGCTCAGCTATACACAGTAAACTTTAAAACATTGTTTCATAACTCACTCACTCGTATTTGGCTATGGTTTCAATGCCAAATGGCCTACACAATTAAAAAACTTGCGGCAGTTGGGCTATAACAACAGGCAAGTGATACTGTATATAACAAAAATTATACATATGAGTTAACTATTGCCTCTGGCTTTCACTCCTACATGAAAACACTTGAACAGAGACCCTCTGAAGAGTCAGGAGCAGTGATTTGCTGAAAGAATTGTGCCTATCTGTATTATGATATTCTTTTTTTTATGTTCTCCTCCACTAGCAGAGAAAAAGAGCTAACAACTGCCAATCTCTTTCCCCTCCCACCCTGGAGGAAAGTAAGCCAGCACATGCTAGTTCTTGTTGTAATGTTAAAAACAAAACAAAACAAAAAAACCTTTGCTTCTGGCTTTGTGGTGTCTCACAGAATGAAACTGCTTCATAAATTACTAAAGAGAAAGAGCCCTGAGTAAGCCTCCTTCTTAAACCAGGGCAGACAAGAAGTTGTCCCTCTGTTCAAGGAAACATCTCCCCTTCTTCCTCTCTCTTTTAATTACTATAATTGTCAAATTTTTTTGGAAGATTTTGAGCACTGCATAATCTCTACCCTATTGCCTTCCCATCTCAGATAGCTCTGAAATTGCCAACTAGGGAGTCCCTCTCTCCAGACTTGAAAATGTAAGCTTCCTATTAAGCCCACAGAAACTGGACATCTCAGAGCATCAGAGTAGCAGTATTATACTTATTTCAAGTGTATCAGGCTCTGATAGTTGAGAAAATACATTGGGCTCTTAAACAGAGTGCAACCTGATGTGTTTCAAAGCATTTTCTAGCATTAAAATAGCAATTCATGGACATTTTTTATTCGTTGAAGGAAATGCAGGTCAGCCATAACATATTGGTCTTGAAGAGTGCTGTTACATGCTTACTACTACTACATGCTGCTCTCTTGGAATATCATCTGGGGCCAGTAGCAGTCTCTTGTGATCCTCCCGGCACAGTCAGTAAGGGTGTTGGCTTATCATCCAGTTGCCTCCTCAGGATAAATATACATGGAATCAAGAAATGCAGAATTGCAGCTGCTCTCCAGCAAATTCTTCTTGTAAAAATAAGGGATGAAAATCACAGTAGCAGCAGTTTGAGTTGACCTGCTGATAATACCATGCTCCCAGGCACATAAAGGGACGCATTTAACCAGTACTGCTTTTCCAGCCAGTCAGCTCAGCTGTTATACATGAGTCCCCCCTCTTGGATGAGTCTTTCCCCCTAACATAAGTCTGATTTTATGGAAGACTCGAATCCCCAAATGCCCTACTTGCAGGGAATAAAATGGCAGTCATTATGCTGACAAAATACTAGCGAGAGGGAGAGAGCCTGTCTGAGCAGTTTTTTAAAAATTGGTCTAGACTTGCTCTTGTTAATTTGCTTTAGACAAGGCTGGGGAAAAGGACGAGAGAATATATTCTGCCTGCCTTGAGCCCTAGCGAGACAGCCCTTCTCTAGCACCATGTTAGGCTGTGCTGCAGAAGGTGCAGCACAGCAGCCAGAAGCACGCACTTGGGTAGGAGGACATTCAGTCACCTAAAGCAGACACTGCAAACAATCATCCTCTGACAGCAGAATTCAGTCAAGGTCTCCCAGAAATAGTTTCCAGTATCTATACATTAAGAATAGCTCAAGGAAGGTTCTTACAATTTTACAGCCTCCAGATGCGTATTTTTTCAATAGAAGTATTTCCTCATAAGATAACTCAAAAAGGTTTGTTTTTCACACGCCAGAGGAACAGTTGTTACTAATACAGAGCTATTTAACAGGTGAACTCTGCTAGCAGAGGCATTCGGTTTTTACAACTATTTACTCAGGATGGCAGATAAGTAGAAGGAAATACCTCGAGTGATATCAGCAGGTAATTCTTAACACACATTATTATAAAAAAAACAAAAATCATATCCGCAAAGAGGTGCTCCCCATAAAGTGTAGTTTGGAAAATGAAAGTTACTTGCTGTTTCTGAATACAGACAGAAAGGAAAATACAGCTTGTAAATCTGTTGGCAGATAGCAACTATTTGACAGTGTACACAGTGTAATCCAGTCAGGTAGTGTTACCTAATATTGGAGAAAAAACTCAAAGAGTTCTCACCTATTCCACATGAAGGCTCTTGCTGACTGAACTCGGCTGGCAAAACCAACTCAGAGGCTAGTTTCTAAAGACCAGTTCTTTGGGTGCTCTGTAATTCAGTGGAGTATAATGATACAGCTGGCCACCAATGATGCTTTAAAATCAGAGGAAAGAAGATGAAATGCCCATTACACAGCTAAACACAAAGCTGTTAAAGTGTTTCTAAAGCGTCCCCTCAGAACACTATCCACTACAACGAAACCCTGCCACTGCTGCCAAGCCCATTTTGACACCTAATACTAAGGAAATAAGTTCTAAGGAAATAAATTCTGTGGCTACATGGAGTCCCAAACTCAGTTTAAATATTAGTTATGGGTTGCTCTAAGGTTGATTGTCTCATTCAGATGCTTAGAACTTTTTTACTATGGAGAATTCATGGCACATACCTATCTGCCACAATACTGAAAGAAGAAGCGCAAATTATTCATACCTGTTTTGTCTTGGAATCTTTTGCTCCCATATAGTATATTGGCTCGTTTAGCAACCTTACATTGCAGCTAATTAATCTTGCATAATGTCATTGGGGATTACTGCACCACTGGTGAACATGAGCAGTGTTTACTTGGGAGATATATGAAGTCTCTGTCGACAATTCTAGTGCATCACCCTGGCATGTCAGTATTAAATATTCCATAAGTATTTAGGCCGAAACACAAAATCAGACAGAGAAATTTTTCCACCAATACATGTGCTCTACTCAGTGATAATCATTAAACATGTTTACACCAAGTAAATAGAGAATGTATTGGTTAACAAGCCAGTAGGCCCTGGATGATATTATTCACTGCTCTGAAACCGGAACAAGGTTTCAGTGCAGTTATTCTGGCATAATCTGGGTTTAAGTCTCAGCAAATATCAAAAATTAGATTCTGTTCTCATTCACACTAATTTTATTCCAGTTACTCCTGAGTCATACTAGAGAAATGAAGGTCAGGTTGTACAAATAGTTACAGTGAAAGTGTTAATTCTTGCTTCTTCTAAATTAAGAATATAACTCATTCACGTCTACTATTTGATCCTGAAGGCACAAAACCGATCCAAATTCCTGGACTAGATAGCCTATTTTTGAACATTGTTCAGTGTTTTATTCCTGATTTATTTCTGTGGGTTTTTTGGGTTTGGATTTTTTTTTGATCTGGCCATGATGCTCTCTCAAGTTATAATGACTTGCTAACAGCCAGTTTCAAAGACCTTGACTATTCTTATCAGCTGCTCTGGACACTGATTAGCTGAGGTCTCTGCTGCCTCATCAAATACTGATTTTCTGATTCTGCTTGCCAGCGGTTTCTTTCAATTTATCTTAGTCGTCTTTCCCAGAATCCCTCATCACCTCTCTGTGACTCTTCCCAGATATTCTCTTCTTAGTCTCCTACTTCTTCCTGGTACCACCCCATCATGACATCTCTGATCATACTATTGGTGCATTAATAATATGCGGTTACCATTGCCCTTTCTGTCCTGGAGTCTATTGATCTGATCCAGCCCTCCTTTCCAATAGAAATCAATTAGAAGCAGTTAAGCTTAAGTTACAGAAGGAAACAGTTCTGTTACGCAACATTCACCCGGCTAGTTCAGTCATTTCAAGGAAATATTGAACTGTACTTTTATTACAGTGATAAACAGAACAGAACTGATACCAAACTATACAGTTAATGTGTAAAAAACCAGAAATGTTCCCCATCAAGACCAAACACTATCTCCTGATAAGAAAGGAAAAGTCTTCTGTATCCTGTAACTTGAATCATAGACAAGAAATCAACTTCACAGACCAGCAGTTCAGTTTCTTGCCTCAGAATATTCAGCTGAAAAAGCACCAATAAAAATTCATACTGTTACTGTTCCAACAGCACATTTTCCTACTGAAATATCAAAGTAATCGTTAGCCTTATTGTTGTGCCTGGAGGATTGTCATATGAACTGGGCCCTGTGTCACCCAGTATGCAAATATGCAGTGGAAAGCCAGTCTTTCACCTAAAAATCTCATCTAGCTCTCAAAGAAGTAATTTCTTCCATCATCTTGATGGAAGAGGGGGATCAGCTCTCTGAAAAGTTTCCAGTCTAGTTTTACTCTAAATACCAATTCTACTTACAGATAAATGTCTTCTAGTCACAGATTTTATTGGACTTGGCAAAGATCACAGCTTTTCCTTTAGTGACTTTCTGACGTGTAGCTACAGCAGTGTGTGTCAATTCAGGGCTGCTTGTCAGGCACTTTTGATTGTAAGCTAGTCATGCTTATATATATTTTTATTTACATATGCAACATACAATGTGCATTATACATGCATATATATGTGTACATACACATGCAATACACGATAAATTCTTTTAGGGCCTCAAGGACATAGCGTTGATAGGACATCCTGACCATTCAAACAAGCCTGATATTGCAGGCAACTCTGCCCTATGATCCCTTTTATGTACTCACTAATTCTATCTAAATAATAATTCAGGTTTTGCCCATTACTCCTATTCTCCTTGTACCAGAGCCTCACTGCTCAAAGTCAAAAGCCACCTCACCTTCAG
Organism: Phalacrocorax aristotelis; assembly: GCF_949628215.1. Lineage (NCBI taxonomy): Eukaryota > Metazoa > Chordata > Aves > Suliformes > Phalacrocoracidae > Phalacrocorax > Phalacrocorax aristotelis. Next base: position 78,724,101 of record NC_134278.1, on the reverse strand, counting down.
TGTGACTGATTTCTTGGGCCAATATAGCCCCAGTCATTTTCATCCAAGTATCATCCTTTAGCCAAAATTGGTTATTCTTTCTGCTGTGACCCTGAGCACTTACCCCTACAACATGAGAAGAAATAGCAACGACATTCTCTAATACTTTGGTTTCTTTTTGAATGGGTTCAAAAAAAGAGAAAGGTTCTGGCTCCTCTCCCTAATTTGGCTCTTCCATCCTATGATTATTGTACTCACCCCAACTGAACCTGCTCCAGTTCAATTTCTCGAACATCTTGTACCTTCTCGACTGCCAGACTGCACACAGCACAATAGCATTAACACTTCTCTATCTCTTCCGGGAAGACCTCGTATGGTACTCCATAGGACTGGATATTTCTATTACTAATGTCTTTCAGGTCATTCAGCTTTTTCTGTTCATCATCCTGACCATCTCTCCAAATTGTGTCTCTTAAACAAGCGCATTTTCACTTCTTCCCAATGTTAATACTGAACATACGCACACGTGTGTGTGTGCACAAGTCCAGCTAAGACTCAGTTTGGTGAACTTTCCCATTACTTGTCACACAGCTCACCATCAACAACAATTTTTGAACCAGGGTGGATCTTTTTTAGTTTTACTGTGACGTTCTCATATTACCCAGGAATTACTGCATCAGTTGCTTGCAAATCAACATTGATTTGTGCTACCATGTTTTTCCTGTCAAGAAAATCAGATGTATTATCAGAATTATTAGAAAGTCTAAGTTAACGGCTATTCTATTTTCCATGTGTTCTAGAGTCCTAAACGAAGTAATAATGAAATCTTGTCACTGAGGGAAATTATCTCATTAAGCGAGAGGCTTGTAAGAACATTAGACACTGACAGGCACGATTTAGATACAGACTACAAGACAAATGACCTTTTTACGGGCACTCAGACATTTTCATATCAGGAATTTTTTGCTTCTATTTGAGGCACAAACCTTTTTTTCTTGTGCATGTTTTGTCACTGCTGGGGGTGACACAAGGATCCAAGCCCTTGGATCCTAAACGCTCACCATTCATCAACAATTTCTACATCGTCCATATTTCTCAGGCTACTAAACCGTACATGTTTGAACTTCTATACATCTTACACATATCTATCTGATTTGATAAAATGAGTATTCACGTTCTTGTGATCTTACTCCTGGGAGTATTTTTAGCTTTTTCTTTTTTTTGTTCATTTACAGTTTAACTGGAGACTGGATGAGGCAAAGCAGGAAGTCTGAAATTGTATTAGGTGAATTATTATTATTATTCTTATATAACAACCTGGATGTAATATAGGCATTACCTGCATTACCTTCACAGGGAAAGAAAAGGGCCTAGAAGAGGCTGACCTTTCTTTGGGATTACTGTTGTTGCCCATTATTCTGCCTTTCCCCCCATAAATTCTGGGCATGCACAGAAGTCTCCACAGAGGTCTGTGTCAAGAGAAAACATTACCGTAATGGTGGCCACACACTTTCACCCAATAGAAGCTTTCCCTGCGTGCAGTTACTAGATGCATGATAGGACCCTGAGGACCAGCTCACAGGCTGGAGAATTCAGTCTAACTTTGATGACTCCCTTCTGCTCCACAGTAAATCACTGGGACTGCAGTGCTGGCTTCTGTGGAAGGCAGAGATAATGAAGTGGAAAAAGCCTGGCCAATAACCTTCTTGTTAGCCTTACAGCAGATGTTTTTCTTTTCAACCTGATATGCATCTCCCTGCCTGTCTGCTAAAGAAGAGTTTTATTATGAAGTAATCTCATTCTACAGTTATACATGAATACAAAAGATGACAGAAGAGACGAATGCCTTTATCCCACCTTTAAGTCCTCAATCTGTCACATTCTCCCTCTTCAGGATCCTTCACTGGCCAAATATTGTAAAGTCCTGACATAAGAGCATCTCCAGAGGATCTGCCATTCACCTGTGGACACTACTTGCCAGATCTGGGGATTTAATAGGCCCAGGTTTCCATTACAAAGTTAAATCCCCTCTCACAATACCAGTATTAGAAGTGGTAGGCAAAACCTCAGAAGGCCAAAACAGGGTTATTCTGCAAGATCTAGACTGACTTGAAGTCAATGGAATTCTTCTACTATACGGCTCTGAATATTTTCAATTACACATAGTATATCTTAATAAAAAATTGGAAAAAGAAGAATTTCTATACTTTCCAAGTGAAGATTTCTCCTAGCCAAAGTTCCCAAATGTAGTTGATTAGTGTAAAGTAATTACTGTTATTACCCTTTATATTTCTGCCAGAAGAGGTGAGACCTCTGGTACTTAAAAAAACGCATTAAAGGTCTTATGAAAACCTAATTTGTTGAAGAAATGAGGAAGGAAGGAGCTTAGCTTTTAATCCTGTAATGAGGGACTCACTAATGAAAAAGAAATTCCTTTAGAAGGCTTTCCCAGGAAATACCTCGGTTCATAAGATTAATTTGTATGATGTCCCCATCTTTTGGATTTAGAAAGCACTTTGAAACTCTGTTTACCCAGTGTGTGAGTGGCTTAAAAAAAAAAAAAAAGAGAGAGAATAAAAAGAGAGGAAATAAGGTACAAAACAGCTAGTCTGGTAGAGGAATTCCCTTTGAGAAAGATATCTGGGGCGGGGGGTGGAGTGGGGAAGACATCCCAGTTAAAGGCCCCAAAACAATGCTCTTGAAGTTCAACCTCAGCTCCTACTTGAGCAAAAAAGTTTATGGAATAAAAGTTTTCTTTTCTTTTTCTGTTTCTGTTCAGGTTTTTTGTTGTCAAACTGCCTAGACTACCGGTGCCCAGTTCTGTGCCTAGAACCTACAAATTCTTTCACAGTTCACACAAGAAAAGCTACTAAAAGTGACAGATACTTTCCCATATCCTGACACTTGTCCAAGACAGCTACAGCTTCTCAGAGACCTGTTGTAGCACCCACAGCCCAAGGAGCAGAATGCCCAGGTGAAGTCAGGATGTGATTCTGGGGTGCAGCATGTGACACCACACACAGACAGCCAAGCTCAAGTTCCAGAAGCACTGCAATGCCAATAACCTGGACAATTTCCCTTGTTTCTCAAAGGGGCTAAACAATCACTTAGGGAGACATGGCTTTGCGGAACTACTTCACGTGCCCCCCTCCCAGACCAACGTACTCTGAAGACTCAAGCCTATTCCCGCACAGACCTACATGTCTTCCATCCCAAGCTCCTGACCCTGCCAGCCCTCAGGTACCCGAAACACTCTTTGTGTTGCAAGTCACTCCCTGAGAACTAACAGCCTCTCCAGTAATGATGGGGAGCCCTGAACTGGGAAATGCTCAGGCTCTGGCAGAACTCCACCCCACAATGGCATTACACTGCTTCACTTTGGGTCCAGGTCTGGTGGGTGGGAAATCTCACCAGCCCTCTTTGCTTCTGAGGGCTTAAAGCTGGGACCTTGCGCTGGCAAGAGCACTTAAGCAGGTGGGGAGGTGCCCTCCTCCTGTGAAGCACGTAGATCTCCAGACAATGGTGTGTGGCACCTGGAGAGACCCAGCAAGGGTTTGTGAGCAGGTGATGTGGGACGATCACTCGGAAGCCAGCGAGGGCTCTGTCTGTGCCCCTCCATCCTGGCTGTTAGCGCACAGTTGCTAGGAGACCCCATCTGGGAAGCCTGAGGCAGCAAGAGACTAACGGGACTGAGCCACAGGGAGAAGAGGACAGCGTGGCGACGCCTGCGCTGGCTCTGCTGGCAGAGACTTCAGGCCAGCCTTCTTCCCGGGGTGCCTCCTTGCCTCCCCTCTCACTGCTATGTGCCCCATTTCTCACCCTAGCCTGAAACACGTCAGCAATCAGTACAGAACTGGAGATCAGCTCAATTCGGAGCACCAAGCAGAGGCTTCCTCTTCAGCTGTGAGGAAACGTTTGCTGAATGGGGACTGTTCATGCAGAATGCCGCAATTGCAGAGCAAAGGAATATGTATTGATTCAGATAAATGGCTGGATAGATTATGTTTCTCCCGCTTCAACAGTTAGGGGTGGAATCTAGGATAATACACGTTTCTCAATCTAACATATGCTGAGCTGTTTAACTTCACCATTTCCAGTTTCTCATGCTGATTAGCTGCACTGCTACTTTGTAAGGAAGTCAGTGAGGTTACCTTCCTGCACCTGGCTCAGCACCACCATCTAGTTAATTCAGTTAATTCAATGCTTCTCAAGTAGTATGCGGGTGCTCACAGCCCTAGAAAAGCAACCTATATGGAGCATTTCTTCCATAATTCCAGCTTACATCAAAAGACACCTTGCTACTGTTTCAGCTCCAAGCAGAAATGAGATAAAAAGGAAGAAAATTACCTCCAGCGCAATGTTTCTACAGCCAGACCCAACTTCCAACTCCTTATCAGACATTTAACTGTGCCATGAACCATGACACCCACCCACTCCCAGTATGCATTACCCTTTTGGAGGCTACTCCTCTTGTGACTGGACAACTGTAATCAGTATTTCTTTCAGAACCCCCATTTAGTCCTGAGAAATAACTTTCTCTGAAGAGGAGGGGGTAATAAGTTTAAGTTCAAGAGAAAAAGGGAATCACCAATTTCATTAACAGCTCACCTGGAAAAAAAAAAAGATTTCCCTGGTAAGTTTCCTCAGAATAGACAAGGCCACCAGTTCAAGTTTTGCTGTCTGTTTCTTCCCACACACACATTTTAAAGAAAATATAAGCATACCCTGAGGGGTACTTGAGGGTTTGGGTTTTAAATTTACAACCAGCTTCTGAAAAAAATGGCCCTTAACATGTCACTGGAGTCACCTACCTGATCCCAGGTGGATTTAAGTTTTCTCAATGACAGAAGTGTTCCCCCCATGCAGAATCACACATGCCATGTCTATGTAAATGTAAGGGGGTGCACCGCAGAAATCAGCACTGCATGTGAAGGCATAGAAAAAATTGTGTACTGTGTCTATACCAAGAGTCAAAAATAAAATACCTTTCTAAGCTTGGTATCTTGTGGAAGGATTTAGTCATTCCCATTTCCCAAAGAGAAGGCAGAATAGCAGTGAGGTGGCACACTGGGCTTCCAATGTTTGTTGTAAGCCAATTGCATCTGAAAGGATTGTACGATATGTTCAGAGTGGGATTTAGTTGGGGCTTCAGGGAAGAAGCCAGAGGTGGTTTGGGAGGGATAACTAAGTTTCAGGACCCTAACAACATCAATTACTGTAAAGTGGGGCAAAGGAGGAATAAAATTGGTTCATGTGAATTTTTTTCTTGGATTAAAATTACTTGACTCTGACCTTAAACTGATAGGGAAATTGAATCTCAGAGCTCACCAAAGTCTGTGCATACATGACTTGACTTGTTTTAATACTAAAATTTTCTTCATAATAAAAGAGAAGACCAATTTGAACAGATGAAAGTCCACTAGATGCCTAGAGAGAAAAAAAAAAAAGTTGCAAGCTTTATGGCAAAAGCTTTCAGAATCAAGGAAACTAGTTCTAATCAATAAGTGACAGCTTCCCTACATCTGACTGGCTGCAAAGTCTGCCTCCTTCATTTGCAGCGTTACTAAATATGCTCATTTGAGTCACTCCTTGATGAGTACATCAGTCCAGAGCGACCTTTTATCTTCCCATAGTTATAGTCATGGCATATGTTTTGCCATGGCGATGCCCGTGGCAACATTTTCTTTATGAACTGGTTAATTAAAACATTTGTAAGATGCCATTACTATTTGTCCCTATTTGAGGTGTATTCTCCAAAGCCTCCCCCTGCAAGAAATGCAGCACAAACTGTGCCCTGAAGGAGAGGGATCAGGTATACTGACCCAAGCAAAGCTCCTTTGCCCTACTATTTTCTTTCTTTAAGAATAATGCAAAGACAGAGACTATATTTAATATACTTATGCAGGGAAGGATTTTTGAAGCGGAAGAGTATGTTGGGATCGAAGAGTGCAGCCCTAGCTCTACCTCTGGCTTGTATTTTTCTACTCGTGTGTTTATTTTATTAGGCTAGACAGGCACTTTCTCTTTTCTGCATGCCTGGGTAATGCAATCCCCAGCGGTGTTACGCTGTCAGGAAGTATCACTCCAGAGAATCCAACGGAGTGTAGCTGTTGAGGCAGGACTTCTGAGAGAGACGGTAACTACAGCACAAGCAGGAGCCTAAGCCATTAGCGATCACTACCAGCTCAAATGGAATAGCTAGAAGAGGGGAAATATAGGGCTGTTCCTGGATTAGCATTATACAGGGAGCTGTATCAGTGGTGAAAGCCTGAAATAAAACGGAAAGGCAAATCCCAGAGGGACAGAGGAGAGCTACAATGGTTTCTGGGAGTTATTAGACTATAAAACTCTAGCTGACCTCAGACTCAAGGGAACCAAAAAAGACTGTCAAGAAGGGAGTGTCTTGAAATAGCTGTTCGGGTATGACAACTCTAATCTGAAGCAACAAAAGACTGGAAAAAAACAAGTAGTAGCTCAGTGTAGAAAAGTCTGTATATAGTCCTTATGCTTTTTGCTGCAGCTACTGTTGAGATGTGGTTCAGCACATGCTTCAGAAGACCCCTAGAAGTCTTTACGGTGTTTCAATTTTTTAAGCTGCTTCACTTGAAATTTTAGGTCGTCAGTATCATACATCCAAATATGTTGGTCTTGGGTGAAGGAAAATGGTTAACTGAGAAACAGGAGTCTGAAATTCAATCATGGACTAAGAATAAACATCTCGGTCACAGACAGATGGATCACAGCTCAGATGTTCAAAACACAGAAAGAGATGTTTGAGGAGAAATAAGCCAGTGGGAAGTGTGAAGCAGTAAATTGGTAGGATTTCTCTCACTGAGATGAGCATTATCTACAACAATTGTGATATACAGAAGCATTACCAAATAGTCCATGACCACTGAGCAGCAAGTATTATACATACTAATCAAGACAAAGAAGCACCAATAATAGGGGTGGCAGCATCAGTAAAGAGGTTTGCTTCAAAAGATCCCTTTACCTATTCTTCTAATAGTTAGCAGGGAGATTTCTTTTTCTTTTTCTTTCTAAATACTTATTTCAGTCACATTAGTTCAGTGGTTGCTTCAGGTTACTTTTAAATAGGGTGTTCTCCCAAGTATTCTTCTCATAGCTGCAGGTCTTTGATTTGTGGCTATTTTGTTTACTGTCTCAAAGCATATTTTTAAAAATCAGAGGGTATTTTTCCTTACTTCTCTTATTAGATGCATCAGGTTTTTGATGCTAAATAATGTACAGCGGACATCTTGTCTTTTTTTTATTTCAGCTAATAGGAGCATCTGAGGTTAAGTCTGCCTCCTAGTTTGCAGAAGTTAATGCCTCCCCTACTACAGTAGCAGCAGAGAAACAAAAAAACATTTTTTTCCTTTCTACTTCACAGTGATGGCAGCAAAGATAATATGTTATTGCTAAGGTTCTTCAGAACTAATAATTCTGTGGCATTGTTAGCAGAATAGCCCTGGTTCTGCACACTATCTCCTTTAGACCACTTGAAAACCTTAGCCCATGGGCTTGCTACAAAGCAAAATAATGTACCCAGGCCTTTCCCCTAGGACTGAACACGAGTTAGATTTCTATGGTGATTCGCTTCAAGGCAAGTCTGTGTGGAGCATATCAAATCTTGCTAATTATCACAGCCATGACATATCCGCTACAGCTTTTAGTGTCTCCATTCCCCCACAGACAACTTTTTTTAAAAAAAAAAAAAAAAAAAAAAGGCAATAAGTCCTGGCCATGGCTTTTAGAAAAAAAGGAAAAAGGATACAAAAAAAATCTCAGCTTCCCCCTGTGATTTCATTCCCTAAACTTCATGAATACCATCTAAAAAGTTAAAAAAGCAACCAGTGAGCAAAGAGTGCTACACAGAGGTAGACAGCTGCTGGTCAGCGGAGCTACCAGATAGGAAGCTGATTTGCTACTGGGCTTTATGTTTTCCTGTTCTCACTAATTTCTTTCTAACAGGGTAAAGAGGATGGTACGTGCATGACTCAGAGGACACTGGTCGGGGCTGCAGGGGAGGGGAAGTACACCACCTAGCAAAAACAGAAGTTGAGATTTTGCACTGCTGACATAAGAGGTGTTCATTAGGTGTGCAACAGCAGAATTCTTCCCATTCTCCTTAACCCAACGCTCTATTTGAAGATGCAATATTACAATGATTAACTAGCCTTTGCATCAGACACTAAAATAGCTCCCAGTGTTCAGCTGTATCACAAACTGTCTGAAAGGTTAAAAGCAGTCACTGCAACCCACCCTGCACATGTACATAAAACACTTTGGTGATTTACTTCAGTATCAGATAGTGTAAGAAGCAAAAGCAGCACTGCAGGCCTTGTTTATTAGGATCTGCCCTTTTTGCCTGAAAACCTGTAAGCATTTCTCACAAGCAGAACTGTCGTCTCAGTGTTTTCAGAACAACTCAGTTCATTCAGAACATGTGTGCATTTTAAAGGTACCTTGACTAAGCCAAAAATTTCAGAAGTCGTGGCCGGCTGTTTCTGTCCCTTTTTTTTTATTCCCAAAACATTATAGAATTTCTCCTAAAGAAAAGGGCAGCGCAGGAGTGCAACGTTTCTTAACCTCCAGAGTAGATTTGTATGGCTAACAAAACTGTTATTTCGCACATGATCGTTTCTACAAATAATCGTGTGTAGAGCTGTAACACGCTGCTCCGAAGAATCTCAGGAGTGAGATGAGTTCATAGTAGTTCGTAAATATTAATTCATAAAGGGAACTAATATTTATTCCACAGGACAGAGACTGGTCACATAACGAGACGCTGGAAGCGCACTGGTGTACTGCCAGCTATTTAAACAGCAACGATGTGAGCATCACCGGCATCTCTTGCACATACAGACTGACATACCCCTCTATCCATTAAGTATAAAATACAGTGGTTTGCTCAAACGTCTGCATGTAAAGGTACTATGCTCTATCTAACCTGCACCTTGGAGCTGAGCGAGCTTCACAACCCCGAAGTTTAGATGTTGCAAAGGTATAAAAATCCCTTTTTACAGCTGAAATGACTATCTAAAGGAAACCTTTTTAACCTTTCTGTGCTTTAGTTTCCACACTTCCGGCAAACCACACTTCCTACCTTCGATAAAGTAGTTCAGTAACTGGAAGTTGAAAGTCACCAACTATTCTTATTCACCTGGTGGCTTTAGCAGGAAAGCTTTGTGAAGGCATTTATCACAAAACACTGCACTTTCAGTTTGAGAAACACCAGCTTCAGGCTATGTTAAATGTAAAGATATTACTGAAAGACCAAAGGTAGAAAACCAGTCTTTCATCAGCAGTGGTGAATTTCACAGTTGTTCTGAATACTTTAAACAGCAGAATGTAAGAATTCGGTGGGTTTAATGGGCTTTGCTTCAGACAAAAGTGTTGTTACAAATGCTGGTATCATATCTTAGAAATAAGAGAAAGCACTATCTCGTCAATTGCTCTGTACCTACAGTTCAGTTTAAAATGACAAATAGTTCCTTCCTTCTCACAGGCACATTACTGACTGCTAGATTATACTGTCCGCATAATGAATTTAAGTAATCAGCATTATGGTATTCAGGCTATGGCTTAACTGTGATAAACAGTGCCTAAATCCTATTCATCTTGGTATATCACTCATTCTTTGGAGTACACATTACTCTTTAGTCATCATTTTGTTTTGAAAGTGTCAGCAAACTTAGATGACTGAACAGGTTTTTTTTCCTCTCCGAGTTACATAGTGGGTCATTAATTAGTTTTAACTCAGTCTGCAAATTTTTTGTCTGCCTATTTCCTGACTGCAGACATGGTCATTTCTGATGAGATGCTACTGTTATAGACCCTCCCTTATCTGGAGATACACATCACAATTCACATGGATTTTCCTACCTGCTACTAAGATTTCTTCCCCCAAGCAAACTCAGCTGCTCAGCAGTACCCTAGCTGTACAGTTCAGTAGTATGTGTCATCAAAATTTTATGAGGTTAGTTGTTTTTGAACAGGGAAAATACACAAAACATCAGTAACACTTGTCCACAGCTGTGATCAGCCCAGGGCACCAAACGCTGCCATCTAAACAGATGATTCTCTTAACACTTGATATATTATTTTGGCCTCTCTTTTCATGCTCCAAACATATCTCCTGAACTTTTGCTCCTGAATGCCTTCTCAAGCTCAAGAACTCCTTCAAGATAGGGCCTCTTCTGCTGAGACCCTCTTCCCCAGCTTGCCCTTTTCTGTTTATGCTGCTCATTGAGAAATAGTTTGCAGCAACACCATTGACTGCAGCTCCAAACAAACAATATCAGGTAAATTTCTCCACGCCAAGCTTTTTAAAAGTCCAGTTCCTGCACCCCTGCTGCTCTATTTACCATCCCTATGCCTCAGCTAGAGCCTGTTGTTACTAATATTAATGCTTCCCAGGGTCATATGCGCCCTGGTATCTCTGCTCTCACTCTTTGCAGAACGACTTTGTAACTACAAATGGGTAATTACTTGTTTACTTGGGACAGCGCAGTATCTGGCATGTTTCCAAGTGGTGAACTTCATGCAAGAAAGTTTGGGCTTTTATAATGTTCCTGAAGCCACAGTGATACTACTTTGAGTAGGAAAAAAGAAGGCCGGCACCCAGAAAGTGACTTAGTGTCTTTATCTTATCTACCACTTCTCAAACACTGTCCCATTAATAATGCATTTCCTTGCTTGGTAGCGTTCCTCCCCTTGCATGACCAATTACTGTTCTCTCTGAAGTTCATGGCAGCATTCCAGTGGAACATAAGTTAGTGCCTCCGAGGACAGAACTTGTGTCTCTCCCTTGTTTATTTTGTTATCTCCTTGCCAAATACAAGTGAATGCCAGGTTACCTTGCAGCTAATGGAAAAACCTAGGGATTCTGCGTATAAATGTAATTCAGCTTGGCTTTAGCGTGCTATGCATATCAGATCCGGAAAGGAACTGGTCTCAAAACATCTAAAGGGCATTGTCCCTTTTCTTCCGGAAGAGACACCAGTGCATGGTTATGATGGACAGAATTTGCTTCTTGACACTGATCAAGTGCCCGTGAATCAAAAACAAGGATTAAGGCCTTCAATGTTGCAACACAAATTTGTGCCTCTAGCTGAATGTGCACATCAGCAAGCTTCTACTGTGAAAAAGATCTTCAGAAAGCATGGTATTATCCTGCTGTCCCCATTCAGGAACATCTCAGATGCAGGCAATGTTACAAGACTTCCCTTTCTCTAAGACAGAGGAATTGCAGGCATTAGTTAACACCGAGAAGCGATTTGCACGGCTACAAGAGCCCACACTGCCATTTCAAACAGCACATCTCTTCTCTGATGATATTGGGCCAAACTTTTCCTACTCCTCCATTAACGCTGTTTAGCGTGTAATTCTTCATGCTGCTACCTTCTGATATAAAAGGGCAATTACATTTCACAACTGATTCATGAAATGGTTCATTAGAAAAGATTTTCATATATTTATATTCATACTAACGTATACTATCATAGTAAGATCACCTAATTGTGGAAAACAACTAGTATTCTCATAATTACTTAAACCATTCATGAATTTTGACTGGTAAAACCTTTCAATCCATTTCTGCAGCCCTTTTAACAAAAAATGAGGTTGTTCCATCTTTGATCTTCCATTTCAGTAGTTCTTTTTCAATTATGTCAATTTTAATATCAAATGAACTGGGGCAAGCGTAGTTGCTTTAAGTCTGTGCAACCTGGTTTGACTTTGATACCGAAATAATAAGTTCTGACTCTTTAATACTAGAACTTATACCCACTACACAAGGAGCCTTGAAGAAAGAACAATGTTGTATAAACAGAGGTTTTTTAAAAAAATTATAGCATACACCAATTTTTGCCTTCATCATCTTTCATTACAGTGTTTCCTTCAAATTAGGGTACTTTCAGCGGGCAGTAGTAGGTAGCTATGCATTAATCAGTAAGCTCTCTCGACTAATCCAGTTCATTCTGTCTAGTAAGAGGATTCCAGCAACAAACATACATACAGTTTTCTAAGAAGAAAGCAAGCCAAGAAAGGCAGCTCCAGAGGACATAAAGAAAATAAAAAGTGACAGATTGGTGTCACATACAAAAGTATGGCAGGAGATCTCATTGTGCTTTCCTCTGTATGAAGGTTCAAGAATGAGTAGATATAGCAGAACTCTCCTGTGCAGGCACTACAACATTGTAAGTAAATAGCGTAATACAAGATTACATCATTCCCGATGAGGCAGAATGCTCTCATTCTGTTCACTGCTTAATAGGGAAGAGTTAATTTTTTTCTTTAATCAAATATACAAAAACTCATACATTTTTTAAATTGCCTGGCCATTTAGGAGGTAAGCTCCAATTTTAATTAACATGTCTGGTCTTACAGTTTAATGATGTGAAGTCTCTTGAATTACGGCAGGACACAAGCCAGGCACAATATTTTCCTTCAAGAAAGTCAGCATTGACCAGAATTCACAAAAAATCTGGAAATAGCGGGAACAGACTTTCAGAAGTCTCAGCTCTTTTTAGATAGGTGGAACCTGTATCCACTTGCAGCAAGAATGGAGCTGGCCTACACATAATTTGTTCTTGCTGAGTTGCATTTTCAAAAAATAAGTCAAAATAAAATTAAAGGATATCTCCAGTTGTAACTGAGTGATATCAGTACATAGTAGAAAAGTAAAAAGGTGTCAACTTAGTCTTGATGTCTAACTAGCTAAATGTTCATGCCTTTATCTTACCATTGCAATTCCTTGGCTCCTCAAAATCAATGTCATTTTCATTAAATCTAGAGATATTGCTCTGATGTTCTGCACACACTGTATTTTCACAAATGCGATGATCTTGGACTCATGATACTTTAACAGAATCTGAGGATTAAATAAAGTGAGAAGATTAACGCACACTGTGCAAGACAACACTACATTCGTTGCAGTAACAGAGCAGCAAGTGACTTGCAGCATGGAAAAATACTTCCAAGCACCCAAATTCTACAGAGGGCTCAAATCTCCCCAAATGCGAAGGTGTCCTGCCCAGGCTCATCCAATCCCTCCAACAAGCTCTTCATCCAACTTCAGAGACCCTGACTTCACTAGCACATAGGCCAACCTCACTAGCCTACCCAGGAAGCTGACAGATGGAAGTCACCACTATCTGCTGCGGGGCTGCAGCACCCTGCCTTGATCTGAAGGGTCTTTCCAACAGAGAACAGAAGTTACTTTCAACAGCCTTCAACTGTCTTGGAAAAAGTCATCCAAGTTATAAAAAACAAACTGGTCTCTGTTCACTTATAATAGCCTTTTCAGGAGAGCAACAATGACATACTGTCCCCTAGACTACTTCTTTTCAACATGCTTTTGACAACACCATCTCATGTACGCTACTTACAAACTTCAGTCTATTCCTTCTTGCCATCAGTACAAACCTCCATTTTGTGTGCAGCATAACCCCAAGGAGATGTGGGATTATTTGCTTATTGCTGATGACCACCTGGGCAAGGGTCCTACAAGCTTGTATTTACTCACAATTAGGGCAGGTGCCACTTTGTGCAAATCAAACCTTTCTCTTTGCATAAAACAACCTACTTCTCAAGCTGGCTATATGCCTCGACAAATACAGGATCCTAACCGTACTGCAGGCATTTGCATGAATAAAACATGGCTATGCAACAACAGTTAAGAACAGATATGATGCATTGAAGTTTGATTTCAGTGCAATATAAAGAGAGCCTAAAACATCTGTAAGGAGGTTCCCCATGGCCATGCACCAGGATGCCAGCAGCACCCAGTAAGCCAAGTATTATTTCCTCAGTTTGATAACAGAGGGGCTTTGGCTTCAGTAACCTCTAAATTCACAGGGACATGCATTTTTCATGTTATATATTATTATTATAGTTATCACTGTCTTGGGCCTCCACCTTCAGCTAGAATGAGGAAGTATAACGTAAGAGAGACCTTGGCCCCTTGGAACTCATTCACTTCAGGAAACTATGTGTGTATGCTCCAGCACACACCTGGCTACCAGACTTTGCAAAACTCTGAAGGCATGGACTGTGATATTTATGCCCTCTTCAAACCCTGCCCAGGGTTTCTGGGAAACATCAACACGCTTATTTGCTTATTTGCTCAGCACAATCTTAACTTCTAAGAATGAACAGCATATGATATGCAATTTATTTAGCACTGTCAGAAAACTGTTAAATACATTATAGCACAACACAACGCGCATGTATTTTAGTCTTGAATGTCAAAAACACTCGGAGCTAAACTTACTAGAGAAGTTGCACATATTTTTTGCCCCTTGCCATATCACTGATGTGAGGGAAGCAGATGTTGTAAATGTAGAACATCAGTATTGATGACACAAACAAAAAGGAAGGAGGCTCAAAGCAAAAAGGTAGGCTCAAGATGAGCACAGAAGCAGGGGCTGAGTATTGTCACACAGATTTAGAAAAAAACCCCTTGTGACACAGACTCAGCTAGAGGTCTGGCCTACAGTATATAGGCTGCAGATTACAGGAATATATTTCCTTAATACTATATTAGAAATAACTCTGCTGAAATACTGCTTGGTTAGGAAAAGCATTCTAAAATCCTTGGTGTAGTGCTCATATCAAGATTTTAAATAATTTTTTTGGTTTTCAATATGTGAGGAATTTCCAGATTTCTTCATCTTGCAACTGCCTCAAAGTTGTCTAACTGCACATTTTGTCCCCAGAAAAGCGAGCACTTAAAATGGCTGCTTCCCCCTTCTCACGCCTTACATTTCTAGTGGAGTCGGGGTAAAGTCACTGAGTCCTTATGAGCATCCAGCTCCACCCATGCCAACACATCAAAACAACAATTTCATCTTTGGCTCCTCTTCCCGTGAATCTAATGTCCCATTTGTGTTCTGCCTTCCTCTATCGTTGTTGCTCAAAACAAGCAAAGCAACTTGGCTGGAAATGCCTTTAACTGAGGGGCTATCTTCTGCCAGGTAGCTTCAAGGAAAATGTAAACTACTTATGTTCAGCAGGATATAATTTTCAGAGAGGATGTAATGGCTATTGAGCTACCATTACACTTCAACTTTGCCATTCACCATCTGAGTTGAACAAGAGTTATTGACCATGACTTCAACAAAGGATGCTTGTGTATAATCACAGAAGTCAAGTCTGGTTGTAACTATAAGAATTTATAAATAACTTCTGCAAATTCTAGAAGATTTTACTTCTTAATACAATACAATAAAGGCCCAGTGAAAATCAATTTAGTAGTCAGTAGAAATACCTTTCTATGCACAGAATAGAGTGTGCAATGCTTAAGTTATGAAACGTCCTTTCCAGCAATTAAAAAAACCCCAGACCACAAATTTGAGGATGTTGCCTAAATTGACACTATCTACCCTTTGATGAGGTACAGAGCAGCCAGTGGAAGTAGCAGGGCTCTGCCTGTACTCAGTGCCAACCCAAGGCCACATGACCACGTCGCTGCAGCGTTATTGCACTTTAGGTACTGTACACTTCTCACAGGGACTTACAGCTCAAGCCTCCATCACGGCATGATTGCACCCACCCTGATTAGCCGAGCATACTGCCAGATCATGCAGGTGCCTGCTTGGATATATCAGAGATCTAACCAAAGTCTTCCACAATGCACTAGTCCTGACACAGAAGTACTGAGAAGCGAGGATATAGGTCTGTTCCATCCCTGACAGGCTCATTGGTACCTCCAAAAAGAGCACTATATATGAGAATTAGATACACTGCTGCGAAGGCTTAACCAATATTTATTGCAAGCACATAACTCAGGTTTCTAAGGGCCTTGCATGTACTTGGTATGATCTATACGCCTGCATGAAGTTCAATCAGGTTCCAACATACATTCTTAACTAAGGAGCATATGCACATCAGTAAGGAAAACAACTGAAATCTTCAGTTAGTAAGAATATCAAAAAAGCAAAAAGAGCAAAACTTCCTTTACAGTCAGTACAGATGTAAGCTATGGGTAGACAAGGGAAAGCAGGTGAGAGGCCAAGCATTTCATCGTCTTGTTCCAAGGCTTATCTGCATTGTTATACAGAATTTTAAACCAGAGCTGGTTAGATAATCTTAGGTTGAGGTAACATATGTTTATTTTAAATTACACTCTCACTTAATCAATTATCACAAATAACATGATCTATAATACAGAGCTGTTAGAAGAGATCTCTCAGTGTTCCAGTTCTGTAGGTAAGTGTTTTTGGTGTGATTACAAACAGTAGAACATCAATTTATTGTTTTGTATCTAAAATACGAATCACAGCATAAAGATTAGATTCTATATGGTTACATGTAACAAATCTCATTGTGCACAAATAATCACTGACACTTGCAACCATTTATCTGGCTTTCAAGATGGAACAAATTATATATTGGCATTTTAGATATTAGATATTGACATTCATGGTATAAAATGTCTAATACAGCAAGTAAGAATTCCTACTTCATGTGAACAGGGACCATTTATATTCATCTCTAGGACAGAAAGCATCCAAATGCTCTTATGACGTTTTATGGAGGCATGGAAAATATCATGCAGCAGATACGTTGTTTTGTGCTTAGCAATGTTTTCTTCTATTAGTATCTAGTGCTAAATCCTGAGAAGTCAAGCTTGGAAATCTCCTTTTCATTGGAAAAACTTGTTCGATCTATGCGAGAACTTGGGCTTCCAACTTTACTCAGCCACGATTTCCTGCAAGAAAAATGAGAGGGTTAGCATATAAAGAACTGCATGTGTGGGGTTTATCCTCCTGTCATGCCTTCCCCTTTTAAAAGGCATAAGTAGCAGTCTTTCAATGGGGAAACAATGCCAAATGTGTTTAGTTCTTTTCTGATTTCCCTGCTCCTCTCCTTTAAAAGGAAAACAAACTGTTCAAAAGGTATCAGTATTTCAAAAAGTATTACTCAATATTACATAAAAATACATCTGACAAAAGGCTAAAGCAGATTTACTGTAACTATTCCTTTTAAGGGCATTAAAATAGGTATATATTACTTCTGCAGATTCAATACTATACTTTTAGCAAATACCTAAAAACCATTCATAATTGAAAAATATTGTGAAAAAAAGAACTGTAACTCCCAGTTTACCCATTTTTGGCAACTAAAAGAAACAGAAATTGAAATGAAAATTATTAAGTTGAAAACCAGCAAAAAGACATAAAGCAAACAGGAATTAAAGTGATGTCACAAAACAATACTAAATTATAATAGTAAATACTGAATTTTATACATTCTTCATCCATGAGTGGCAATTTTGCACATATTTGCATTATGATCCAACCTCTAGTTCTGCTGGTGTTGGCTGCCTCCCAGAGCACACTAGAAAAC
Source organism: Phalacrocorax aristotelis (assembly GCF_949628215.1). Lineage (NCBI taxonomy): Eukaryota > Metazoa > Chordata > Aves > Suliformes > Phalacrocoracidae > Phalacrocorax > Phalacrocorax aristotelis. The sequence continues at coordinate 78,706,767 of NC_134278.1, read as the reverse complement.
AGTATTGGACACAAACCACCATAAGGTAATCAAGGCTGGGAGCTGACGGTGCGGTGGCTGCTCCCACACACACCCCCGCCCCATATTCCTTATCCCGCAGTAACTTGCTAATTCACAGTAGTGAAACTATCATGCACTAAAAGGAGGTGCACGAACACTTGAAGTGTGACAGACGACTCTATTTACAGAGAAGTGTATTTACAAGAAATACTTTCTCAGTATTTTCTGTTGCACTAAAGTCTCAGAAATAGGAAAGAGAAAGTATTTTAGTGTAGCCTATTTAAGGAGAAATATTTCCACACAATTACTTTTTATAACTTTATTGATGCATAAACTGGTATAGACACAGAACTGCAATTAGTATTAAAAAAATCATTATTCATTTAAATTCCAATTTGAAGACCATAGAAGTTATGTCTGAACAGTTATGTTAATTAATCCATTTTAAAAAAACCACACTGAGCATTATAAAATGCAACGTTCTTGCAGTGAGACCTAATTTTGATGTCTTTGTAATAAAAACTGTGCAGAGAGATTGCTTATCTTCAGCCAGTAAACAAAACACACCTGAGGTACAGAAATGTATCCTGTTAAGAGTCCTTATGTGACAAGAAGGGTTTCATTTTTTAGACAATTTCTGACACAACACCACCACAAAACATCTCAAACGCCTTAGCTGGTTAACAGAGATATTGTTTTCTCCAAACTGCATTAGTCCTTCAAAAGATCGGTCTCATCACTAGCACGGACAGTTCCAAACACATGTTTGGGACCTATGCAACTAACCTCATTTTGAAACTCTGCTCAGCCTCTTGGTTATGAAAAGACAGACATTCTTAACACTTTATTAAGAAAGCAGGTATGTCCTCCTACTCATGTATTTTGAAATACGACCCTAGGAGTATGCTGGGTGGATTACAGACCTGCCATGCCAAAGAGCTCCATGAGCTCTTTCCTATTTGACTGCCCCAACAGAGGCTCTATATGGAAAAGCTTCCTAGAAAACACAAACCAGACAGAGATATCTCATGTTCAAAGTGTGACAAGCCTTAATTTAGCACAGAGCGATTAAAATTAATACTTCCGTTAGATGTTAAACATCTTCACACCTCTTGCTTTTTGCTTCATGTTGTGAACAACCTCCCTTCTTGTCCATTTTAGATGACGAAGTCTTTCCAGTAAGGAGTATAACACAGAAATAGGAGTATATGGGTGAAACAGGAGAATCCACCCTACACTGAAGCCCTAAAGACAGATCAGATATTTCAACAGAAGGAAATAAGCCTACTAATAGACGAGTCAATTTTGTGCCATATTATGAAAAATTTGAAAAAGCCCCTTGTTTATTTAACAGAAGTGTCCAATATTGTTGGATGTCCTTGAGTAAAAAAGAACATGTATTGGAAATACTAAATTACTTAGAGTTCTGTACTATTTTAGAAGACTACTGTGGTATCTGCAAGTGAAAAGACTTTTTTTCCTTTTTTTCTTCTCATTTTAAATGTGAGCTTGCCCTAAACAAAACCAAAAAGAAATATATTCCATGCCCAGCCTTCAACAACCGTACATAAGACTGAAATTCACCCATGGCTGCTTCCAATTCCAAAGTTCCACTGAATGAAGAAAGTAACTCTGCAAACTTTATTCATTGCCAGCTCCACATACTCTCACGTGAATAAGGATAAAGTACAAATTATGAAAATCCAATTAAAACAATCCAACTCCATGGAAATTCTTTATAGGATGCATGTATTTAAATCCGTATTTAATGCAGGAGTTTGGAAAGGAAGTGTTACAGAATTGCTCCCTACCTGGGATTTGCATGACTATAGGGGCTCAGTCCTGCATCGAGATGCTAATACTTTGCAAAAGGACTTTCTTCATTGATCTTCCCTCTCGACAGACCATTCACTCAGCACTATGTAGCAGCACATTTTTTACAAGCTAAGAAAGCAGAAAATTAGTATTTGCTGAAACTAGTACAGTTACAATTGTTTCCTCATTTATCCACAGAGCAGAAAATGTCATCTCCAATATCTCTGGTAAGGATAGTATTTTTTAAATGGTTTTAACTTTCATTAGTGTCCAGATCAATAGACCTGAGTTAATAAAAGGTTCGCTTCCTTCGCTCAGCCGCCTTAATTTTCTTTCCATGTGCCATGAATTTCACATCACCCAACACATGCAAGAGATTAGCTACAATTACTAGCATTTGGAGTTTTAGCTCGCCATTTATAGCATCCACTTCAAAAATTCACTGCTGCTACCCACTTCTCAGGAGTGAGAAAGACAGCCTTCACCTCGCTTGTCAGATGGGGTAGGTCTGCATCAAATAAGGACATTCCTGTAAACTAGTCTGTGACAGGACAGTAGGTAGATTACTCTTTAATTTTAAAGGATATATTTCTAAAGCTACGCTGCTTCAGTGATTCTGGAAGAAGAGCTAAACTCTAAGTAGCCATTTCCTACCATGTTTTATTTCTCAAGTACTGCACATCCATGCAACTGCCCTTGGCCATGCTCCAATCTCACCATTCAAAACCAAGCCGTCAGTCTGAGGGCTAGATCAGCCCAGATACACTTTATTCATAGTTTTACGAGTTATACAACCTCCCTGGCCCAGGGGAAAAGCCAGACAGGCCAGCACCCCAGGGGTCTCCCCTCAGGGTGCACAGTGCTCCTGCACCCCTCTCCCGCCCCCCACAATAGGACCAAGAGCACCCAGCTGATCGGTTCATTGGGGTGGGTGGCACCCGATGACGGGCTGTTGCCAGCATGGGCCGCCTGCCTCTTCTGGAAGCTTCTCAGCAGCCTGACAGCCACTAACCACCCCTCACACCGATGTCCCCTGCACCACATCTGGGCAGGGCTGCTCACAGGAACACCTCAAATCAAACCTGAGCAGCATTCCTGAGCACAGCTTGCACCCCAGGTGTTGTTGCTGAAGCCACTCGGAGCACACCGATTTTCCCATCCTTCTGGATTTTACTTCCTCAGCCCAGTCAGGACAGCTTGCCTGAAACAGCTTCCCAGACAAACTTAAACACGCACTTTCTCTATCCCCATATCCCTGGTGGCTTGCTCCTGGGATCCGTCATCCTTTTCCTTTTATCATTTCATCAACTAAAACCTTGCTAAGTGACTCTGGCTTGTTACCTAGGCAACTGGGCTCTTTCCATTCAATATATTACTGGAAAACGATGTCTAAAGAGCTGGGTTTGCACCGTCCTGGTTTAGGTTTTTGCAGAACCAGCCTGGCTGTGTACAGTGTTCCAAGCAGGCATCTTTCTTGCAAGCAGAGGCACAAGGGCCAACCTGTTAACTCATCAGAACAAAGCCTGGCCAGGTCAAATCTGGAGAATTCTCTGGAAATGTTACTTAAGGAGCCTTGCTGCTGAACTACAAGATAATACTAGCACAGCCCTAAAAATCACCACACTTTGAATACTACAGGCAGTAGAATAACTTCATCATTTCCCTGAATAATGATTTTTTTAAAATTGAAATCCACTCTGTAAAAAAGATTTCTCTAAGATAAATGGCCTCGTTTGCCCTATTCTCTGACCAAAGTAATTTCCTACTTTGATAGGGGAAAAGTAACTCTGATGCAGGAAGAAACAGGCCCTCCTGCACCTTTACACAGCAGGCACGCCAAACAAGGCTGTAAATGAAAGATGCCTTTTTCCTGTGGTAGGCTCTGTGACAAGCCATCAATACACATAGGATGCTTCTGCAGTAGTTCGTTTATTGTATGCAAAAAGCCAAACTATTTTATTCTGAGATTGGAGCAATTTACATGCTATAGTGTTGTAAATGGACTGAAAATGACCTACGGCATTAATACTTGGTGAGCTAGGCCAAGTTTAGGAATATGCTTGTTTCTCTTCACCTTAACCACACTATCACTTACAGTGGGACAAGAGAAATGTGTGCTTTTATGTAGAGGGAGAAAAAAAATAAAGCCACTGTGCTTGTTTACATTTTATTTCCCTTTGTTTGGGATAAAATATTGGCAAGAATGTTGCCTTTTGAAGATTGTATTTACATCTGTGACAGTGCATGGTCTAGGATTGCAAATATTTATAAAATACCTTCAAAATATTGTTGTACTCTGAAACAGTACTGTCAAGCTTTCATAAATCCTGATATTTAAATGTTTGCAGAAGAAATGTGGAATTCTTCTTCATTGCTGTCTGGCTTCTGAGCTTTTGGGAAGAAATTCAGCCGTGGTTTTCAACCACTCTACAGTCATAAGGGCTAGGAACATTCTACTTAAAATCTCTGTTTTTATAAACCTGAAATTCACATCTAGGTAAAGCCTCTAGTGGCCTGTATAGTAAAGACATCTCACAGTCTAATCTAGAGCCATTCCTCTGTCCTTACACCTCTGCTCCTGCCGCAGGAGCCTAAGAGTGAAATAGGAATCTGGAACTAAGATTTATAGAGTTCAGTGCTGCTGTGAAAAAAACAGGCAGGAAGGATAAAAACCCTGGCAACAAAAGCATTTGAAAATAGTTTCGTTTGACATTATTTGAATCATAGTGTGGCCTGAAAAAAACCAACACATTTAACATTTTAACTTTAGCAAAAGTAATCAACGCCTTAGTAAGGTGGAGAAAACAGGTTCCGAGGGAAATACATGAGGGATCCTGGGGAGAATCCTGGGAAGAATTACTAATATTTTGGTGCAGGATAAGGTCAAGAGTACTCAAGAAATATGTACAGCCAAATTTCTCCCACTAACCTTTATCCTCTGTTCTTAGTAGGTTTTTCAGTTCTCAAAACCAGGGTCTAGCTTGGGGTAAAAACCTGAAGCCACCTAACCCAAAAGGCAGCTGCCTCTAGAGCTCTGCGCAAGGGGCCTCTGCACGCCACAGAAACTGCTGCACCTTGTATGTGCATCACACTGTGGATGTTTTATTGGCAAGAATTTAATGCAAATATGATCATGACTAGCTTGCATTAGCACAGATTTTACTCCATGTACCTCAAATTTACTTTGTTGTTCATATCTGATTTATGTTAAAATGCCTTCATCTCATATTGAAGAGGAGCAATTATCGCACAATGAATGATACCATGTCTAAAGGTGTTTTTTCTTGTCTGCAATGCAAAGATTTGTTGTGGATTTTCCAGTTAATAATTTTGGTAAACTTCAAGTAGAATTTAATGATTCAACTTAAACATGCAATCAGACAAAGTATATTTTTATTTAAAGAGTTACCAGAATACCTCTTTAAGCCATGTTAGGCAAGACACATTTGGCTTCTTTCATAGCTCTTATCAGAAAAAGCTAAGCAATGTTGTTGAAATTTGTTCCAACAGAGAGGAATAAAGACATAAATGAAAAGACAAACCAAAATTCAGCCATTTCAGTAACTCAAACCAGCTTTTATGCCCACAGCGACCTACAGAGAGTACAAGACAAAAGAGAGTTTCCTCTTAAGCTCATGTCTTATCTTCCCAAAGCAGCGAACATTCCAGAGAGCCAGAAGCAGCAAAAAGGCCTATTGTGTTTTCCCCTTGTAACATGTCTGCCTCTGCAGGGTACAATTTGGCTCACAAGGCAGATCAGGAATTTTGGCCAACCCCACTCCCACTGCACAGGATGGAATTGAAAGTTATTTCTCATTCCAAATCTATGAAATCAAAGGCCTCAGGAAGCTTAAAAGGAGGAGGAACTGTTGCTGTTAGTGTACCAGTTCCAGCTCCTGCAAAAGAAAAATTAGTTCTAGTAGTTAGAAACTGATTAGCACCCATCACCCACATAAACTGTACTTTAAATAAACAGCTGTATAACAGAGAATAAAGTACTGTTGCCTCTGACCACCAATTTTACACCTGTGTTATTTAAACCCTTACCTTGGCCATTCCAAAGCAACCCTATTGCAAGTCCAGAATGAATCATCACACTGACCAATTCTGGGTTCCTTAAACTCCAGTTCATTATACAGCCCAGTAAAAACAAAGACAGCCACTACAGTCAAGTGAGCCTGGTTACAGCCATTCAATTGGATAATTCGTATCAGACCAACATGCATCCACAACCCAGGAAAGCATTCAAATAAGACAGAAAAACTGCAGCTGACAAACACAATCAAGAATTTGAAAGGCTACACTTCTCCAGTAATGAGGTTCAGCAAAGGATGCAGACATAAAAGCAGTATGAGGACCAACCCCCACATTACCATGCTCACTGTATCCTCTGTAATTCTCAGAAGACAGATTTGTAAAAAAAAATACAGATTAATTTATTATGCAGGAACTAAAACTAATGCCAGACCAAAACACAGTGAATTCCTTCAAGCACCGTGGGGATTCTTGCTATTTCCCTCAAAAGTCTCCCTTACTTTACAAGTACTTCAGATAGCTAAGACCGAAATCCAAAAAGACTCACTGAGAAGCTGCGAACTGGCCCCTTCCAAATTTAAAAAAATTGAGATCTTTGAAGGGAAGCATCACAATTTTTAAAGCATTATGTTATAAAGCACTGAGCAAGCCTGAGTGAGAATATTTAATGTTTCTAGTGTTGCAGTGACTGCACACAAGTTCACCTTTCCCTAGAATACCTGTGTTTGAATACTTCAGGAGCTAACAGATTTGCTCACTTCAGAACATGCAAGACCAACCATTTCTACCAAAGTACCTTAAATAAGCACCCACACATGGGCACAGACTAGGCAGTTGGTGGTCCAGCTGTTCCTCATGCTGAGGCACATATACCATTGCTTTCGTATGTACAAAATGTTTGCCAGCCCATTTTTACAGTAAACTCAGAACCCACCCCTCAGATTGTCACAAAAATATCAGCCAAAACAATTTCCAGCTGAAATACTTATTTTGAATATTTTGATATTTCACATATATTTTCTTCTATTAAGCCAACTGACTAATGTATGTTGGGACCTACAAGTTACCTTTAAAGAAAAGATAACTGCAACACATAGGGTGCCTAGCCCCTATAGAAGTGGATGTTTTAACAGAAAAATGTGTAACTACTGAGAATTTTACTTCTCTATTTATCTACAGCTTGCAAAAGTGTTTTGAAATGTTCTTATTAAGCAGTCACAGCTAGCTCACCTCCATTTTTTCCACCGACTTTACACTACATGAGTTAATTTGGTAATTTCATTTGCACACTGTCAAAGGAAGCAGTTACACCTGCCTTTTTAATCTGCAATCTCAAGGAGCTTTTTTAGAAAGTAATATAAAATAGTAGACATTTTAGTCTATTAATTAAAACAGGAAAAATGTTTCAATAATGTTATATTAGAGAACACAGCTGTTCAGAAAAACACCAAGGAGATTATACTAGTTAATAGCCTGCTTAAATTTTACACGCTGAGAACATTTAGGCTTTGTCAAGACTTACTTCTGTAATGCTCTTTTTTTGTTTTTTGCATCACAAATATAGCTACAATAAGGAGGAAGCAAAAGATTAACGTAAGGATATGTTACAGTTATTATGTTCTTTATTCAACAAGAGTTATTTGTTGTTTCCAGAACATGCTCTTGAGGTGAACCCAGCATGGTACATTTACAAGGAAGGTACCATTGTACACAAGAGGTGTACATAATATTCCCCGGAAATAAAAACCCATTTGTGATTGATTAGATTTGGTACCAAGAATAGGATTTGTTGATATGTATTTTACTGCTTCCAGAAATAACAGAAATAAATCTTTTATGTAAAAACAGCCATATACTTCCCAAAGACTAGCCCGTCTCCTCTGCGTTGAGGTAGATCTCCAGACAAACAGTCTAAGGCTGCAGAGGAGACAACAAGGAGATGTGCCAAGCCTCTGGCATGCATTTCCTTATGGAAGGACAGACAGACTTTATGGAAGTGACTACACCTTTCCACATCGTCACATCCCAAAGAACTGTATTTAATTTACAGTAATAAGATTGTTTTCATTCTTTAACATATTATTCTTTATGATGTTTTTCTTATTACTTCACATACATCAAAACACATTCTTGAAAGACTGTTTCTCTCTACTGGCTTTTAAAGTTCCATAAATTTATCATTTTACTTGTGGGCACTTTGGGTTTAAGTCTGTAAGATGACAGACTATCTTCACAGGTAGGTATGAAATACATAACCTAAAGAAGCTTTTCGAGTCACAGTCCCAAACTACTCCAATAGGAGGCAACTTGGATATACCAGCTGAGATCTTGAGTAAGAGATAACAGAAGTCAGTCTCAGCTGTAAGCTACCTGATTTCCTACATATATCTACATTATTCAAATTTGCTTTGTAACATCTCTAACTGTTAGGCTTTACAATTTCTATTAACACCATGAGACAGTCAATAGAAGAAAAAAAAAAAAGACCTGTTCATGTGGGCAGCAACAGCGCTGTAAGCACACCTATGGCAAAGCCCATTCCTGTGGTCTATAAACTGTCATTATGAATATACTCACTTAGCAGAAATAAACACACTTAAAGCTCCCAGCTATTTAAGGAAGCTATCAGAGCATGAACACGTTTTGGTTCAATGGTTCCCCCTGTAAAAAAAAAAATTATTTGAAACACAGCTTTTAATATTTATTGAAATAAGATCTGATACATATTCTTTGCTATTCATGCGGTCCCTGTGCTGTACTACATATTTTTATTATACCTGTTTTTTTAAGACTTTTTCTCTAAAAAATATTTTCCTGTTTATTTGCTACAGTGATAAAATGAATACAGAGATTTCTTTTCTAAAAAAATTTCTTGTTTCTGACAAAAATAAACCCAGACTGGAACCCTAAACTATCACCTTCTCAAGGCAGCTATCATACATGCTACTTCAGTTACCAATTACAGAAAGCAAACCAGCAGATTTACTGATTTTTTTAATATTATTATTATGAGGATAACGAGCTTCATCTTTCCTCCTAAACGTTCCATTAGTTTTGGACATCTTCCTGCTGACTCATTAGAATCTGTCCTTTAGCAGCACTTTTTTGGTGTTGAGAGCTTCAGACTTCAAGAACTAGAATAAAAGCAGAACTCTGAAAACAGCATCTTATTTATACTAAAGTCAACAGTAACACTTCTAATGAGGACAGTGAGATAGACTTGACCTCTGATTTTACAAAATTTAAACAAATATCTATGACTACTTACAAGATATATACATCTAAAAAAGCGCAAACCAAGGAAACCATCTTTGGAAGACAATTGCTCCATACTATTGTCAAGTATTCTCAAATAGATATTGTTAATTCCTATTAGTCCCTTATGCTTCATGTGATATAAGCTGCCAGAGCAGAAACATGCACCAGGAGGCAAGCTGGAAAAAAAAAAAGATGTTTAAGTTAACATGCTAACATACCCAGGAAATGCTTCTCCAACTCATGAGGAGTGCAGTGAGCTGGGCAATGTTCACTGCAAAGAACTTCCATTTCAGAAAACACTGATCCTTTTTTAGGATAACTGCATATTCCTTCGACATGGGTATCAAGTAGCTAAATCTGAGTTTCTCTAATATTTTCTAGTCCAAATAACTTGTCTGGCTTCCCTTCAACTGTTTAAAGACACATTTTCAGAAGAACTATGGGCAATGAACTAAGAATGCATGCTTTAATAATGGAACACTAAGACTTTTTTTTTAAAGAAGCAGTAAGTGTTAGGTACAAATCAGCTCTCTGCTTTTTCATGTATATAATTAAGCATATCAAGTATTAGTTTTTCAAGAGCATTGCCCAAGCAATTCACCTTGCCACCTAACAACTGTCTCTCACAAAGGTAGTTTATAACAGCAGAGTAAGAGTAATAGGTTGTAATTTCTTAATACACAACAGGTTTTGATATTTTGTAAAATGCTTGGTAAGAAGATGATTACTGGCAAAGTACAGATATGTTCTTGAACTCGTAAATCTTCCCATTTTTTTCCTCTTTCCCTCAAGCTTCAGGGGCTGTCAAAAACTATTAAACATCTCATTTGTTTTCTGTAATTTATGCCATTCTCTTTCTCTCCCTTCCCCCTTTTTTGAAATTTCCTTCTGCCCAGACAGTTAAAGCAGGCAGATCTGTTTCTGATCACTTTCACACTATAGACTGCTGCAGGGGCTCAGAGGTGAATTGAGAACTAAAAAAAAAAAAAAATCCTAGAAAGCCAGTAATTTCAGCAGCAGCTAATTTTACTGACATTTATTATGTACAACTACCTCATTAATATTATGCTTGACAAAACCTAGGTTTTGTGGCTAATTGCCAGTGCCTCATTAACGCACAGAAAGATGAGCAGTGAATGCTAGCAGGATAGTCATGACTCACCATTTTGAAACCAGTTTTGTTTTCCATTGCAAAGCTTACATGCACCCAGCAGAAAGGGCTTTCCAACAGAATCCACAGAACTGGGATAATTCACCGGTATAGTCACAGATGCTCAGCTGCATTATTCCTTTCCTGACTCAGGATGTTTCCTGTGATGGTGATCACCTGTGTGCAGGTTTTGGCCCTTTCCTTGTTAACTAAAACATTCCTGACTTTCAGCAGTGCTTACATGCACACTAAGAAAGGATTCAGGATCTCAGTCTGAAGTTACTACTTTCTTAACAAGGTGACAAAAACAACTTAAGTATTTAAAATAGCTCATTTCAAGTAACTCATTTCAAAATAAACTTTGAGTTACTTGGTGCTTCCAGTGACAAAGATTTTTCAAAGGCAGAGAGTTGAAATGCTGGCACTGAAGATTGGCAGGTTTCCTAGAATAAAACCTCTCAAAAGGTGCCACTCACACTCTTTCAACTTGCTCACGAAGGCCTGTTTGGCCATTTATAGGTGCATAGAGAATAATAGATTAAAAGATGCTTTCCTTTTTAGCAACACCAAGACCTTAGAAGCAAAACAACAAAACTAATAATTTAGCAGGAAGAGTCAGACAAGCTTACAAATATTAGCAGTATATGGGGGGGAGGACACCTGTTCTAAAAAAATAATTTTGCAGAATTCATGTCAGAACAGTTCACATCATCATGCACTTCGGAAAAACAAGAGTATGTTCCAGCATCCTTGCTGTCCAGAAAAAATAGTCCAAACACTTTATATAAATCGTATCAGTTAAATACAAGCTTTACATTGCAACAGCTGCAATGAAATTCAGGATATAGTGTACATCAGATGGAAAGGGTGTTAGACCACAGATTTGGCTTCAGGTAAAGACACTAAAAGTCTTCAGGAAATCGAATGCCCATTCTGAGATAAGCGAGGCCTGATTTTTAAAAATACTTATGATTAGATGACAAATTTCACCAAACAGATGTAACTGAGATGAAGGAGGAGATCAGTGCACATCCCTTCTGCAAGTCACATTCCAAAGTCTCAGATGGGGTACCAGTAAAAGGAGAAAGACAGATCACATATGCAAAGACTAGTCTAAATTACTTGACTGGCACCATGGTGGAAATCTACAGCAAAAGTAGAGAAATCCCCACTTTTCAGAGCAGGGTTTCATGGTCCTAGCTGATCACCTTCTTTTCTACATGTCTTATTAACTGTTATGACTGCTAAAAACAGAAGGTATGACCGGAAGCTACAAATCCTTTTACTGTACAAAACCTACTGTCTCCTCTGAAAAACAAGCTTTCCCTGGAAACTGAAAAATACAGTGGTTCTGTAAAAAAATGTGATTTGTAATGGTGTAACTGTCCCTGGCTGGACAGGCACAATACAGTAGAATGAACTGCAGTTGAGTAAGTCTTAGATAAACAGTTAATTCCACCATTTCTCCCAACCCTACAGGCTGCATCCCCACCCTGCCTTCCCTCAGCACATAACTTGGGAATAACTTCACCTCTGTGAAAGTCCTCTGCTACTCCACCTATACTAGATAAGATAATGCACTCTTACTTGTCTTCTTATTACTTGCCACTCCTTTCAGGAGCAATGCTGCTTTCAGTGAAGACAGCTGTGCCAGAGCACTCTCTGTAGGAAGAGCCCAATTGTGTGAAATTCTCACCCTGCAGAAATCAGTGGAAGTCTTTCCAATGGCACAGAATCAGGATTTCATCCTTTATAGCCCCAATAAGCAGAAGTGACTGGCATTTCATCCAACATATCACAGCAATACAAGAAGTGCAAAATAATAGTTTCATTTCTGACATCATACTCATTATCCTGTATTCAGAGGAATCAGTAGCTTAGTATTCCCTGAAAATTTAAGAGAACACACACATGCAAAGGTGTCTGAAGAAACACAACTGATAGCATTGGGTCAATAGATGGAAAGATACATCCTGCATGGGACAACACCTGCATTATACATAGTGTAGACAAGAATATATAAAGAGCTAGATCCTTACTGTGACACTTCCAGGTAGAACATATTCTCAAATATATCTAGGTTTCCAGTTCAAAAGACCTGCATTTTTAAAGATCAGGGTCAGACGAAACATACCTTGAACTCTTGAATACTAATGCTATCTTTATCACCAGAGCACATTTCCTGTCGGGCACACATACCAAACCACATGCTAAGTTATCTAGGAACACCACACTCCTCCACGAGACTGGAAACCCTGGTACTCGGAAGTCAATAGATGTCAAAAACCAGTCACCAAGGACTTCTGCTAGCAATTCATTAGACAGTGAATACTTGTAATGCTGATGCTAAGAATTAAATATCTCTAGTGCCATAAAAAATCCAGTACACAGTTGTTGAATCAGTTTTCATTGCAATGCAGGGAATTTAGCCCCAGACTTTGATTAAAACTAAAGTGAAACATATGTTGAACTCTCCTGCAGGTCTATGAAATTCTCCATGTATGTTGTGTAGCATCAATAAAGCAACAATACTGTATTGCAAGCTAAAAGTTCCCACATTTAATTTGGTTCTCCTTTTCCTTCATTACATGACAAAAACACAGCATTTCAAGTGTAAGAACTGTAAGAGTTATTATGAAGGTGCCTGCAAGTAAAAAATGTATCTCAACTTTAATAAGAGAAAAACCTTTTCGTCTTATAATAAAGCAGCAAAAGGATTTTTATGTAATTAAAGCAGTACATACATTTTGGCTTTAAACTTAATACAGGGTGTTACAGTCTTGCCTGCTTTTTTTTTTTGTTGTTTAAACAATGGAAACAAGATTTCATAACTCAAGTATTGACAGATCTTTGACTACTGTGGTAACAAAGCGTTGTGTTCTTTCATTCCCCTTTGCTTTAGTGATACAAACAACCTTTAGTCCTTGTCATGGCTTAACCCCAGCTGGCAACCAAGCCCCACAGAGTCACTCGCTCACTCCCCCAGGTGGGATGGGGGAGGCAGTTGGAAGGGTAAAAGAGAAACAACCTATGGGTTTGAGATAAAGACAGTTTAATAGGCAAAGCACAAGCAAAGCAAAACCAGGAATTCCTTCACTCCTTCCCATGGGCAGGCAGGTGTGCAGCCATCCCCAGGAAAACCAGGGCTCTGTCACACCTAACAGTGACTTGGGAAGACAAATGCCATCACTCTGAACATACCCCCTTCCTGCTTCTCCCCCCAGCTCTAGCTGCTGAGCATGACGCCATGTGGTGTGGGACATCCCTGGGGTCAGTTGGGGTCAGCTGTCCCAGCCGTCTCCCCTCCCAGCTCCTTGTGCCCCCCAGCCCCTCTCTGGTGGGCTGGGGTGAGGAGCAGAAAGGGCCTTGACACTGGGTAAACATGGCTCAGCAGGAATGAAAACATCCCTGGGTTATTCAACACTGTTTCCAGCACAAATCCAAACTGCAGCCCCATACTAGCTACTGTGAAGAAAATTACCTCTACCCCAGCCCAAACCAGCACATTCCTTTATGCAATTTTGCTTATTTATCCATATATTCTGATACAGTATGTAGAAAAACATTACCACCTTTTCTTAACTTTTTATCCCCAAAACCCTGCATTTCGGCTTTAAAATAATTACTTCCACCCCATTTTTGTTTTATTTGCCGGACATTTTTCATGACTTAACCTTCTAAGTTGGGAAGACAAAGCCCAAAAATTCATGAACAGCAAAGGGTCCACTTCTTATTTCAGCTGTAACAGTGCTTCATCCTCCAGGTATGTTAAGAATCAGTTCAGTGAAGGCCTATGAGAGCTAACCACCCACTTAAATAGTTTCCTAACCAGGATATTAATCTATAAAAACTTTTAACCCAAGAGCCTGATCAAATATACCCAAATATACCCATACAACTGGTCAGCATATCAGTGTAACTCACTCAAGGATTAAGTATATCATTTTATGAAATCTGGATTTAGCTTCTTTGACAAAGAAATCCAGTATGAACTTGAAGAGGCAACACCCTTTATAATTCAGACAAAAAGCAGTGTGATTACAGTTGAGATTCAGAATATTTAATTAAATATTAATATCTACTGCTTTGTCTTGCTTTTACAGCAGCAGTAAAACAATAAAAAAAACAACAAAGCCAAAACCCTTGCCCAACTAATCACGTTGTAATTGATGGTTGAGAAAAAACCTTCAGAGTCCGCTCCACACATTCAGGGTTGAGTGACAGTGCTGGGCCTACCTACTTCTCCTTCACTGTGTCCAGAGACAGAGAATGATCACTCCAAAGTGCTAGAGCAGATTCTCTCCAAAAACCACAGCACTCATGGATCCAAAAGGTCAGATGGCATCCCAGAATTGCATAAAAGGGATGAGAGTTTCTTACCTTTCACAAAATGCAGAACATGTTTTTCCTAATAAAATCAGAGTCATACATTTTTCCCAAATATACAGTTGATACCCCATTGATATGACCAGCAAATACCAACTAGGAAACCAACAAACCCCTGAAGCAACAGGGTACTTGGAAGATAATAAAAATTTCTTTATACCTAAACATGTACACAACCCCTACTTAGAAGATGAAGAAAAGATGCAATATAAAAAAATCTAACAGGGAGAACCCTAAGAAGAACAAGTTACCAGAACAGAAAACTATGCATAAACAGTTCAGGCCTGGATCTCTACATATAGTTTTAATACAATTTACTGTGAGCACATGGGATGAAAATGGTTAAATGGCCACAGTTTTAACATAAACCAGCCACACAATTCTCATAGAAACCTGGCTAGACACCAGACCCAAACACAGACACAGATGCTAACGGGCATGCAAAAAGCACTTAATTCAGAATAACGGGTAGCTTTCCAATTCATCTATATGTAGAAAAATCTTCTTGTCCCTCCAGTTTTACCTCCATCTCTGTTACTGTTACTCCCACAAATCAAGGCTACCTTGCCACATACACACTCTATTGCACAATTTGGGCACTGTGAACACAGGTCAAATTTACATTGCTTGCTGTTAGCAAGCTCTGACAGTCAAAAATCACAGGTCCTGGCTAGTGCATCAAGGATGCAGCTGGCACGATGCTTCTTCCTTAAGAACTATTGGTACTTAAGACAAAAGAGAACTACTCATCAGCAAAAAGGACAGAGGGAAAACAAGAAGTTGTTTCAAGCAGAGTTAAATGTGGTAAAGATAGAGCAAGAAGCAAGTATGAACAGTAATAGTGTGCCTAAATATGCACAGTTAAAGACAGAACAACTTACTACAGCAGCACTCTGCCACACGTCAGCATTCACATCCTCTGGTTTTCACCATTATGCTCAAAACAACCACAGTCTGCATGAACGTTGGCAGAAAAGTCTGTGGTTAAGGAAGACGCTACCTTAAACCTCCCGATGAGGTTACTTTGTTGCTGGGTAGCTTGTAGATGGCAGGAATAAAACATGCACAGTGAAGTCTCACACCAAGGGTAAAACCCAAGACAGAACAGCTCCGGTGTATGATGGAAGATAAGTGACAGGTGAAGATAAGCAAGCCTTCATTTTGATCCATACACTTAAATGTGGAAGCAAGAGAAACAAAGAACTATGTACGCTTTCAAATGAGGACATACAGGAAAAGAATCACTCGTGCATCTACAGAAACCACTTTGTAGGTTACTACAGAGTAAAATGCTCTTAAACTGGGGATTTTTGTATCACACCTGATAAGGCACACCTAAATCTTTATGATGTTACTATGTAACATTCAAATTGCACCCTTTCCTGACATGTTTTTAAAATAAATTCAGTTTTAAAGAAAAGTCCAAGTCCCAAGCAATTACTTATTATTTACTGTTCTTCAGGGCACCTCAGTGAATTCTGGAAGAAACTATGTTTGCTAAGGAATGCAAAACACTTCCTTTATGGCAAAATTCTTTCAGATAATGAAACTGCATGATGGACGCTGGCTAGAAGATACAAATCATTCCAGCTGATCAAAAGAATTTTTTTAAAAGCAAATAATTTTTCATTATTACTTTATGTACATTCACCACTTAATAGGTATTTGAGACAAATTTACATTAAAATAATATACATTCAATAGCTATTTTTAACACCAGTATCCAAAGCATATGGCCCGAGTGACTCTACACTCACCCCATGGGTTAGAAAGAGCTCTCAGCACAGCAGTGGTTAGCAAAGTTTAATGGGGTTCATATCAGTCGGCGACAAAGTATGGCCCTATTCAGTTAATTCCCCTGGGAATGGCAACTCAGTGTGTAAAGTTCTCTCTTCAACTGATATTAAGCCCTATGAAATAACACACACACACAAAAATGAAATACAACTACAAAGCCACATTCTACCATACACCTTCCAGGAATCTCTAAACAATACATCAGGTCTCCAAATTACTAGCAATGCTGGCCAGCTCTGGTTCTTCAGTGATGTGTGGAATTTTTAACGTCTTCAATTTTTAAAGACATATAAAAATCCTGAAAAATAATTATATTAATGATAAGGTACCGATATTTACTCCAAAAAATATTTAAAAATCATAGGGTATTTCATTTTGCCCCAAGCAAAGCACTGAAAGCTTTGAAGAATTCGGTAGTTAATGCAATTACTTAGGATGCAGTTATAAAGCATATTACATTTAGAAGTATGTGAAGTTCCATTCATTTATTCAGACATAGAAAAATAATAACTCTGATCCAAACAAGTAGGGACATGCAAAAAACAATGTTATGCTTCTTGAAGAAGAATTTTACCTACATTGGTATACCCCCCTACTAGTACATCCAAATTATAAGAAGACTCCTGCATGATATTAAGGGCAGAACTACTGTTGTTCGAATGCTTTAATCTGACAGCATTAGAGTATAACCCAAGACATCTCCAAGTTGGAAGTAATTTCTTTGAATATTTCTAACTATGGCCAAGTTCATCTTACACAGACACTAATTAAAATGTGTTC
This sequence comes from Phalacrocorax aristotelis, assembly GCF_949628215.1. Lineage (NCBI taxonomy): Eukaryota > Metazoa > Chordata > Aves > Suliformes > Phalacrocoracidae > Phalacrocorax > Phalacrocorax aristotelis. The sequence continues at coordinate 78,689,546 of NC_134278.1, read as the reverse complement.
AAACCACTGCTTGACTAGAGGGGAGGGAAAAAAAAGCTTTCTAAGTCTGGGGTTCAAGCTGGGACATGCTGCAATCCGTCAGGCAGTTCAGGTGGAGGGCGGCAGTATTCAATACCTCGGAGATGCCACACAGTGCTCCAACCCACCAGACAGGCCCTCCGGCCCAGGGAAAACCTCCACAGCCATTTACACGAGGCAACTCTAGTTTTGGAAACCAGCCAGGATCAGGATGGTGGAGATGACAAAGCATATTAGCAACAGTATTATACTGAACCACATTTACCTTTGTCAAAAAAATTACGCAAGTTGTTAGACCAATTAGCTATTTTAGTGGTATCTAAAAATGGACCAGGCTATTTTCAGAAGAGGCAGAGAAGGCCTGCTACAAAACTGGAGCTGTAAGACAATGAAAGACGTTAACAATTTAACTCCCTTCCTCATTATGTCACAACTACTATTACTTGCCCTGCAACTAGAAACTTCAGCGTAACTCACTGAATTCTGCCAGTAGCCTTCATAGCAGCAGTTAGTTCCATTCACTTCTAACAGTTACTCAGAGTAAGATACTACTTAAGGTACGCGGAAAAAAAACAGTGGGAGTCAGAGGCTTCTACCTGTGCTGCTGCCAGCCTCAAACATTTCCCAATCCTCTTAATGTCTCTGCAATGTCAAGATGGGAAATGCTTTTGTAAATGGTACTCGGTACTAAAACAAACAGGCTAACTAGAAACAGTGTGGTTACATCTACATTAGCCGGGAGCACAGACCAGAAACAGCAGGTTTGCAGAGTACAATGGTTGGTGCTGACGCCCTGACTTCCACACTGTATTAAATACTTCAGACAGCTTCTTGCCTGCCCCCTCCGCCCCACGCCCCGCAAGATTTCTTGAATTAGAACAGGGAAAAAGAGGAGATATAGGTTTTGAAGATATAGAGATATAGATTTTTGAAGGGTTTCTGTTCTTCCTAATCCTCCTACCTCTTCAGAAATAGTACTTAATCACTGAAAAAATTCAGGATTCCTGTGGAATTAAGTACCTCCATCAGCCACAGACACCTCCAGAACATTCACCCTTAACTAAGTGCAGATGTGAGCTAAGACTCGCGTCTCTCGACTTGTAGGTGAATACTATGTTAAAATGGACTTCAGATGCCTCTTGTCATGTCTGCTACAAAAAGCCTAAAATTGTATTGTGTTTTGCAAGCACACCACAATATATCACACTGTTCCGCCTTAATTCAAAGATCTCATTTTAATAAGACCTTGCAAGAACAGTTTTTGAAAACAGGGAAAAGGATTAAGAAATAAGGACTGAAACAAGTTTCTCCGCATTTTTATGAATTATACTTTTTTTTCTATACAAGACAGTAGACAAAATTGTATGTATGTTTATAATCAATGTTTTCAGACTTCCAAATGTTTCACACTCAAGTTTCCCTCTCGGTGTTATGATGGCAGTGTTCCTACTAAGTTTAAATTGGCTCATCTTATATCCCTCACACTGCCTGCTACAGGAATAGAATAAGCAGAGCAGAGGTGGGTGACATAAGCACCCACCTATAATTCCCTCTAGCTTAGCATTCATATTTCTGCAGCCTCTGTCTTCTGGGAACTTAAAACATCTGTTTGCAAGAAGAAATTCTACATGGCTAATGAGAGACTAGTCATACAAATATTCAGCATTTTACTAAACTCAGTACCTACAATGTTCACATAGCAAGGAACAGACATTAGCAACAAATATTAATAGGTATATTAAAGTGCTGTTCAGCAACTGGAAAAATATTTCTACCTAAGTCTTTCCAACTTCTGCTTCCATGTTGTTGAAGTTTCATTTTCAATTAAAGCTGTCAACCAGTTTTATTGAAATCAAAGATTTTAATTATACTTGGCAATTCCCAAACTGCTCTTTTACTTGGAAAAAGTGTTTTTCAATACTAACCACCAGAAGAAAATTGATATTTAAATTCACCCCTTCTCACGCTATTGATTTCCTTGCAAAGTAGGTGGAAAACAGGATTCTACTAGCGCAGTTGATGAAAGAAGTATCTAGAAGGCAAAACAGACAGCAACTTCTACATACGCAAGTAGATTGACACCTAGTGTGAAAACACTGAACTACAAAGCCTATACTCGTATCAATGAATATTAATTTAAAATAAGTTAAAAATACATATATTTAAGTAAGAGAAGCAAGTCCTCCAAATGCAGGCACCTTTAAATCTTCTTTTTTTAAATAGCTACACAAAGACTTGTACTAGTTAGTGACTGAGGAAGTGTAACTTCTAAAAGAGAAAAAACGATATGTTAGTAGTGAATCTTGAAAAGTGAGTGATAGGATTGAGAAAGAAACTCAGACAGGAAGGCTCAGAAGGAGAGCAGCACAGGCTAGCTGCTCAAGCAAAAGTTCTTTTTCTAGCCTTCGATAAGGTGAAGTAGAAAAGTTAGAGACAAAGGCAGAATGATTGCATGAGTTGTTTTAGAATTTGAAAGAGATCTTTAATACCTTCATTTCTGTGATTCAGGCCCAAAGAATGATGAGGAGTGGTCTAAGTAGTCTCTAGACAGCTCTGTTCTTTAGCACAATGCACATAGCCATGAAAGACAAAGTGTGTGTTTTGTAGAACAGATAGATAAAAAGCCTTTCGTAGTCATCCTGCTAACGATTAAACCCTAGTTTAGTATCAACATCATTATCCTAAAATTTAACTTATTAAATATCTTTCATCAAAGATGCTTTCATTCCTGCAATCTCAATGTTTGTCACTTTTATTCTCACCAGTATCACATCTAAGTTCATGGTAGCGTTGGCAGAGATTTTGGACCTAAACACATTTTCCTGGCAGTTTCAGTCATTTCAGGCCTATTTGCACCTTCTTGTCTGTAGTAATTCTGTAAAAGCAGTACCCAAAAACCAGTATCTTAAAAAGCCAACGGAAGTGCATTTGCACTACAACTCCCAACCCACTTATGATTCATTTATTATAACAATATTAGGATAGCTCTTCTGGTCCCTGCCAAAATCTCCTCAAGCCTATTCGTTTAATACCCCTATGTTTAGACATCAGATGCTTTCCAGAAACTAATAGTATCAACCTATTGCTAATATTTGTGTGATGGCCCTTGTCTGTGCAGTCCCCCCTTTAGCGTCAGTGTTAGAAACAGCTTTTAAACAGAAGACACTTTCAGTCAAAAACAGTTTACAAGCCTCCTACTAAATAAGAGTGGAATTACACAGCAGCAGCTGGAACCGTTTGAGATGTCATCCACATCTATGTTCTCACTCCAGGTATTTAGAGGCAACACTCACAGCCTGTCCACCCCCATCCTTATGCTCAGTGTATGAATACACTAGATGGATCACAAACATTGCTATCTCATTTCCCCCTCACTCACAGAATTCTGGAACTGAAAAGCCTTTGAAGAGGCCTTGAAGGAGAAGGGCAGGAACATGGAAATTATGCACAGGGACAATGCAACCTAAACATATTGATAAGAAATTTCATTTTACATATTTGAGTAACTGTCCACATCTACACAATGAAGTCTTCAGGCCACACACAATATTGTCTATTTGCATTTAGCATCACCTAATATTACCAAACCGATATGAAGGAGCAGTCAACAGCAGAGATGTGGTACATACAGGCACCTAAAAATAAAAGTTCTATTAGTTTCTGTATTTCCCACTATTGCCCCTCAACTCTCAAATCGCTTCTATTGATTGTCTCAAAAAAGCACTGATGCTATGTTGTGTTCTGATAACCTACTGCCCTGAGTCACAGTTAATTGCCAAAATTAATCCTTTTTTATGAATAAATTATTCCTTAGCTTGACATTGACTCAATACGTTAATCATTAAACAACTGACAGTTTCTAATGTTGTAGATGTAACCAAAGGCCTGATTTTACTCAGGAAAACTTAGGACTCAAGGGAACCTCTGCACGATGAGTCAGAAATGAGTGGTGGACTTCAGGATAAGCTCTGGAAATGCTAAATGCATCTGGAAAACAAATAGCTGCTGCTCACTGTGCCATTTTTTGCAAGGGCACAGAGCAGAAAACTGTAAGCCTACACACTGAAGTAAAACTTTCCTGACAGTAACTATACTGTACACATCAAGTCAACCAGAAAATAGTTTCTTGGCACCGTTTAAGCCCTACAGAGTTCTAAAGAGAAAGCTAAAAAGATTTTGCTCAATACCAAAGACCTTGCCCATCTGGAATATATCCAGTTTTGCTCCCCAAGCTAAGGATTTTCAGAAACTGCAAACAAGCAGACCCTGCAGGAAAAAAAAAAAATCCATACCTTGTCAATTTTTGTTTTGCACTAGCAACCCAACAATACAAAACTAACTGGAGAGATGCCCAATAAAGATCCATGCCTGCACCCAAGACAACTACTCTGGAAACATACTGAACAAAAAGAAAATTACAAATTTTTGGAACAAACAGGTTAAGTTTTATTTTCCTTGAGTATCTGACAGAACTAAGGAGTACATTTCTTTATATTTACTTGACTCCATTCACCATATCTCACACATCAGACATGTAATTTATAGTTCATTATGTTACTTCTAAAGCTGATTCCTACCAAAAGCAGCGTGTGTCATCTCCTCCTCACACACCAACTCTGACACTCAAAGCAGCCCTACTCTGTACACATGTATTTTGTCACTGGACACAGGCAGTTTAAAGACCACCATAATTCAAATGTGATATATATGAGATATTTTGTTGGCAATACAGGAAGAGAAACACAACACAAACCAACCACAACTTAACTATACCTCCCTACATCCTAAGGTACAAAGACTCCACAGTTCAAAGAGACTGCAGGAGATGAAGAAAGGAATACTAAATGGGTGAAGGAAGCAAACCCATCCAGAAGCAACGCAGGAGATTCTCACTGTGGAGAATCTCTGATTATTAAGCAGCTGATATTTCATACCATACTTTATTGGTTCATGAGCTACACATGCCACACTATATTTTAACTTTGTTGTAAGGCTGAGAAATTTACGGCCCCTCCCTAGATTCAGATATAGCTCTGGCTGAACATCTCCCAGAAAAACAATTCAGAACTCCATTGAACCAACTATCAAACAGGTACTCAGGATCTGCTTTTTCTTACTTGTCATTACTGTTACGCTGGGTCTGACTAAAAAAAAGAGACTTAAACATATCTTGGCATTACTTGAACATAATGATTTTATTTTTGCCATCCTTTTTTCTTTATTAGGAGAACTAGACATCAGAACAACAAGATGTGTAATGAACCGGAACAGATACAGCACAGAACAAGAAATACTTGGAAACTATTCGTAATACTCTTAGTATTCCTTTTCACTGAAGATTATTACTAATCCCACACATTCAGATCTGCTAATCAAGTGCCAGAAAACCATGTGACCAGCTGAAAGCTTAGATCTTTAAAACACATTTCAGGGGTTTTACTTGCCTTTGGGTTTTAGCTGTATCTTAATAGTGCCAACTTTTTCTTTGTAATACACAAGGCCAGAAATCTTTCTTTAAAGCATAACTTCAATTCCTACAGAACAGGTTTGCACCAAGCACTAGAACTTTTAAAACACTAAGTATTGTCACAAAAATCTTTAGTTACCAATGCAGTCAATCAAGATGAGATCACCGAGTCATTAGTGAATTAAATATTATCAGTGTGCCTGAAGACAGGCTTCACAAAACAGGCTGTTGCTGTTCTCTAGCGTTAATTAACTAAAAACTAACCTCCCTTTCTAGTAATTTTATTTTATTCACCAACTAAAATACACCAGAAGTTATCTGCTAGAGCAATAGCCCTCTTTGCATAATTTCTTAAGTTACAGCCCTTTCTCCCAAAGGATTTTAGTTTTTCACCTTTCTTGAAAAGAAATTCTTTCCATCAAGATCCATAGGCTTTGAAAAAACCCTTTATGAGGGTGGCTTGCTTTATTTTTAATATATCAGTAGATTGCTTAAATTTCATCAAGGCAGAGTTTCTTTGCATCCAGTCACTTTGTCCCACTATAGCGGTGTTAAAGTAGCCAGAACTCCCACTTAAATTATCACAAGGGGAACTTGTTTGCTGTCAAGCTGTAGTAGAGCCAGAACAACTGGGAGGGCAGAAGTGTGCATGGATTTCGATGTCCGCTGGCCTTGAGACAGCTGCTCTTCTTTCTATTAGAGAGGGACAGAATTAAGGACAAAAAAAAAAAAAAATCCTTCAGAAGTACTTGATTCCCCTGCCCATCTTACTCTTTCCTCTTTGAGCTGGTTACAGCACAAGAACTAACATTTTCTTTTATGTCAGCATTTAGAGTACTTCACCTTATGCCTTCCTGTTAAGTGAACTCCATCTCATTGCCCCCGCCAACTCCAAAGATAAGACAAAGGCCTTTTTGCTTACTGTATCAGCAATCCCGTACCCTTAGCACGGGGTGGGCTCACAAGGTCTCACTTGAAATACTGTCCACAATGGTAATAATGCACAATGTAAATGTGGCAAATACATAACAACTCTTAAAATGCTACAGTCACTGCAGACCAAGGTAACTGGATAGTAACAATACAGAGTACATATTATGTTTGCCTACAGCAGGCTGGGGGAAAACATGTAGCCCATTTTGTACTCCTGTATTTAATGTGACCTCGAGTCTAATTCCAAAAGCCACTGGCATGTTACACTGATCCACTTTAAGAGCAGGGAGGCTGTCTGAGAGAAGAGGGTTACCAACCACAATGCTCTAAACAAGAAGCATCAAGATTAACTCAACCCGGACTGTGCGTTCCACCCTCAGCAAGCCTGTGTCACCTCTCTTCATGTTCATTTCACTAGTGCTAACTTTCACTTGCAGATTTGCCTAATCTTGTGACCAGCTGAACATGACAGTTCTGGATTGCATTTTAGGAGGTGTGGATCAGAGAACTTATTTCTACCTAAAGACAGCTGTTTAAAATTAACACTTGCTACATACCAGATATACTTTGACATCAACGCATTATTGAAGCTACTATAAATTCTCTGTCCTTTCCCACTTCGTCCTTTGAGTTTTTTCTAACAGCAACAATAAGCTACTGCCTAGCAAGGAAACCACCACTGCAAACAAACACTTTGCTATCCTGGAACACTGACTCACATTAACCAAAAGGACTACGTATTTACTGCTTTTGGTGCTCTGGCATTTCTGTTCCTTTCATCATTAAAAATATTGGGTTAGACAGCACATATCACCTGGCAAAGAATAAGGAAATATGCTATTTCTGTGAATTCCCCCATATCTCAAAGCACATGCTGTGATTTCGAACGGGCAATGAAGCAAAGTAAGGCAAATGTTTCCTAGAACAAGTGCCATGATGCAGCTGGGGAGGTATGCACAGACAGACCTTTGTACCAATGAGTCCCACTGAAGACACCTGGGTTCCATATTCATACAGAAGCTACCAATTTCAAGATCAGTTTCATAACTTTTGATAGCCACATTAGCTGGAAAAAACATTTGGAGCACTTTAGTAAGTTCTACTTTCAAACCACATGGTAACATAGAACTCATTCATGCCTTTCTACAGGGAGTCACATTCCCAGTGACATGATCCCCTTGGGAGAAGACAAATTTCCCTGCAAGACTCCAACTAAAGCCATTAACTTCATTTTTTAACCTCCATTTGGGAGGACAGTTAAAGCACAGGCAGGAAGAGGAGAGCCAATAGCACAGCACAGCTTCCTTAAGGGAGCTGTTGTCAGGGTAAAGGCATCAGGCAGATCCCTAGTGGGGAGGATTCTTCAGTCATCCCTGCACAGGTCACAGCGTTGTCCCACAAGCTCCAGCATCCCCTCCCACATTAATCCCACACAGCAACATGGCATTTAACTCACAGGGCCAGGCAAACACTGGCACCTATCCCACCAACACGCTGCTTCAGGCCCACGTCCCATACATGCTCCATACCTTGCCATTTGTCTCCAGCAGGCATACATGCCTGACAACTAGAAAACTTTAGATGGTTTTTAAGTTTGTTAGATAACTCCCAACATAATGAAGCGAAATATTTAGCATTTCTCACAATGTGTGGGGCTCAGTATTTAGTTATCAGCCTTTTACATGCTTCTGGTTAAAACAACAGGAACATCTCTTAATATTAGCTAAAACAGTAAACCAGACACTAGGTTGAATAGATTTTTGTTTGCCTAAATTCACTGAATACTTGTGAATAAACTCAGGCAAAAGAACAGCTTTCAGAAGATGAGAATAACATACAGTTTTAATAAAAGACTACAGGTCTGGATTTTTTTAAATGCTTATCTATGGTCTGCAAGTCCCGAGAAATCTGCTGGATGTACTCAAACAGCATGGCAGAGAAATCCTGCCTGCTGTCCTGTCCTACACCAAAACCCTTTAAAAGGATAATGAAGACAGCATCGCATTTCATAAGAGATTTTCTCAATGCCTGCTGAGCTGAGCTTGTTTACAAGCACTCACTGAAACGATTAATTGCTCATACGTTCCACTCCACACTGCTATGGCTCAGAATTTTCTGCCTATACTATCCATGTGGATGTGAGCCAGAAAGAAAATTTCTATGTAATTATCCAATTAATTCTTATTAATGCTAGCATTTAACAAAAAAATGCCAGCTGGCACACATAACAATCACTTCACTTCTATTGTGGAAGAACTACAAAAGGCATTTGTTTTCTTATTAATAGCTATAAAAAGAGACAAAGTTGAACAGTTTGCTTTGCTTTAAGCTACAGAAGATCAGAAGGGCAAAGAGAATAGAGGGGTGAAGGACTGGACCGGGAGTCAGGAAACAACTTGAATTCAGAGTCTGCAACACAATTCCTGTGCAATTGGGCCAATCAGTCCATCTCTGTGCTACAGGATTCCATTTGTAAATTAATGCTTTCTCATTCTTTGGCTTTGTTGCTTAATTTTACTATCTGTTCTTTGGTAGTAGAAATCTCTTATAACACATTAATAAGCAGAATGGGGTCCTTGTTGACTAAAGCCTGTATTTTTTTTCTTTGCATTGTTTAACGTCAGGGGAATTTTGAGTTAGAAAGATGATTTCTTCTGAACCTAGCAGAAACCAACTGCTCCAGCTGGCCCAGAGGAATCAACTGATGCAATAAGCCAAACAACATAGTTTGAAACAGTCCCAGTGCAGTTACTGGAAACTAGATAAAGGCATGTTATACCCTGAAATTTAGAGCAAGGTGTTATTCTTCAGCGCTTAATTGATGTTAGGTAACCAATGCACAGAACCCCAACAACTTAAAGGAAGAAACTTCATTGCAATGATTAGCACAGGACTGGAAATCAACAGTCCCACACCTCCCTCTCAACTCTACCACAGACTTGCTGTACGAGACTCTACTGATGCTGCTCTGTGCCCAACTTCCTGTGTAAAGCATGGGAATAATCCACATGTAGCTGCTCAGCAGAACTATTTCAAATTAATCTACCTTTGCGCTGTGACACAGACAAGTGTTCACCAACATTTGCCTCAGCACTCATTCCAATATACACAGTACCTTCACAACTATCAATTTCAGCACCATTACAATAGTATAAATATAAACTCTGTCTTTCTTTGAAGTCACTATAGTGCTACTGAAGTATTTATGATGTAATTAGCCAGAGTAATAGCATCAAACAGTCCCTAGGCTGGGTAACAGTAGGTCCTGACAGCTGAACTTCACACAAAACCATTGATGTGTTGTGTGACCTGGACAATAGAGATCCATTAGACCTTGATCTTCAGGGGATCCCAATACATATCCTGACACCCTGGCCCACTTAGCGTACTTCCATCTCCAAACCAAGCTGAGACTGTACCTCATTTCACTCATGCTAATATTCAGCACTTTTCCCCTAATTGAGAGGGTGTAGCAGCTAGAGGAAAGCTGAAAACACATAAAACTGCATTAGCAGGGTTCATCACTAGGACAGCCAGCATTCAATCAGCTTTGCTCTCCCTAGCAGGTCTCACACAACACACTGTGGGGATTACTGCCGAGTGTTCGTGAGGGCAGCAGGATAATATAATATAGCAATTCATGCTCTAACAAAAAGATCTGGAAAAGCAGCCAAATGGACAGCAGTCATTTTGCAAGGCATCACGGGAGCCCTGTTTGCCTCAACTGTTGTAAAGCTGACCACATCCTAGCTTTTTTCAAAACATAAGTAGACATCACGAGTGATGTTTGTGATGAACAGCAGGGAACAGCAAATGTGTTTTCCTGTTGCTGAAGCTGAGTAATACTGCTCAAGCACGGTTTCCCAGCCAAGTAGGGCACAGCACATGCAACAGTAAATTGCAACAGCACAAATAATGCTGTGTATATACACCCAACCACAGATAGGTTACAGGTGTGATTCACTAGAAAACAGGCAGCTGACCTAAGAGTTTGCACAGATTCATTTTCAAAAGGAACTGAATTTGCACTCCAAAAAAGTTTTCTTCATGAGAGTATGCTGCCAGTTTGTCTATGAGGAGCCTGAGTTTCAAAGGTCACAGCCCCAAGGCAGTTGCGCTACGCAGACTTGCTCAAGACCCATCTTTCCAACACTGCTGGCTCAGCAACAGCCTCTGCAGAGCTCCCTTAGGGCCAGAGTCCTTACAGCCCCCTGACTGACAAGGAACATCTCCGTTTCCAGGCTCCAGCTCCTGGATGCACAGTCTGCAAAAGCAGGTCAGGTCAGGAAGATCTCAGACTGGCAGCAGCCAGCTGCTCTTCTCTACCCCTCCTAGAATACAGAGCCAAACCACATATTTTCCTAAACTCTTAAAAATCTCCTCTGCGAAACACTGAGCCATCTAAATTTAAAGAACATTTTAAATCTACACAGACTGACAGTGGGGTATAGCTGTGCTGTCTGAAAAACTTCTAGTATTCACCTTGAAATCTCATTTCAGGGAATGGCTTATATTATACAATGAATAAGGCCAGAGGCTCAGGATTAACATTTGTACAGCATAACAGGATTTCAGGTGAGTTCCTATATGGTAGATCAAACCTGCTTAGATCCAAATATATGACTGAAATCTCGTTAAATGATTGCTAGGAGATGCGTGAGCTGGAAAGACTGGGTTTGTTCCTCCAGATGGTTTCTTTTCTAGTATATATTAAAATTCTATGGCTTAGAGAGTCAAAACAGGGAAAGAAAACTATTTGTCCAGGACCCTCTCCCGTAAGAATGGTCACTGGGAGTTCAAGGAATCTTTTTTCCAATCATAGCATCAGCTGCCCATTTTAAAACCTGCTTTTCTTTCACCAAGTTTTGAATACTTTCCAGACTTTTTCCAGACTGATTTTCTTTGTTCCTTTAGCAGCAGGGAAACAAGCAGGAAAAGCCCACAGCATCACAACACAGAGCACAAGTCTGAACACCAGTGGAAAGTACTTAAGGTACACAAGCAGAGTATTCACCATAGATTTAAACAGCCAGCTGTTTTACCCCAGCTACAAAAAAATGAAAGAATCCCAGCTTTGAAAAGAAAGCTTCTAACCCAGTAACAGAGAATACAGTAAATCAACCAAAGCAAACCCAGTGTCTTCTCCAAGTTTATATAAATGATTCCCTGCAAAGAGACTTTAGTATCCCCTTCAGAGGGGCCACATAAAACAGAGAGGCAAAGATACAAAAAGTAATGTTAACTCTGCAGGTCAGCTGATAACATCCAGCAGAGTTCAAGGGAAAAATCTCAGGGCGCCACATTAAGCTAATTAACACGGTATTTCCCTGGAGTATAAGCCAAGGGAGTGGAGGGAAGAGTTGGAAAAAAACAATAAGGTAAAATTGAGTTATATAATTGAGTTAGCCAGCAATACATTTCTCTGCACTAGCAGTGGCAGAGAAAAGAGCAGCATCAGAAGCTACTTTGATTTTTTTCCCCCCTGTTGGCAAAGGGCATACCTTAAAAACATGAGTGTGAAACATACTCATCTTCTATAAAAAAATGGTAAATAAACTGAGCACAGCTTGCTCGTGAATCAAATCAGTACTACAGTGATTTGTGGAATAAAACAAACAGGTATCTCAGCAACATAAAAAAAGGCTTCAGAGTTCTCTCCCCACAAAACAAGCTCCAACTAGCTTCCTCTTCCTTTCTGGCTATCTGCACAGCATGGCATAAGTAATAAAGATTTTACTTGAAGTCCTAGATTCACCTAGCTAATTAAGTGCTTAAATCCTAGAGAGATGATGCTTTTCCAGGACAGCATTTTTACTACCAGAACGTTGGTAAGATCAGTAGTAGCAAGATTGGTAGGATATGTGCATAATTACACTAGTAAATTCGGAACTAAATCAAACCCACCCACTCAACACAGGATTCATGGCTAACTACCTGCCCCCTCCTTTGCATGCTGTCAGTTTGGACTACAAAATCTTTGCGCTCCCGTGGAAGAGCTCTTGCGTCTGGTACTAAACACGTGATGTAATGCATCTGAAAAAATACATCCTCCCAACTTCTCATCAGAAGCAAGGGCTGCTACTAGCTTGATCCTGAAGCTATTTGCCTAGTTCATAACCCTTGTTTTGGAGACAGCAGCAGCATCCCTGTGAAAGTCTTTTCATTCTTATATTATGCAACCTTAATATTACTTTAATGTTGCTTTCTCCTGTGGATGATAAACACAAATCTCTAGACCCAGAATAGTACCCTTCATCCCCCTTAAGATAGAGAAGTGGTCATAACAGGCTTGTTCCCTACTTACTGGACTAAATCTTCAAATATAATCAGTACACACAAAAGGAAAACAAACCCCTTCAGCCATCAAGTGGGAAGATCACAGAACAAAACAAACAGTGCACTGTAGTACAACTCATTTCTAGTCTAGCCTGACTTTTGAATGCTTGGCTTTACAAATTCAGCAATAATCTTTTAACATTGCTCTGCACATTTAATCTCCATTTTTAGACCAGTTAGCTGAATTCTTTGCCTTCTCAGCAACCTTCTGTATATTAGAACATCAAGTGGACACCCTTATCACATTGTAAGTTTGTATAAACAGTGTTAGTTACTCTTTCAGCATACAGAATATTTGTTAATTATTATGCCTTGGCACTTTGCAGAAGGCAAAGATCCACTATGATATCCAGCTGCAGTGTAGGTATCCCTGGCTACTTCTTGGTTCATGCTGTCAATTAGTATCTACGTACGGAGAAACATCAGAATTCACATGGAACCAAAACAGATTTTTGTATTAGAATTTATATCGTGATTTTGGCGTGTCTTTCTGGACAACATTGAAAGAAGTCAAACCCATCCTACCCAATCTTTGTGCCTGATCTGCCAAAATATATTAGCCTTAAGTAATGCAGTTTAAAAAACATTTTAAAATGCCCCAATTTATTTCAGTAGAAAAAACACTTCAAATTTAAGGTTGAATAAAATATGTTTGAATAAAAAAGTGGCAAAACAAAAAATTACATTTCTGAAGTTGGTCTTTAAGAACCACATCAGTTGGTTTTGATTTTCAGAACTCATTTGAAACATCACATGCAAGCTGCGGCCAAGATGCTTTTATACAAACTCACTGGAGTTTATATAAAATTGCATGCGCATAATCCATGCATATGAACAGATTCAGTCTCACCAGCTTCTGAGTCTTTTTCACATAGGAAGTGAACAAGTTTCTCAATTTCCTTCCCACTACGTTTATCCAATTTGATATGGGCAAACATGAGCATGCTCCACCACCTGCTAAGCTGACTGGAAGCTACAGAGTATCACTGGTGAAGTACTACCCTCAAACTAGAAAGCCCTGCTGAGAAGCCATTAGGGCAGCTTAGGTTCACTGGCCTCAGGAGAGAGTCCTGCAGCTCTTGGCTGTTTCAACGGGGGCAAAAGCAGGCTGCACCTCAGTGCAACACAGAGGTCGTCTCAGCAATCTTGACAGAGTAAGCCATATCTGATAGGACAAACATTTAGAACCTTACATCACTCAAGCACTCGTTTTGTTTCATACTGCAAAAATGCAGATAGCTTTGTCAAATACAGCATCTATAATAGCTTTCAAATAAGCCTACACTTTTCAAGTACATGCTTTTACTGATAATAACCATTTTGTTGCCAAAGATCTATTTTTAACTCTGTGTACACAGTTATTCCCCTTGATAAGCTGGAGTACAAAAACCTCTCACAAATACTACTTTAAGCTGGGCTTTTAATCATTAGTGTTTCTGTAAATCTTGAGTTGGAGTACTACAGACATCTGGAACACTTCAGCACAAAAAGCCAGAAAAATGGTATTGAACTGTTCTACATCCTACTGTATCAGTGATGAGAGAATATTTTCACTTTGAAACTATCAAAGCATTACACATGGTCCCAGTAATATCAACTATAAAGAATGCATAAATGCTTAAAATGCTCAAATAAATAAAGCTTCCCATAGAAATCACACATCTTACTGGCATTTGTATTTTGAAAACAGTCTCCTAGAAAGCTCAACCAATACTGCACAGAGGTGCTCTAGAACAGTGACTGTGGTTTAATTAAGATTAATTTAGAGTAAAAATAAATTTCTATTTTTTTTTCCAGTGTGATCGTAAGAAAGGCATATCACTCTTCTTAGATATGCAAGAAAATCCCCAAATTGAGTGCTGAGACAACAGTTCCACTTGCCCATGTTTATAGTTCAATCCAGTGCAACCTTGCAATCCTTCTTGCTTCCAACTGCAACAGAGATTTGAGAATTGAATGTTATCACAGGTAGACATCAGCTAAGCAAATGAAAGTCTGGAATTCTGTAGCAAATTAGGACTTCATGTATTAGCACTGCTAAAGGACTTTGAAGCATTAATGCAACATGCCTACTGAACCATCATTTCAAAGAGACAAGCTACCAGAGATATATAGTTAAAAAGAAGTTGAGCACCTTGTCCAGGATCACATACTGAGTTTTCCAAGAAACCGTACAGACTAATGCTTCTTATTCCAAAGGCACAATTCGAGAACATTTGGTCCTGTTTAAATGCAGGAATCACATCTGGTAGGTACTCTATAAACATAAAAGGAAAGCCGCTTTGCATCTTCCCTGTATCTAACATTTAAACAAATATTAATATGCTCACTAGTAATAAGAACAGGAGACCAGCTACACATGAGAGGCCTGCAGCAATTTTTTTTCCATACAGAGACCTACAAACATGCAAAGTGCGGAACACCTTAAAATTTTAATGGACAAAAAGAGTCACATGGCTCCTAAAACAAACGGACATTCCTGGCAGCTTCAGAGGGAGCTGGAAGAGAGAAACATTCTTCACTGAATCAATTCAAGCATCAAATACCATAAGCTGTTGAGAGGTGGCTCCCTCCCCCCAGTAAAAGAAAATACCTCAGTAGACTTGTGTCAGTGGTATGAACTTAAACTATAGCGTATATGTTAGAATAATAGCTGTAAGAATTAAGCACTGCCCTAACTTAGTAACCTTAAGTGTCAATGAGAACATGTGATCTTCAACAGGAACTTTTGTTTTATTCTAAAAAGCAACTAAACTGCTAAATTGTACTCCTCAAAAAATCTGATACTCAAAAGATGAAGAAAACATGAGAATTAACTTCTACTAAGACAGTATTCAGTAAATCCTACTTAACTATTTGTACTATAAGCCTAGATTTAGCGCAATTCATTAAACTACATTTTTATCAAAATTAATTACTACGAACACCTCAGTGATCAGAAATGGAAGCAGACACTTTATAAAGAATGCCAGTTCCACTGAGCTACTGCAAATTCACAGCAACTGTAAAAATGAATAGATTAAGAAAAATCTACAAGGTTATACCATACAACTACCTTTATACCCCAGCCCAAGAAATGGGTGGGTGGAAAACATTCTTCCACTACTCCATATCCAGAAAGACATAACCGCTGTTAAAAGCTTTAGCGGTTTATGGCATTTCAAAGCACAGTGACAATCCAGCACAGTCCAAAGGACAGGACCTGTGCCAGGAGTCCACTTCTATTTCTGGCTCTATCACTGGTGGGCTGTGTGACCTTCAGCAGGGAGCTACATCTCCCTTCCTTCAACTACTCCTATCCACAGGGAGAGAATTGCCTGTTGCTATGCCCCTAAGTGACTAACAAAAGGGGACTTCACTGCAGGGCAGTCAGCACTGCTGTAAAATACAAAATGGCAAGGGCAGAACAAGGGTGAGCCACTAGACCTCCAGTTTTGAGTCGCAAGCATGCAGCTCTCTCCTTCAGCTAAGTAACATTAATATCTTATTGGTTTCACTCTCAGAAACCAGTAGCAAAGAACTACCATCTTCGACTTACCTGACACACTCCTTGTCTTTGCAAGCAGAATACAGCTGTTACGATAAACTCTAATTAGTTCTTCGTTTATCTGGTTTGAACTGCTAAAACCCTAAAGAACAAGGTTTAATTTCATTCTTCCCCAGGTCATCAGCAACATTTAGCGAATTTAATTTACAGGACCAAGCTCTGAGCCTGCATAACTTAAATAGTTCACAATTTAGCCTGTCAATTTTAAGCAATAAACAAATCATCATAGATAAGAAATTAATACCTCAAATATTCAGTATGAAGAGAGCTGATCACATTTATCATTATACTAGCCACCAAGATTACAGTTTAACACAACTTATTTTTCCAGTATAGGCTAATTTTCACCTTTAAACAAATAAAAGCAAAATTAAACCAAAAAACCTGAGCTTGTTATACTTGGACCCATAGTGAACTATAAAATCCCTACCATATTTCTTGTCTTCTGACTGCTATTGAGACACCAAAATACTGTAAATCACTCTCAGTGATTAATATAAAAACTCTTTCATTCCAACCATAAATGAGAACACATCCTAACCCCTTTTCCCTATTTCATATTTTAGCAAAGTAAAACCAGAAAGCTTAAAGAATGCACTTCTAACTTCCCTCTCTCTTTTCCTTCAAATTATATCAGTGTCAGCTTCCCAAGAACAGCACATCCAGGAAATATTCCATCCATACTATCACAGCACATCACTGCCTCATTGACAAGACACAAGGTAAACATTAAGTGCTCTGCATCAGAGCAGATGTATTTTTCTAGAAAATAAGCATGGCAAAAATCCCTCACAATTTTGTAAATGCTTTCTGTAACACTGAACCGTATGACGACCAGTGTGCTTTGCACGACCAACCTCAAATCTAGCAGCTGCAATTTTGTGTGTATATGCTTTTCTAGACCTGTGGGATGCTGATGTTCACCTTGGCCTACACATTCCTTGATCAGATGAAAGATATAATGGAATTTCAACCAATGTGCTCATTAAACACAGCTAGTAATTAAATCATTCCAGTAATAAATTTTTACAACCTTTTAATAAACACAACCCTGAAAATGTATACCTATGAATTTGGAGCCTATTTTGACAACCACATTCATCTTGGACTAATGGTAAGAGTTTCCCATAGCCTACTTAATTGATTTAGAAGTACTTGTAATAAGATGGTGTAATGACCTCTTTCTTGCTAAATCCTCTCTACCACATTTGACCATAAACTTGGCTTCAACCCTACCTTGGTATTTCACCTCCACCCCCATTAGCTCATCTCTCTGACATTCTCCTCTCCCACACTACCAGATTTCAGAGTTTTCCTTCTATCTCTAGGACCAATCTCCACAAATATTTTTTTTTCTATTACAGCACACCTTGGTTAATGTATCATGCTGCCTCTCTGCCCCCTAGACACAGAAGTACCTTTGGAAGTTTTGTACCTTTTCTGCTAGTCTGATGTTATTCACCACTTCTTGAATCTACCAATTCCCAGTCCACAATCACATTATTTTACAGATCAGCAGTTGCCAAACCGAAATTTACTTCCATATTCTCTCCCTAATCCATCAGTATTTCCAAACTCTCTGAACTTTTCATTCAACTGCCTTCATCTTCTTTTCAACAGCAGGCTTCTGGGTATATCACAGATGTCTCAAATGTATCTAAAACCCTAAACCACTTCCTTGTCCGCACAAGTGTCCCCTGCAGATTCGTTTCTACCACTATGCCCAGATTCACGCACAAAGAAGTGTTACAGTTTCTTTTCCTGAATATTTAGATTGAGCTGAAAGTTTTAAAAAATATCCTTTTAAAATGGAGAAAAATCTCAAAATACAGACTAAAATCTGTTCTTTTATATCTCAACATAAATTGGGTATTAAGATCTAGAATTTTGCTCAAGAAACCCAACCATGGTCTAAATATGGAGGGGTTTTTTTTACTAACATTTAGTTCCATTTCATGCCATCTGGGCTATTCTCTGCACACAATTAAAAAATTATATTGAGGAAAAAAGTCTTTATTCAATTGCAGTTGGTACAGAGAGGACTCTTGGATACACCTGACTAATGAAACAGAGAAAGGAGGACAGTTGCAATATTAACTAATACAGAGTTCCCTTGTCCACTTTCACATGGTAAAAATCTAGATTTTTCTATGCAGATACGCACTGAAGACATTTTCAAGTCTTGTGCCACATATTTAATATTAATTATTCTTAACTGACATTGATATTAAAAATCAAAGCATTCAAATTAAATCAGCATTATTTTACTAATTAAAAACCATTTCCAAGACAATCAATACATATTTAATATTAGGCCTTTCTACAAAGACAGGAAGAACACTTACTATGCTGTTACATATTACTTGTGTCTAAAAATCATCCTAAGATGTTACATTTCGAAGCGTCAGCCTGATTTGAAATCCTTGATTTTTGGAATAAATTTTTAACTGGAAATAAGAGCCTTACCTTCCTTTTTTAATGGGTAACTAAGTAATACGTCATCATTCAAAGTTAAAAAAATTCTCATAGGAAAGTGATTTCTAGCCTGTCAATGCAAGTTGCTATGGCAACAACTGCAATGCCTACAAAGGCTCTACCCTTATTCAATGAATAAAACGGAAAAAATATCACAAGATACTATAATGAAAAATCCTGTTCTGTAAGTCCTCCTGAAAAAAAGGACACCAAAGGACTACCTTCTCTACCCCATTTAACAATATCTGGGCTGGCAAAAAAGATTGCAGTTTACCGTAAAACCTTATGTCATGTTTTATAAATGCTGCAACTCTGCTTTTCTTGTGAATTTAGTATTCTTGGCTCACAGGCAGGTAAAAGACTGAAAACGAGCTTTTAGTATCTAAGGATAACGAGTGTTATCTACATAAAGCAGTAGCAGCAGGCAGAACAAGAATATAAAATACAGTAGGGAAAAAGGTAGTGAAGAAAAAAGATGGATTCTACCATAACAGTCTAAAAATAGATTCACTTCAGATGAAGCAGTAGAGTTGAAAGTATCTACAGAACAAACAGCTCCATCTAGAGGTTAAAAAGCGAGGGTTATTAAAGGAAACTTACAGGTGAAAGGTTCTCAAGACTTCTTAAAAATACCCTCTAAAATGGTCTGCAAGATCTCCCATTTAAAATAAAAAATTGGCTTCAAAATACATTATGTAAAAGCCACCTGATCTTTGAGAATCTGTAAGTTTTTAAATTAAAAGCTGAAGACAAATCTTGAAATGAAAATATCTAAAAATCAAAAACTGTCCATTCATACCTCAAGCTTCTTGTATTCAGTGCAATTCACACTGAAATCCTGGCCACTGGGAAGTCAGCAAATTTTGCCAGTTTTCAGTGTGATCAAGATTTCACCACTACAGAATATAAATCAAAGAAGTTGGCCTCCCAGAACCACTTCAACAAAAATTTATACTCACGTTCAACACCAAGTGAATGGTCCAATAAGGAATACAACTTCCTGCATGTGCAACACTTCTCAGGCCCCAACCCTTCATACTTACATTTTCCATTTATTTCTGCAAGAGTCAGAATGCCCCTGCTAAATTGTTACATGCTCCAGGAGCAAGCTCTATTTTGCACGTCATCTTTCAAAGTAATTCATCATAATCGTATTTTGTGTCTGCAGGGAAACAATTACTTCCATGTTTTAGAACAAAATCCAGGCCCCAGCAGGCAGCTTAAGAAACTACACCAGGCTCAGGCAAATGAGGCCAGTTCTTTTCCCTGGCAGGATGGGAATGAACCAACCCGCAGTCCACTGCCTGGATTAGCAGACACTCATCTGTGCTGCATGTGCAGCAGTAGATACGTAGCCTCTGGCTGCCTTCCTGCACCTAATCCCTCAGTTCTAACACAGTACAGTTGTATTTGACTACCCATGACTCTCCAAAGATCATTGGTTACCTGGCCAACTGAATTTCAAAATATATCTCCTCTAACATGCTCTCACTTCACTGGAGAGCTTTAAGTATGGGTGGATACTCATACCTCCAACTCTCCTGCTTTAAATCTTAGTTTCTCCACTTTATACTGCTTCTGGTAAGCAGTAAAGTAACTTTATACTTAGTTCTCCATCTAAACTCCATGCATGCGTTACAATAATGCTTAAAATATATCACCAGGACCATCCCCAGAATTCCTCACAGATTATATTTTACCTTGCAGCCTGCATTAAAAAAAGTCTTAAGAGGCATTGTTTCTTGAGCCTGTACTGGATGCTTCCTAGCTGTGCCTCACAATACAAGTAGTGATACAAAATAGAACAAAAAAGGGTCAGGAAATCAGGAGCAAAGGATGGCTACTGGAAAACCATTGGGTTAGAAGTCTGCCGCATTACTGCTCCGGAACAAAGGCATGCTTTGTTATTCACTCCATGCTTCTGGTAACATTGAATTGCCTCATGGTGTTTTTTCCACATATTTTATACTTTCCCTGTCTTTATCCTCCTCTCAAACCCTTAGCCCTCTTTTTCTCCCTTCCATACTGCTTATTCTACTTACCTGTTCTAGAACTGTTCTTTCTACTCTCTTTTTAGTCTACATTCTTGATTCTATTTAGCACCATGTGAAGATAAACATTGTTTATTATAGACCAAAATACCTCTTCTACCTCCCCCTAAAAAATACTAACATTAACAAGCCAGAACCAGTAAAACAACTGAAAAATCATTTTAATACCATTAATACCTAATTTTTAGAAGTCCAAGTGCTGCACCTCTGAAAAATCAGGCTATTTTGTGCCGACAGTTTAATTTGGTAACTTATGCAAGTGTAAAGATACCTGTCCAAAAGACACTGCACAAACTACTCTTAAAATATTTCTATAAGACATTGTTCCAAATTTTGAAACAGCACTCACCAGGAACCTTTCTCAGAATATCCTACCGTACTGATTAATGTACTGTATTTCTCTGATAAGCATTTAATTTCTTTGAACAAACAAGATCTCAGAATTTTTAAGACACGTCATACCCATACAATCTCTTCTAAAGTTCTGGATATCTAACAAATAGAAACCAGAGCTTGCATAGGAAGTTGATGCCAGAATTTCCTCCAGATTATTTATCACAGTTTGAATACAAATGTATGTTTATGATTACTGGTTTTATATTCATTTGTCATAGTAGAAGCAAGCCTCATTTTGTTATTTAATATAGCATTTTTAATAACCCTTGAATCTAGAACACAGTATTATGACTTCCTAGGAGCCATGACGGAGGATTACAAAAAAAAAGCCGTAAGCTCTGGAAAAGACTTCAGAAACTCAAACCTATTTTGATCTTCTATTAACATGTACTAGCAGAGAGAAATAAGGGTCTTTCAAAAGTAGCTGTTCATATACAATAGCTCCTTTTTCATGTGCAAGTTCACCAATTTAATGCCAAAAATAAATTCACTACATTTCCAGTATATCAGAGTGCACACAGGGAGCAAGAAAGAGTGATCTGTTTCTCCCTCAGCATTCTACTCTACGATCTCCAATTTAAAAATCTGTATCTCAATGCATAGTTCAAAATGGTGCTTCAGCACTGCAACACAATTCCCACATCAGAGGAAAACACTGATTTCCAGCATGAAATGAAGTGACAACTCATAACAATTTTTTATTTGTTCTGAATAGCAAACACAATATACATCAAAAGCTTTACCCTTTTTTTTTGGTCACAATCCAGCTTACTGACCCTACTTAAAAATGTGTAACAATGAAAAAAAAAACATTTCATTTCCTTTTGGAATAGTCTGTATGCTGAGACATCTTTGAGAACAAGCCTCATGTTGTTAGTCTAATTTTGTGGCTCTACTGCGAGATCCCCTACTACACACACACTTTCTGGTGTTGGGGTAAGCAGAGTTTCCTTTAAATCCCATCAACACAGATAACAGAAAATGGAAGAGGATGGACGAAAACCCTACATTTTGCAGCAATCCTAGTTCATGCAAATACAAGAAATATCAGGAGCTAAGATGTGCTTTCACTTACACCTGCTTAATGAGAATAAATCAACCAACTAGAAAATTTTAAATTAAAAATTATTCCAACAAATAGAAATCATATCCTGGTTCCTTACATGTTAATTTCCAGTGTTCTAAATTAACTAGAGAGGGCACCAAAACACTAAACATACAAAATATTTATATCAGGCTATTAACAAAGGTCTTCCAGAAAGTAGGTATAAACTTGACCTAGGAAACAAACAACTGCCATTTCTCTGGCTTTGTAAGTGTTTTGCAGCCCAAGATAAGCAACCTAATGTTAAGCCTAAAAACAAAGAAAATTACTACAAATACTTCTGTCACATTAGATAATCACATATAAATCTCCTTACGAGAAAGTATTATACTATTTTCTCTGCAAAAAGCCAACTTCACTTCATCTAAGATCAGTTTTTAAGCAAATCCTGTATTGCAAAATGCTGGCAGGATCTGCATTAATAATCGTCCATCCACAATAAAGCTTACAAAGGAAAGTTTTACCATCACTCATTCTTTGTTGGGAGAACAAACCACCAAAGGATTTTTTAAAACTCCCAACAATCTCCCTATATACATCTGCAAAAAATGATAGTTGGAAGCAACTGAATCAGGCTTTGTGTTTTTCCAGGCATCATTTCCTCAGAGTGATAGCTGTAAGCATTTGGAAATTGGCAGTTTAATAAAGAAAATCATACCCATTCTTTTAAATACACCAAAATATTTCAAAATTTGTTTCCAGATGGTAGACTACAGGCTTTTGCTGAAATATGTAGTAATGTATTACGTTTTTTTAAATCAGGAAAAAAAATAATCATACTTAAACCCAGTTTCCTTTGAATTGATTTAAGCACAGGCTGAGCAAGCATTTCAAGAAGTTCTTCAGTCTGTTTCCTTAGAGAGATGTTCTGAAGAATTAAAAACCAGATCTGTGCTCACATGTATGAATAAAGGCTTTTTCTTTATTTCACAATAAAAATATATTTTCGGGAAATACAAACTGTGCAATGTTAGAAATAAGACTAGCTGATACCACACACTATTTTTAAAGCTTGAAGACTTTTCTACAGCTTAAAATAATATACCTCCTCAACTCCTCAAAACCAAAACTGATTATTGAAAGTACTGTTACATTACTGACATATGAATCTACTTGTCACTTTGGATTAAAAATGTTTCTGTAAATGACTTTAGTAAGACAAAAAACCACACCAAAAATACTTACATTGCATTTACTTTATCTTCTGGGCCCTGGACTTGGCCCGTTACAGTTCCTTGACTGGTATTTTTAACCCAGCCAACCACTCCCAATTTCCTAGCTTCCTCTTCTGTGTACTGGTTTGAAAAATAATGAAAGAGGAGAATCAGTATCAGCACAGACCCCACATGTATACCACTTAAAACCCCGCTTTCATTTTCATAGCTTTAAGACCTACACTTAAGAAATAAAATGTGTAGATGATGCTTGTACTCAGACACTAAGATATTCCTGTCGGCTCTGAAGCAGCCAACTTTTGAACGAGATTTTACATTATGCATAATAAATGCATGAGTTAATTCCCACTTCGATTTTCACAGCTTTTAATACTTTTCTTCAATAATACCTACACATATGATGGCTCCCACCAAGACATTACACTGCTCCTAATAAAAGTCATCTTTACTTTATCATATGTACATGCATAGAAAACTTCTGAAGGCGTGAAGTTTTTTTTCATTCACAGGGAAGCCAAAGACTTGCTCCCCTTATTTCAGGAACTTTTAACACTATTTTGACCACAAAGGACTCTACTAATACTACACCACTCCCTTGTGCCTACTCTATTCTTTTCTATAGCTATCACTGCTCATTTGCCTCTTCAACAGTCTCTAAACTCATTAAATTTCTACACATACAAACTTCATAGTTCCTGTTCTCCAGTTTCATTTTAAATCCTTTCCACCTGACTTTCACCCCCTAAATTCTAACCCCAGCTGCTGCATTACTGTGAACAAATAGCAGCAAAGGTCATGAGCTAATTATGCTTTTTAAAATATTTTTGCAATACCACAACAATTTATGGTTCCCCAGCTAACTATTTCTTGTGATGAAATGAGGAACTTCCTACTACCCTGGTATTTGAGGGTGGGGTTTTTTTTAAAAACTTTCTCATTTTCTTTCACGTACCTATGAGATATATGCATGGTTTTAATAATTTGTCTCTGAACACTGAAAAGGTATGGAACATGAAGCCTGTTTTGCAGAAATCCATTAAATTTTTTGTCCATGTAGGACAATAAAACCACTGTTAGTCAATACACAGTACTTCATTTAATTAGTAGCAAATTTATTCATATTAAAAGTACCTCCTCTGCTTTGCTTCTTGCATGTTTATTAAAGAGGTATAAGACCCCATATCCCATGTTTTTATCTTGTATTAGAGAAGATAAACAGACTGATGGCTCTAACAATAAGATCTGACTGTTTTTAATATATTTTGATGAGAAACAGCCACCGAACATTTCAGAGTATGTGCAATACACAGATACTAAAGGTGCACACTGCACTACCAGCCCCTTTAGACACTTACTCTAATGCCAACAGCCAAACTTCAGGTCAGTATGACTACATTCCAAAAGACAAAACAGATTTTGGGGTAAACTAGGCAATGAAAAGGTGTTGCTAACTATGAAGAATATTTTTCAAGTTGATTATGAGCAGCTTCTCCATGCAAACGTGTCCAAAACCATGGGAGTGCAGCTGACAACCTGTTTCTCAATACTGTTTATTAGCTCAGGACTGGCACTGCGCTGTATGTTCACATGGCTCCAGGTCAGCTCAAAACAAGGCAGCACCTGCCCATCATATATTGTGTGGACATACACTTTCCACTTCATAAGATAAATACTTTATTGTAATCCTCTAAGCATTTCAATTTTGCTTTATTTCACAATACATATAAATTGTGTATAAAAACTTTTAAGTCTAACATTTTCAGACAAAAAACTTATTTGAAAAGTGTCTCATTTCTTGGGTTTCTGTGAAATGCAAAACCTCCTGCTGCATGTTCAGAGCTGGCGGAGACATTTGGCTGGGATATGAGCCATAGGCCGCATGTTTTGTAGCACAGTGTTACAAGGAAACACAATAAGCTTCTTTAAATAATGCTACTATAATTGCATTTAAAAAATGAAACTGGAACACATTGTTTCAGAAGCTAATATCAAGATCTTCAGATTTAACCTTTCTAAAGGTTAAGGGGTTATAACGCTCTTGTGGCTGTTTCACCACGAGTAATCCAAACACAATCTTTAGTTACTATACAAACAAGCAACACATTAGTAAGCTTTTAAAAATCAATTTTAATGTAACAGTAATATAAAACAAGTATTTTTTTTCCTTTTAAATCCACTTGCAATACTTAACTGTCTAACCTAGAACTCTAAACAGCAGTCGGATATGTTTACACTATACAGACCTGCCATATTTTTAGCACTGGAAATACTATACTGTAAAGTAGAACTGGTAAATCAGACACTGCCTTACCATCCTGAAACAAACACCTAGAAAAGAAAGAAAAAGACGTGAAAATAAGTTGAAAGAATACCACTGTTAGGAATTTCACTTATAGTAAACTACGTACAAATCATCTGTGGTCTTTTCTTACAGAAGTCTGAGAGAGCAGTTATGAAATTTTTAACACTGGGCAAACTCTACACAATTTGCAAACAAGCTGGCCTTGAACCTTCCCTTTGCCAAACGATTATTTTCATTAACGCACAGTTTTCTCTAATGAAGATGTTGCAGTAGGGGAAGTGCCTTTCACGTAATTTTCACTTTGAAGTTTTGCTGCCAGCCTGGGGGGATGGGGGGGGGAATTCCCACATAACCGCCCCGACACAAGACGCGAGCATAATCACGGATAACGGAAGGTCTTGCTGACAGAACAGCCCGTGCTCCCCAGTGAGCCCGGCCACCGCAACAGTGCGGGCTTATCTACAGCCTTTTTTCCCTCCCCCCCTTTCCCGTTAGAGGGGGAGAGGTGGTCGGCCATACCCGCCCCACCGCCTCACTTGCCCCGCGCGCATGCGCGGCCCGCCACAACCCCGCGCCCTTGGCGCCGCCATCGCTGTCCCCCTCACCGCGGAGGGTCTCTTTACCTTGCACTCGCCCGAACACTTCATAATCCACCGACTTGAGAGCGCCGGAGGCTTTCGCCAGGGCGGACATGGCGGCCGCGTCGGTGAAAGGAGAACGGCTGTAGCGTCGTGCGCTGCTGAGGGCCGCGGCGAGCGGGGCCGCCGCCGCCTTCTCCCCCGGCGAGCGGCGCCCGAACGGCAGCGCGCGAGGCTCAAGCTTACCGCGTAAGCGGCCGCCTCACGGAAAGGCGCTCCGTGGAAGGGTGGGGGGGACACGACACCCCAAACCGAGCCCTGACGGGAGGGCGGGAGGAAGGCCCACTCGGGGAACACCTCTCCGTCCGTCAGGGACGCGGCTCCTCAGCTCTGAGGGCCGCCTCGGGAATACCGGCGCTCCGCGGCAGCTGCAGCCAACGGCGTGTCGTGAGGTACTTACTGAGCCTTCGTGAAGGCGTTATTCCCTTTTTTATTTGAGGATAGTAATACATTGAGAGAACAAAGGCCTGAAGGAGACTCCTGTTTACGGGTTGGTGCAGTGAGTGGGTGTATATGCCCAACTGGGTTTCCCACCTCGAGCATCCCATGACAGGCAACTAGCATTAGCCTTTTTCAGGGATTTACAAGAATTACTGAAACAAAAAAAAAAAAAAGTAGTTGTCATACATGGCTGAACTGAGGTAACCGGGGTTAGGTGGAAAATTAAGTAGTTGAGAGCTAAAACATACCCCCAAAAAACCCCCAAGTTTATCTTGGGCATCCATTTGTGGTGAGGCTGTATGATTGACTTCTCACATCTCCACATTACTTCAGCTTTCACCCAAAGTTTTAAAAGCTCATTTCCCTGTTCAACCACTGTGCCAAGACAAATTAAGCCAGGAAGGGGCTGGGCTCCTCAGCAGCAGGCTTTGGAGTTAGAAAACTCACATCGTACAAACGATTCACTAAACCTTCAGTGGTATTGATTAGTGCTCACGTTCCCCTTAGCAAACCTTTCCAGAAGTGTTTGCATGTAATTTCTTTTATGAAGATGCTACATATGCAAAAACAAGCCAAAAACCACTTGCTTAATAGGCTGAGTCTCCAACCAAACACCAAAGATTTTTCTCTGGAGTGTTCTGAGTCTGCTCACAGTTTTAACTCCACCCCTACCCCACCCCCCCCAAATTTGCTTTTCCTAAAAAAATCTACTTGTCTTCAGGCCGAATTCTACATGGAAACAACATTTTACCAACCTGAGGAGATGATCACAGCTTTCTTTTATTCACCAAGAGGTAAAGGCAGGTTAACTGTGACTTCTCCATTTACAAAAAAAAAAAAAATTTGCTTTCTCCATTAGGCAGTTCCCTCCCACGAAGCACTTCATGTCCTAACAGTAATGCAACATAACCCGAGTTGTTCACATGTTTGGATCTCAAGACTAGAGGGAAGTTAAAAATAATACCTAGAAAAAAAAATTGCTTTTCAGAGATGTAACAAGTAACTAGAGAAACAACCGTTCAACTCAGCACAGAACAAAAATATTCACATTGATTCAGAAAACTTCCAGTATCGCAGGGAGCAGGAACACAATGGACAAAGTTTTATCATTTGTTTCAGCTATATAGCACGTTAAATCAAACCCTTGCCTTTCATAGGGGTCATGCATTTTGCTAATGTGGAATCAGCACCATTTTGTTTTTCAGAAAGGAACCTTGTTCCAGAAAGGAACAGAATGCAATATAGACTGAACATCTTTTGTCACTTGCTGCCATCTATCAGCAGTGAAGAGCAAGACAGGTAAAAAATAATTTTACAATATCAGCCTATTTGCAGTACAAAGCACAGTAATACAAGCCTTGAAACTAGAGCTTATTCTGGTACTGATTACACTTAACTATCTGCACATTTCAGTGCTGGTAATGGCAGCCTTTGTTTTGTCAAGAGGATCTTTGACTTTTCAACTGATTTTTCTTGATGTCACTCAGGTCTCCTCCTGTCTGCACTGGCTCGTTCTTAGGACGGGAATCCAGTCCTTTCACTGTCCTTGAGAGCTTCCTAGCTCAGAGATTCTGTCATCCTACAGCTATTGTCCTTTCTCAGAAAAGTCATTTTAAGGCTTTTTTTTATTTGTCGTGAGAACATCCTGCCACTCGTCCCCTAGACAAGCCTGAGTTTCTCATTATTTCATGAGAAGTAGCAGAGATACCATGCAGAGCCTGAAGAACTCCAGAAGATCATACCACAAAACACCTAATTTTTTACAGTCCAAATAATCAATGTCAGTAAACAAACATTATTTAAATAATTAGCAAGAGAGCTTTAGCTTACATTATCAAGAAATCTAGACAGTCTGTAGGAAGTCAATGAAGTCCTGAATTTCCCCCCACCCTTTCAGCTGTTTACTTTAGGGGGGTGATGAATCAGCTAAGAAGAATCTAAGCTAAGAACCTAAGAAGAATCAGCTGGTTGCACTTCTTAAAGCTACAGCCAATTGAAAAAAGTGCTCCACACCTACATCAATTAATGCATAAGATATATTCTTGGATTATACTGCAGAGGAATGCAAATGCTTATGAACATTTCCTGCAATAAACATTGTTGCACCTTTAGGATGAACAGAAAAATGTAATGTAATGTAAAAAAATGTAATCTGGAGGTAAAATGCAGTGTCTTTTGTGCTGCTGCCTGCTTAGCTGTTACCACATGTTGGATTCTGTTTGCTACTCAGTAAATAAGGGTGACCCTTTTTATTGCTAAAGCAAAGCAGCAACAGTTACTGAGTGAGAAATTCCAGACTGCAGTGAATTCCAGTGATGACCATTTTGGTGCCAGTTTACCCATGCCTTTGCTATGCTCCTAGCAGTTGCTTTAAGTTTCATCTCCTATTTCACCATATAAATTTCACTTTTCTGATTACTACATATCTTTGTTAATTCAAGTATGTGCTAACCAGCTTTTATTCCTCTTTCAGAGGACACTGGTTTATGTTCTCACTTTTGATACACAGATTAACTTTCACACCCAGCACCGTATCATCTAGGAACAACTATTACTACAACTTAAGCTTGTATAGAAGGGCTTCTTTTTTCTGAAAGGTGCTTTACACAGCAAGCTTTTTGTAATTGGTGAAAAGTCTGTAGGTCTAGTTTTGCCACTAGGTCATCTGCCCCTACTCTGAGCATTAAGCTTTTAAAAATTCCTCCTAGTATGTACTTTAAATGCAGTAGAGTTTTCCTACTATCCTGTTTTTAATCATAGTATAAAGAAAGGATATGTTAAATAATATCATTGTTGGAAAACACCAAATACTTGCAGCAGCGCCGTTACAGCCAAACATCAGAGAATAGCACAAACCTGGTTATGCCAGTAGCTGAGGGTGACCCTAGCACTTATGCAATGCAGTCCCCGCTACCAGAGCAGGGTTGCTAGAGCCAAGGTTGCTAGAGCAAGGCCTGTCCAGGAGCAGTAGAAGACTAGAAACACAACTACAATGCAGAGGCAAGGTACAGCCAAGACACAAGACTGAAAACTAGTTTGCCTGTGACTTATGGGAAATAGACAGGCTCAGCCCTGAGCTTAAATGTAGCTCCTGGGCCAAGGAGCAGAGGGGTATGGTTGGGTCCCAGGTGTGGCTGGTCAGGACAATTAGACCTTTTGGTGCCCTTGACACTGACTGCTACCAATAAAAAGTTTTTGATAGAAGAATCTCTTATTTATTAAGCTTTTATTTTGGTTGTTAAAGTGATTCTGAAAGTTGTAACTTCGTTATTTGTGCTGTTTGTTCATCTCTAGCACAGAATAGTTGGAAAACCATTAAACACTTTTTTTCTTTCAATACCCACTACTCCTGCTTTCTCTCTACATGGCTGTCATCTCACACGACCATATCTAATTGATGTTTCCACTCCTAAAATGACTATTTGGCATTCACACAGATGTCCCATTAGGCACATAACCTCCTGCCTTGCTGTCGTAATTCGTCCTTCACCTTGTAACTATGCTGCTATTTTTCTGCACTATTTTAATTTAACACGGCTCCTCCTCAGACCTGCCCATGATTGCATTTCTGCTATCCTCCTACCTTTTTGTAGAGTTGCTTGCACAGTCTACAAACAACTCGCATTCCTGACTTTTCTTTAGAGTTCACTCCTCTGAGCTATCGGTTTGCTAGCTGATATCTTTAGCTATGCATTTTCTTTCGAATTTTTAATATTTGTGCAACTCTGTTTCATCATTCTCTTTATCTAAACCAACCTCTAAACCTGACTTACTTGCAAATGGTCCCCAGCTGATTTTGATGAGTGGTTTCCCAAAGGATACCAAATCCTCTAGATAAAAGAAGTTACTGTTCTTGTTACCTAGTTATTGCTGTTCCTGAGGGAGCACTGAATACCCAGCAAGAAGATTAGATGCTATTTAAGTTTAATTTGTTCCATTTAGTATCTTTTTTTAACTTTTTTTGTCAATTACAATATATATCAGTCTCTCTTCTTTAATCTTTAAAATAATGCTCTGCTTTTCCTTTGTGTTTATTTTTTCAAGTAAAATGATAAACTTCCTCCCTTACTTAGGGGCCTTCCTCTTTTCCTCATTTGTTTATCACATTTTCTTCTCTTAAATTGCATTTGTTTTTGCCACTTCATATCTAAATAAAAATGAATAGTGTTTTCAGCTTTACAGACTTTACTTCGAAGTTGTACAAGCTTTTTCAGGGCATTTATTTTGCAGTTCTTATTTACATTGTATCTAAATATACCAAAAACTATTTGAAGGCTTAATCTTGACCAACCATAAAATAAGAGATGGCCTCATTTCCTCCCATTTTTTCCTCTTTCTCCAGATCACTGGCTATCAGTATCAGTCGTCTGCTCTTAAGCACTAAAGGTTAGATTAGGAAGCCGGAAAGACAAGGCAGGCACACAGGGGATTCTTCAAGAGCCTTAGTCTGCTTTCTTCTGTAGAAGATATAGAACAATGGCTTGTTGCAGAACTACTGAACAGAAATGTTGCAATTTTGCAGGAAAAAACCTCACAAACCAACTTTTATTCAATAAGCTTTAGGACAAGACAATTAAGTGTTCCTAACTTGGAAAGGTTTTGCTAATACCGTACCAATAGCCATGAGTCAGCTTATTTAGAGATAACTAAAAATCAAGTGGAATGGATATTAAAGTGTCAACTGAAGAAAGGATTTAGGCTTCATATACCTTTCATGTGGTATACTCCTATATCAGAGAGAGTCTAAGCACTTTGTAGAGAAGTATAGTAAAAGGATATGTTCAGAGGATCTGGATATAAACTAACAAGCCAAAGAACAGAGTAGTGTTTGGCAAAAACGAAGTCTCATATTGCAATAGAACAATGTAGGAGGGGACTGTTTTCTTCAGCTGCCTCATAAAACAAAAAATTACTTTGTACTGTAAAACTGCAAAACTTGAAATTCAAGAAAATAAATGTCATAAAGCCTTTGAGGGTGATCTACCTGAATACTTCATTGCAATTATTACTGTGTAACCTAGAGAAAAACTTTAACAGAATAGTTGAAGGAAGTACTGTGTTCAGTTTTGAAAGAGGATTTGATCACCCTTCTGGAAAAATAAAAATGCAAGATTGTTGAGGTAATAATGTATGGACAAAGATAATAATTGCTAAAATATTTGCTTGGTGGTTGACTGATCAAATATGCTGTAGACTCATCTACAGTATACCCACAGCACAGGCAGGTGACCTGGTTACAACATTTGTCTCCTGATCCATTTATAATGCAAGATCCAAATCCAGCAATCTGATCTGTGTGGGAGGACCCACACACCTGTGCAGAGGCCCACTCAGGGTTATACCTACACAGATCAGATTACAGGACTGCAGCCAAACTTTGTGTGGATGGGACCTAAATTTGGCCCTCTCATGCTCTAAAATCATGGACTGCTTACATAAAGTAGCACAGGTTATATGGTGACAGATAATTGTGAACCCATAATTCTACTGTGGCTAGACTATATTGTGGAGATTTTGGGTTACTTTGTGCGTTTACAGTTGTTTGAGAGACTACATGTAGAACAACCGTGTTCTTGTACAGCAAATTGCATGGAAGACTTCTTTGTTTTATTAAAGCCCTAATTCTCTACATCCTGATTCTGTCTGGGGCATGAAGACCTATCAACTGTATTTTTGTCTGAAATGAGTTTTTATTTTTTAAGTTAAAGCAGTAATCCCCAAAGTTCTTTTGCTGGTGATCCCATTCACAGCTTGATAATTTTGTTTCACATCATGTATAGATATGAATATTTAATGAAATTAAACTTCTGTCCACTCTTCAACATTTTTTATCATTACCATGTTGAAGTCCTTAGTTTGCTTAACACTCCTTCGCATAAAGATCTGAGACAATAAACCACTAAACCTCCACTAAGAAAAGCACATGAAAATAAAGTTCAGATTTTTTTCTGTTTTAACTAATCTTTTAAAAGTATTTTCACTGATATATAAAAAGAATCAATGTTCAGGTAAATCAAATCTGGTTAGTAGTGGTAAAAACATTAATCTAAAAACATAATAAGGAACTAAGCCTCTGAAAATAAATGCTTAATATGAGGAAATCAGCTCTGAAGGCTTACATAATAATTCCAAAGTTCTCTTAAATCATGAAGTGTTGGTAAATAAAACATGAGAACATGAACTGATGTATCTTGTAGCAAAAAAAAAATCACCTCAGACAAAAATGTTTACTGATAAGAGTTATACTACTGAGTTCTAAAGCATAAGAATCAGAGGGTGCAACCTGGAGTTAAATCTGTCAGTCCTATGCTGGCATGAAGGATCAGGTAAATCTTGGCTTGATGATTAAATCTAAACACAAACCCACCTACTATAGTGACTGCAAGGATTTAAATTCACTGGGTATAATTTCATTATGGAAGATGAGTATAGCTTTGACTTTAAGCCGTTTATGAAAAAAGGAACAATTTAACCATAATAATAATTTTGTGAATTCAGGACGGAGCAGCTTTATGCAAATTAGATTAGTTCCTAAACTAACAATCTTGTAAAAGCAAAGTTAATTCAGGAAAAAATTTATTCTGCATGCAAAGATATAGTTAAAATTCTTCAACTCAGCAAGCTGCTCTTTTGGCCTTGTTTTTGTGATCTCTGTTTTACCTGGATTATTTAATGAAGTGTTGTGCTTCCTGAGGTTTTACTGGAGGCATCAGTGAGCTCCAAAGGGAAAGAGAAAAAGTGAAAAAGGGTTCAGGCTTGGTGAAGAAGGGGAGCCCAGGCCATCCTCTTATGTTTAGAGGGAGCACATTAGAAGTCTTAGTCACATGGTTTGGTATGAAAGCAGAAAGAGTTATAGTTGATGTTTGCTTTGTGAAATATCCATTCACAGGAAACACATTACAATTTGGGGAAAACATTGACTTATCTTTTCTCTTCTTACTCAACATGAGGAGGAGGTTGAGGAGATGTGGTCGTTTAAGGCAGTTAATTCTTTATCCCCATTGAAATGTGGGAAATTTAAGCATCACCCTTCCCACAGCCACTAGAACAATGATGTCAGATTTTGTGGAGGATTTAGGGCTCTATAATAAAGATCTAAGGAAGCACAAAAGAGTGTGGGTTGCTAAAGGAATGGTTTATAATGGAGGTGGGTTGACAGCTATTACATTTTGCAATTCTTTGGAACTATTTGATTCATTCTCATTAAGTGCATTAGCCCACTGTTCTTAAAAGTAACAAAGAGAAACCCTAATTAGTGTTTCGGAATCTTGAAATGTGTTAGTGCAGCCTGTGTCATCAGGTATTTCAGTCAAGTCTCGCTGAATCGATTACCACTTCAATTCTTGGAACTGGAGAACTTCAGAAGCTTAAGTAACAATTTGTGTTGAAATAGATAAAATGAGCTCCTTGCTGTTGTTACAGGGGTATTTGAGAACCCCTGATGGCCAAGCAACTGGTATTGCTGGAGCGGGGGGTTGGTCGGAATAGCTTCTTAGATTTAGCAATAAATATTGTCATATTGTCATTTTAATTCAGATATTCTCTGGGAAAGTGAATAGTCTGTTCCAAATATTTACAATATTGCCTCCTTAAATTGGTACATTGAGTTATTATTTCTGCTAGAATAATAGGTGGTAAATTAGTAATAACAAAAACGTGTTGATATGCTCATCTTGCTAAGATAAAAAGAAAGCATGCAAGGCAGTAAGTCCATAGAAACTGTCTACATTGTAGCAGATGAAAACTCTCAAATGGTCCTTCTATTCATAGCTCCATGATAGAGGACCTTGTACTGGTAAGAAGCAGCTGATAAGAATAACAATTCTTGCCTGAAGAAGTGATATTTTTGCACTCATTGTGTCCATCTGCCTGTCAACCTCCCGTATCTTTCTCCAAGTTCGAATTGCTGGCCAGCTCCAGTCAAATGAGGGGAGTATGTTTCAAAGACACTAACTTGTGATAAATTTGGTGAAAATCAGCATTGGGATGAAGGAAGAGGCTCTTTTGCCTCTCAAAGATGGGATGAAGCTCTAGAAACACGTATCACATTATCTTGATGCAGCAGGCAATACCTAGCGCCTGCCAAAGGTGATGAAACAGACCTCGACATCAGGGCCTTGTGTGCTCTTTCTTTTGTCCTGACTGGAGAGTGTTTATGCACAGGTAAAAAGGTTGCTGCTGTTGGACCCAAACTTCCATCTGTTCTTATACTACCTTGATGCAATCTTCCCCATCCAACCTAGTAAAAACATTAGTAGCTCTGATAAAATGGGAGGAATCGGCATAATTTTTGTAGCAAGAATTCATGTGTTGAATTGACTTGAATATTTTTGAGAAATTGGTGATTACATGGAAAAGACTGATCTGGTTGGTAGAGTGTTTCTAGATTTTTAAAAAGCTTTTGACAAAGCCCTATATTTAAATTACTCTGAGCAATAAAAGCAAGCGCCGCTGCAAAGAACTACAGAAGTATCTCATGACATTAAATGGCTGGGCATTGAAAAGTCAGACTAAATTCACTGTTGTTAAACACTATGCGCAGAGCAGAAGCACACCAAACTAGGCAAATGCAGCAGTGGTTTATGAATGAGCCATTTATCACCTGAGAGAGATTCTGGAGTTCCTGTGAACAGTTTTAGGAGCAGGTCTGTTTAGTGCTCAGTGGCTGTCAAGAAAAGCCCTCAGGGAAAGAATATTAACTGAGGGCAAAACAGAAAATAACCTGAGGTCATTGTGCAAACCCTGGCTTTACCAAATACCCTGTTCTAGCCATTCCTTGCCTCAAAAACAAGAGAAAAGGCAACAGACAAGATCGATAAGGATGATCTGAAGCCTGGAACAGCTTCCTATAAAGAAAGACTAAAAAGACTAATAGTCTCCTGTGTCTTCTTGAGACAGAAGAGTATAGTCTGTCCAGGGGGATACCACATTGGTCTGTGTAATCATAAATGGTGAATAGGCCTCATTATTATGAGATCTCTTGGGCATCAAACAAAATTACTGGGTAGTGAATTTATGACAAACAAAAGGGAACAACTTTTCACACTGCATGAATCAGAAATTGCATCTGCAGAACATTGATGCCAAAACAGTGAGCTTAACAAGCAGATGAATGAGGGGATGGAAAAAACAATTTAGCACTATTAAACACAATGAAATAACCTGTGACTCAGGATGTATGCCTGTGAAATGAAGAAAAAGGAGAGTATACAGAGGGGAAGTAAAATTGTATACACGCCCAGTTCTTGGTCTTTAGTTCTTAGTTTTAGCCTGGTCACAGGAAATTGTTCTTGCATGTTTCCGCAGCAAAGACTGACTGAGCAAAGACTGAGGTCAGCCTTAAAGAAACTGAAAGCATTCCTGAAAAAAAGAAATGTTCGTGTGGGCTGGGGAGAGAAAAAGGCACAGAGCCCTGGAATCCAATGAGAAAAAGGTGAATATCTGAGTTTAAAAAAATCAAAATGAGGGAACCAGGAGACACTGAACAAAGCAAAGCAACCCTGATGGCGCCAACTGCTGCCTGAAAAGCCCTGTGAGAGCTGAGGGATGCTATCTGTGGTTTTGAGCAGAGGTATGATAGCATTAGGCACACAGGCTGATGGTCTTGGCTGGTGCGGCCATTCTTGTAGCCTACGGCGTAAGCATTGCAGCTGGTGCGACGCAGAGGTGGCATTCTTGGCAGCTAAATCACATCAAGCCGTTGTATGCTCTGTTGGGATCTGAAAGCAATCCCTACTTGGTAACACCTCTGGTAGCCCTGACACCACCGCAAATTTGCTTTCCTCCCAACTTCCCATTGCAAAACACTCTGTTTTTCAGAGGTGCTTTTTTGCTGGGGATAACCAGAGTGACTCTGACCCAGTTTCTTCTCATTTCAGAGCCTGCCAGGCCTCCTGCTCATACCATTCCAGATGCTGATGGCCCATCTTTCCCAGCCAAAGAGGACCGGAATCTCCACGGACAACCATTTTTTCAAACCACGTCTCATCAGACAGATTAATTCATAGTGTGGCTATAGGATTTGAGCATGCATTTGACAAAGCCAAGAAATCATGAATCAGAATCTGTATTCGTACATTGCAATGTTACTGAGAAAGAAAACACACGGGGGTTGTAGGTAGTGGTATCACTATCTGTCTGAGGAAATAACAGTTAACGCCTACTGTATTGTCCTGCAGAGCTCTCTTTTGAAATTACAAGCTATCTTTTCTGATCTTTTTGTTCAAGACAGAGTCTCTTTCTCACTAGAGGGTTTAAGCTTCCTTAGTTCTTTCACCCAACTCTTGATACTTTGCCCAGCAGAAGGGCAGCTTCTGGGTTTATGCTAAATATGCCTCAGTTTTCCACTGGGCTTAGCCTTTAAGTTACAATACACAAATATGGCAAAAGCAACTTTTCCCTCTCCCTGGGGTTTCTCTGAATTTACAGCCCTGTTGTGTTCCTTAATTAGAACATTCCTTCTATCCTAAATGGCCTTTTTGACAGTTACATTTCCAAGGTTGTTACGAAGTGTTAATTTACAGTCATTGTTTCACCTTGAACTCTTCTTAACCGGACAGCCCAGGCAATAATAAACCCCACCAATTTACAGTTCCTTGAATCCCAGTTTTAGTCAGTGGGACCTGCATTGCCGTAATTGTGCCCCTGACACAATTATTATCCTCATGTTACTAGGACATAAGCATAAACAACTTGCCACGTTAGACCAAATGAATGCTAGACAGCTCTGAGCTTGTTTCACATGATCCTCTCACAGGTTTGTTAATCTACTGGATGTCTCCATAATACCCCGTGAGAGAAGCTGCCGCTTTAGAAATGTGCCAAAAAGTCTACCATGCAGATTCAGTGCATAAAACCACACAGCCATAAGCAAAGTATATATCATTCTTCAGCAGGAGAGAAAGGATTGGTTGCTTAAGGGAATATTTAAGTGAGTTTGCCTCTCTTCCAGAATTCATAAATATTTCAATATTTCTGATCCACACGTCGGAACAGCAAACACACAATCCACCCAAAGAGTTAAAGCTTGAGCTGTGCCTGTGATAAACACAATAATTTCTGTTGAATGCTGCTTGAAACAAGATTAAACCTGAACAAAGATTTTTGGCTGTTATTTGATTTATCTTGGTTTGGGAAAACAGACCTTATACTTTTTTCCAGGTAGACGTTGCCAGTTTCTTCTCCTAACTGGAACAGCATGGAAGACCTTACATTTTCAGCTAATGCTTAACTCAAAAGTAGAGACACTGCAGGTGTTTTAGGATGAAGAGTGCCTGTTCACAGATTCCATCCATCAGTGATAACCAAATGGACTTTGAATGCTTTTCTAAAAGAAAATATTTATAATCTTGTAATGGGAAGAAGTACACTGCTGTGTGTGATACCCCACTAAGGTCAATGGGACTATTTGTGAAGTAGGATACTATCAAACAAGTTGGTATTTCACAATTTGTTCTTCTTTTGAAAGATAAATCCAGCCCAGAGAAGTTATATAGTTGCTATTTTGCTAACCTAAAAATTGGAAGGAGTCTGGAACAAGAGAAGTGAGTAGACAAGCCAGGGAACTGAGACCTGCAGAGGAAGATGCAACAGATGCATTTACCACTGAGAAAAAAATACCATCAGCTACTCAAGCACTTGCAGCAAAGGTCTGCCACAATTCAGCTTTGGCAAATGCAGAGCAGCTGTATGAAACGGCAAAGTCTGTAATGAGCAGTTTCTATGCAAGTGACTGCCGGCTGCCAAGGGACTGTGTTTCCTTGATTTCCTAGAACAGCAGAATCCCTAGAACTGACCTTTGCGAGTTCACTGTCATCACATGCTCCTCTGCCGCTGGTTTCTGTTTGGAAGACAGTGAGACAGAAGAATCCATTCCAGTGCCTCAAGAGGGAAATGAACAAAAAATATAATGTCTCTTTCACCAATGTTGGCTGCATTTATTTCATACACAAGGAATTATTTATTTCAAATAGCTACGAGTGATTTGGAAAGAAATCTGCACTAAGCTCCTATAGTGAGGCTCAAGTCCATTACTTTTTCTCCCTGCAGGCACGATATTTTCCAGGGATATCTTCAGGAGTTTCAGGTGCTTAGAGGAAATGGACTGTCAAGGCCAGATTCTCTCGTGTGGATTTGGGGCAATTTTGCTTTACAAATCTTAGGCAATAAGAGACTGAAAGACAAGAAATCCAGGGAGTGGAGAGGAAAAACCAATTTTGCTATAAATTAATTTATTTCACCAGGGAAGATTTTGGTCCTGGTTTTGTATAAAAAGCGACTGTCCATCCTTGTGAGAACAGTAACCTGCTAACTTTAGCTGGGAAAGAGGAGGCCAAATAGTATCTTGGGAATTGATATGATTGAGGATGGACTTAACTGCCTGAACTCTCAGAAGCAGAACCACAAGGAACATAAAGTGAAGGATAGCAATGTTGCACGTATTCGGTCAGCCTTGTCTATGTAGTAAAGTTTTACAAATTATACAGGTGCCCACATTAACACTTCAACCCCTTCACAAGTGCCTTTTGTTTCTGTTCCTTTCCCAAACAATACAGGCTAAACTGAGAAAAGTTCCACTTATATTAGAACATGTGTATCAAAAGGGACTTACAGAAACCAACTGGTCTCAGTGTTCAGTGTATGTGCTTTACTTGATGCTGAACCCGCCTCCCCATCCAAGCTGAAACACATAATAGAGTATTTAGACAGCCTCACTTTAGGGACCTAAAATTAGTTACTCTGAATCACGCTTTTGAAGAACCTATTTTTGTCCCATACTATACAGGAAGCTTAAGTTCCCCGGCACCTCATTCAGAGGCTGCAGTCACTCATGCCCCCATTCTCCAAACAAAATTCTCTGTAAAACAGAAGTTGATGCAATAGGTGTGTTTCTAAGCTGTAGTCTTCTGGCTCATGAAACTTCTATCTATATATAAATGAGGCAAAGGAGGTCATGTGTCTCCATGTGAGATTTTCTAGCTACAAACTAGCATAGATATTGTTTTTAACATCACTGTTTCTGTTTCTGTGACTTAAACCTAGTGATTTAAATCTCATTCAC
The DNA here is from genome assembly GCF_949628215.1 of Phalacrocorax aristotelis. Classification (NCBI taxonomy): domain Eukaryota; kingdom Metazoa; phylum Chordata; class Aves; order Suliformes; family Phalacrocoracidae; genus Phalacrocorax; species Phalacrocorax aristotelis. The sequence continues at coordinate 78,649,602 of NC_134278.1, read as the reverse complement.
ATGATTCAGAAAATTGGTTAGGCTGACTAATCCTACTGCCATCTTGCTCATTGTTTCTCAGGAAAGTAATAACGGCATTTGAGTTCCTAGGGGCAGGAGCAGAAAGGAGCACCTGTAATTACTGCTCTTCAGAGTTTATACCAGGCAAGGAACTACTACTACCCAAAATCTTTAGAGCAACTCAGTTTCCTAGGGGCAGGGGAGTAAACACTTTCACAGCAGGCTGTAATTACAGGCTCTTCCTCATGTCCCCATCCCTAAGGGACGAAGCAGCTCCTTGCAGTGAAAATGCCCTTGTTAGTCTAACGACTTACAGCCACTAATCCCAGGTACTTCTTGGAGAAAGTAAGTTACCGCCATCTTGTCTGGAAGCTGGTGAGTGGGATGGCAGTAGCTTCGTGAGTCTCTTGGGCATTTTTCAGTGCCTGCTTCGGATGACTGACCAGTTTAGAAACACAGGGATGAGAGAAAGTCTGAGGATCCTCATCACTATCAACATCAAAAAGCAAGCTATCTTTGAGGTATGGGGGTCACAAACCAGGACAGGTATGGTACAGGCAATGTGAAGCTCCTGTTGGATTGAGTGTTCTTTTCCGAACTGTAAAATATGTAGAAGTCTGTCACTCAAAAAATTATTCAGCTTTTAACTTAGGTTGGAAAGGACAGATGGGTCACTAAGCTAAACGTCTATATAGGAAAAGTAGTTGCTTGAGAGCTGAGATAGTAGGAACCATGGTTAAGGTTGAGAGACAAGTTTCCTAAATACCAGTGACAGTGGTAGTGTTGGTTGACTTAAGGCAGCAAGCCATCCAGCAAGGGAATATGTGAACAACGCACAACTTGACTTAAGCCGCTGTTAACAGTCAAAATTTATCATGAATGGAAACACTGTGTTTTTTTTTCACGACTACAACACTTGGATTCATCAATTCTCAAGACATAATGCCAAAAACAACAGGTGGCAACCATATTTGGGTTGCTCTCAATTCATATTCCTCCTACTTAATAAGAGAGGAAAAAGCTGTTGATGCAAGTAGCACAGACTGGTTCCTTGTTATGAAAGCTAGTCCTTCATCATATGACTTGGGAACCAAATGTGCTTCTACACACTGCTGCAGCCAAAACATATTGCAAACTTGAAGAACAAATTTATTTTTGACTCACTTGGCAAAATGTATCAATTTTTTTCCCTTTTAAATAGCAGAATGCCAGCATACTGGCGGGGGGGGGGGGGGAAGGAAAGGATTAGTTTTAAAATAATTAGTAAATGAAATTAGTAAGTTAATCAACGTGCAGAAAATACTTTGAAAATGCAAGTGCTATATATATATGCTTGCTCTTGTAATTGTGAATGGACTCTGAATGTCCTTTTTCCTCCTTTCAGAGTCTGAAAACCGGAATCGTGTTTCTGAGAACGAGGACATGCTGATGGCGTACTTTGCACGGTTTTCCCCGACAGGTAGGTGTTTAATTCTGGTGGCAGGCACTTGTGCGTCTGAGGCACAAGGGTCACAGAGGAGGAGGCTTGCTGGTCCAGATAAAACAGGCTCCCTGAGGTCAGGTACGCTTATTCACATTGCAAAATACTTAGAAATGTGTGAAAAATGAAGCTTCAGTTTTAACTCATGTTAGAAAGGAGAGAAACTGCAGGAGTATTTTTTCATGATAACGTAGCCACGAAGCAACAGAATGCAGCTTTGAGTTCCTTATGTATCTGCCAACTTAGGTTTCAGAAAGTTGGACTATAATTTAGATTTATTTTTTCTTCAAGTCCAAAGAAACTCTGCGTGCTTCAAATTTAATAAACACTTCCGCACATTGGAAATGGCTGTTTGGACAAACCACTGTTGCAATTAAGTAGAAGAATTGCCTGTAAAAGACAGAAAATCAGTAATTTTAGACTTTTCAGTTTCAAGGCACACATATTTTCACTAATCCTTAAACACAGATCTTGTTTTTTTTATTACAGCTTCTGGGCCAGTTATCCAATGTATTCTTGTCTGATTTAATGATAAAAGTATTCATTTCATAGTGTTTAGCCACACCTTTTGCATATCCCTGTTTTCACTAAAACAAGATGTAGTTTATCCCCACAGAAATTTGACCATAATTGAGTTTCATTTTTAATTCAGGCCAGAAAGGAAATAAGGTATAAATTGTTTTGGAGAATGTAGATATGAGGCAATAGAATATAATGGCAAAGCCACTGTGAAAGATGTCACCAAATACCCCCCAAATCACAATAAGAATTATAGCGAAGTCCAACTATTTTGTAATAATGTAAAAGTTGATATACAGAATCTACAAGACCACGTGATACAAAATCTTCTATGAATGGAAAGGTATTTCAGAAGTATTGAACGCTAAACAAAATGGTTGGACTTCCTTTATTAAGCATGCATGTCTAGGAAGGCGAGAAAAGGCAGAACTAACTTTGGTTCTTGGATACCTGCTTGAAGAGGCTTGGCCCTTGTAGCACTTCAGTCAAGGGAAATGAGCAAAGTATTTTATCCTCCCTTCATCCCATAACTCAGAGCAATTACTTTCTCTGAAGCTTTGGGAAAAGGAGTTATTTGGTGCGCTTAAAGTGATTATAGACTTTTGCTTTCCCAAGTTGTTAGAAGAAAAATACTTGTTGGGAGAGCGATGAAGTAGCATCGAGCCTCCTTTGGGCACCTGGGAGATCCTCATTTATGTAACGCTGGTTTGAGAGGACTCTTTGTCAGAAGAAACCTACAGCACTGGCAGGGATTACTGTTTTGGTGACTGTAAAATCAGGCAGGTGTATGTGAATATAACGCGCAGGATCGTTTCCTGTTGAGCCTGACTGGAGATAAAAATAACAGCTGATAACAAGATGGTATAAAGGCACTCTTCAGGATAATGCCATACAACATCTGAGCATTATGGCCTCTGCTTATCATGCTTAGATATTCTGTGGCAATTCTCCTCTTCGTAATGTGTTTCAGCATTTAGTTAGCCATCTTTTTTTTTTTTTATTATTTTTAAGCAGAGCTAGTTTGAGCATAAAGATCAGAAAACAGGATTTGCCCTCGTTGGTAGCTTTAAATCTGATCAGTTTGCAGCTGTCGCATGGTCACAATGTAATTCTCGAGGTGAAATTCAATTAAAAATTATATTTAGGAGAGCAGCTGGAGGTAACTGCTCGTGGTACCATTAGCGCTATAGTTCTGACATACCCATCGCATGCTTTCTCCTGCACCCCCGGGCCAGCAGCAGAACCAGGCAGCACCGAGCTCCACTTTACTGACTAGCGTTATTATTGCGAATAAGCCTCTTAGCCAGCCACGCAACCTGCCGCCAAACTCTGTGGCTAATTCTCTCCATCACAAATTCCCTCCATGCTTCACGGCGAAATTTTTGGCGAAGACCAACTTTCAATTCTCCTCCAAATTTCCGCTCTTGCAAACAGCTGGAAGGTGAATGTTTTTATTCTGAATTACGTGTTCGGATGGTGGACGCTTTATGAAAAAGGTTGGGTTTTTTTTTGTTTTTTAATAAACCACAAAGCCAACGCTCAGCTCGAGCAGAAGTTACGGCTTTTCCGCCACACCGTTCCCCTCACCTCGGTGCCCCAAGGGGCAGCCCCGGGGCTCCCCGAGCCCGCCCATTCCCACAACTCGCGGGCCGAGGGAGCCAGCCCCCCACTCGGTTCCTCCTCGGGAGAACCCGGGACTGGGGGAGCTTCCCCCGTGAGGGACGGGGTGGGGGTGGGGGTACCCGGTACCCCGGGCCACGGCGGAGCGGGAGCTGCCGCCGCCGCGCCCTGCCCTTAGCCCCCGCCTTCCGCCGCGCCGGAAGTGAGGGAAGCGGGGCGGGCGTTTGCTCAGCGGCCGTTCCCCGGTGTGTCGTCACGGGGCGCCGTCACGGGGCGCCGCCGGGGGCCGGGCGCGGAGCGGGGCTGGGGCGGCGGTGGGGCGCGGAGCAGCGCAGCGCCGGTCATGGCGCCGCCGGCGCAGAAGGAGATTGTCTACAACAAGCTGCTGCCCTACGGGGAGCGCCTGGAGGCCGAGGCCGCCCGCTTTCTCACGCAGATCAAAGACAATCTGGCCCGGGCCGTGCAGTTGCAGGAGCTCTGGCCCGGCGGGCTCTTCTGGACCAGGAAGCTCTCAACGTGAGTGCCCGGAACAGGCCTTCCCCCTTCCGCGGGGCTGCCGAGGATCCGACCCCGCCGGGCCGGGGCGGCGGTGTCGCGCCCGGGCTTCAGGCGCCTCGGAGCGGGGCCTGCGGGCTCGGAGGGTGGGAAGCCGGGGCGCCGGGCTCAGCCCTCTCCCGTGGGGCCGGCGGAGAGCGCGGCGGAAGGCAGGCTCCTTCCCGGCGGCTTCTTACCGCGCCGCTTACAGCCGAGCGGGTACCGGCCGCCCCCGGTTCGGTGGGGAGCGGGGGCCGAGCCCCAGGGCTCCCGGGTAGCCAGGCGTCACCCCCGTCTTGCACAAGGCCCGCCAGTACTTCCACATAGGAAACGGGGACAAAGGTGGCTTCGTTTCCAAGAGCTCGCCTGTCCTCTCTGAAACTCCGAATCTTACCAACCAAACTCTATTTCACTTTTTTTTTTTTAAATACATTAGCCACCTGTTTCACCTCCTCCCTTTTTAAGCAAGTTGTGCGAGATACCATCTCCACGTAACTTCTGCTGTAGCAACATGAAGGCTTTCTCAAGGCAGGCTGTTTGTTCGGTGCTAGCGGGATTAAATTCTGGATTAATGCTGTGTAAATGCCGTCAGTGCCCTTGATATCTCGCCTGTGCTGGGGGCATGGTGGAGTTCATGCTGATGTTGGTTCACGTGTGTTCTGGCAAGGTGTTTTTAATGCAGACAAAACTCCAGTTGTTTCATAGGTAGCGCTGGCTAGAACGTAGGTTTCTCTTAGGAGCTTTTACAAAGCATACTTAACCCTTTGTTTCTTAATAGCCGATGTTTTGGATGCTGGCATTTCCTGAAAGTGGCATCATACGACAATGACTCCTGTAGCTTCAATCAGTAAACCGTATTTCTGTGGATGCTTATATTTTTTTGTTGAATGCTCTGTGGGCCTTTATAAATGGTATTTCCTACGTGCTAGAAGTGGTGAAATATGTGCGGTTTGTACAACTTTGAGATCTTCACTTACAATTTTCCTTCTTTCATAAGTAATTTTTTTATATTAATTGTGAATTTAATATTAATATCAGTTTGGCAATCAACTCTGTCTGATAATGTATTTATGTATTTATTGTATTTATTGAAATGCAAGTGTCTTTATATTTGCCAAGAGGCATTCTTAGATAGAATTACATTGATGGTTGCGAAATGACTCACATGTTTGTGTTATGTGACAGTTTGAACCTGCTTGGAACCAGTTCAATACTGTTTCCCTTCCCCATCCCAGCCATCTGCTAGCTCATGCTGGTTTCAGTGATACCTGTTGCCTTTGTACCTCTGGTAGAACTTCATATACTAATCAAGTTGAAATAAACTGTAGCAGTTTTTAATCATGGGAAAGATCGGCATTAGTTAAATAGGCTAAATGTGGCACAAATGTCCTTTGAAAACGTGCAGGGTTGTATTAGAATCACGCTATTACTCACTCTGTAAATTGCAGTTACCAGTTTAGGCTTCAGGGCAGTGATTTTAGCCTATTGTGAACTGCTGCTGTGCTACTTGATGAATCACAGAAAGGTCAGGAGGCTCTAATTTGTGGTTTTCCACCTGCTCTTTGAAGTTTGAATTTATTGTGTGTGTTTGCAACTTGTCTGATGCTTGTTATCCCCAAGATTTCTTTGTGACATGTTATACGCAGTAAGACTCTGAGCGTGTTTGGATGTAGGCAGGGAAGGAAACAGTGGGCTTGGTTTAAAAATAAGCTGGTGTCCTTAACATGAGAGGTGTTTTGCTTCTTAGTTTAACTTGACAAAGTACTTCTACAGGATGAAATAAGTTAATAAAAGTTTAGGCATAGATGAAACACTTCCAGCCATGTGCTGTTCCGATGTCATACCTAAGTCAAATCATGGGATAGTGACAATAAAATCCAAGTTTTGCTGTCTGTTGATAGTTGATGATTCATCTCCAAATCAACAGTAAGTTGATTGAACGGTAAGGAAAAGGTAGTAAAACTTTTTCCCTGATGGCCTGCTACAATAAATAGCACGTTAGTTTGAGTGAAAAAAAAAAATAATCCCAGAATCTTTATAATGGTATGATCCCTGCTTAGCTTTGTTGCAAAGGTCTGAATTAAAAAAGCCAGTATTGTCACAGTATTCTGTGAAATAATTTCTAATTCAAAACTGTGGCTGACATTTATTGCTTGTACAGATACAAATGTTAATACAAATGTTCTCATATTTACATACATGTAAGTGAGTAAAGGGAAAAAATTGCATGCAGATTTTATACTTGTGTAGTTATACCTCCTCAGGTACTCGCAACTTTATACAACCTGTATACAACCTGCTTTACTTCCAGAATTATTTTTTTCCCCAGTAACCCCATTTGTAATTTCTTTTTTTATCCTGAAGAACCACCATTTATATGGCGAACATGCATCTGTGTGATTAGCCCCTGGGTACCCTTCAGGGTTCATGAAGTTCTGCCTATATTCTTCTATTTAGTAATGGCGATATTTCATCCGTTGTGAGAGGATATTTTGAAAATGTTGCAGTTCCCTTCTGTTACATTTTGCTCATTTTATCTTGAGGAAAAAGCAATTAGCCCCTTTCTAGAAGTAAACATTTTCTGTCATTGTCTTAATGCACAGCTGGATTAAGACAAATAACTGACAGTTTTAGAATCTGCCCCTCCCCCCCCCCCCCCCCCCACCCCGTAAATAAGCTGTAAATATGGCAGCAATTTGGTGTCTAGTTCTGCTTCTTGGGCATAGTGACACTTTTGATTCAGTATGTTTCTGTGTACTTTACTCCTTTTTCTTAATTAAGTAGTGTTTTGTATAATAGAACTGCTGTTAGCAAATGTCAAGGAAGGTAACCAGCCAAACATTTTATTTTTTGTTATATATAGCAAGGCTGACAGATTAATTGGATTTCTTACGTAGTGTTCCTTTGTAGTTAAAACTTATTTCTCAGGCTTCTGCAGTTTCTCTTTTTTTAATAATACGTGAAGAAATGAAACCAGAATTCTTTGTTACTTCATGCCAAGTATTAGGAGAGTGGAGATGTTGATGCAAGTGCATATGGCTGAAGGATAATGAATTGGAAGTTACTAAAGGTTATGCTTTATTTCAGAACCCTCTGTCCCACAGTGAAATGAGCCTTTGGTGTTGCTGCTTTCCTTTCCAGATGTGCACTGTCATGAAAAGTAAAAACACTCTTGTAGGCAAACTCCTGTGAAGTTTGGTCATTGCATCAAACACTGTCTTACCCTTCTATTAAACAGTAGGTGAAGACTATGGGAAATGAGTGAGTGGGAGTGATAGGACTGTGTGGCTGCTCATCTCATGGTCATACAAAATGCTTCAGTTTGCCTGTTAAGTCCAGCAGACTGTTCTCAAGGCATGTGCTTTTTTCTTCGAGAGTCTGGGAATGGCTTATATGTCTGCTTAAAAAATGTGTTGTCCTGATTATTATTCCATTTACCTTGAAAAAGCTCCCAGACTTCCATGTTGGATTCTTCCCATACAGCGTATGAGCAATGTATGCTTTTAGAAGGTAAAATATTGCAATTAAATTAAGTACGATTAGGTTCTATACTTCTGTTAGCCCTCACAAAATCAAGTGTCAGCCACTTTTTTTCCTGAGGATTCTTTTTGTGTGTCCATTTTATGCATATGAAAAAAGTGGGTGTTCAGCTGTTGATTGTGTAATTCTATAGGTAGATAGTGTTTCTGGCCAATCCAGATAATTTAGGTTCTTGTGGTCGAAGAGTGGATTATCCCATATTTTGTTTGTTTCCTTCTGTATTTCAAAAAATAAAACACAATGAAATGACCACTAGTGAACATACTGCCCGCCAAATGTAAAAATCCCCCCTTGAAATCAGTGGGAAAATGGAAGTGGAAAGAAGTGGCCCAGAGTTGTTGGTGGGATTTTTTTGTTTTGTTCTGGTTTTTTTTTTTCCCCAAAACTGTTGATTATGCGTTTGCCAGAGCCCTGTAGCCGTTCTGTGTCTTAAAGGGAAACGGAAAAAACGAACCCTGGAACTTGAAAAAAAAATCATGCGAGGAAAGAGCAAAGGTACTTGGTATATGTATCTTTCAGGAAACTTAACTCCTTTTGGTAGCTGTGGGTGATCCTGAAAGTTCAGAGATAATTTTGCTTTAAGTTGAGGAACGGGGGTATGGAGAAGTAGAAAAAAAGTTGCTGAGCAGTTGAGTCCAAATCACGTGTGCTCTTCTGTCACTGTGTGAAGTGCGCTTCGTGTAAGTGCATTTTATTAGGGGATCTGAATTTTGGTTCTCAAGTGGTCAGTTCTTCAACTGGCAGTTCTGTGGGGAATAGAAGTTTATGGAGGAGCATGAAGCATTTGAAACTAAACCAGATACAATATTAAACTTAATGTCACAGGAGTCAATTTCAGAAACCAAGGTCAGGGATCAAAACTGTTTTTGTTGTTATGTCAGTAACTGCTAAGGTTTGCCGCTTTAAAATTGCTTAGCCTCTCTTACTTTCAAGTAAGAGTCCTTCAGAGATGTTTCCTTCCTAATCTTTTCACGTGGTGGTTCCAGTATAGGATTCCGCAATGTGCGCTGCCCTGCCTACCAAATAAGCAGTGTGAGATCTGGCATTCTTCACATTACCAGAACAAGCCTTGATGCTCCGCTGGTGTATATTTAGTAACAAATCAATCCAACCTCTACTAAATCTTAAAGAAAAAGAGTGAATAGGCTTCTCAAAAAAAATTGTTTTATAGGGGTTTGTATCTTGTATGCTTTGTCTAAACTGCTACTTGGAACATAGCGTATTAGTAAGGTTTCTTATGAATCTTTAAGAATAGTTGGAGCAGTAATAAAAAGGAAAGTGGGCTTCCCAGGTGGGCAGTAACTTAAAGTTGTGTGACAACTAAGATGCTGCACTAGAAGCTTGTGTAGGTTTTGCTGGTGCAGTGTCTTTCAAGACCATAAATGTATTTTTTTCAGTCTCCACTCGAAAACAGCAAGCACTTCTTCCAGAGTTAACCTAATGGATCTACACTTTGTTAAGAGAGTAAATATAATGGATAGCAGTGGAACACACTACTAGCAGCATGCAGTGTCTAAATCAACTGTTCAGCCTTGCTAGAAGCTATCAGATTCAGACTTTACTTGATACTTACTTTTTAATTATCTTCTGGACTGTGGCTTGTCTCTTTCTTAAGGTGCCCCAGCTAAGAAGGGTAGAGTGTAAGGCAGCTGCTTGTGAGAGCAGTTGTGTGTTTTATTGTGGTTTGGGGTTTTTTGAGAGAGATAAATACATGGGGATATGGAAATACTAATTTTAACGGCTAGTGCATTTTGAGCTGAGGTGAAAGAACATAATCCTCGGTCTTGTGGTATCTGGTGTGAGTGTGAAGTTGCGGTATTTGTAGACTCTTAGACGATTGTAAACTTCATTTGGTCATTCTTTTTCTTTCTGTAGTTAGTTTCAGTTGTCAGTCTTCCTTTGCTATATATCTTCAGGTTCTTATTTCTTGGACTTGTGAACCAGGTTTTAGTTTTGTTCCATTAGACAGCAAGTTAGATTGTTTGGCTCAGGTCTTCAATAAAATGGAAATGTTTAAAAATGTTGTTGACTTGTCTTGTGCTTTGTTTGTAGATACATCCGATTATATGGGAGAAAATTCAGCAGAGAAGATCATGTGCTTTTTATCAAATTGTTGTATGAGTTGGTAACAATTCCAAAACTGGAGATCAGCATGATGCAAGGATTTGCACGCCTGTTGATAAACCTGTTAAAGTAAGTATAGATTTCTGCTGACTACTGAAACTTTTGTCTCTTAGGTAGCTTAATGTTGTTGTATACTTCAGTGTAATAGTATGTTCTGTTACAGGTTATTTCACTTAATCTCCCCTGCACAGATGATGTTGGTTAAAAAGAGTACTCATGCGAACACCTTGCCCCTTTCAAAGCTTTAGGAGTGGTATTGAAAGTGAAAGAATGTCAGGGTTTTTTTCCCCCATTAGGAAAAGAAAGCATCTCAGAGAGCCAAGTATTAAGGTTGAATCTCAAATGGGAGAAGATGAAGACTGTCTCACAACTTGGTAGTGTTTATTTCACTAAGTCAGACGACTTCTGAAGATCTTGACAGCTTCCGTTTGTGCAGAAATGCTGCAAGTGGCCAGCGCGTTTTCTTGCCTGACCTTCCTGCAGTTTGTGCCAAATGCTGAGGATAAGCATAAGCAGAGCAGTGATCTGGGGTATTCTGACGAGCAGTGTGTCAATGTAAATGTTTAATCCTAAAACGCTCATTGGTTTGGTTTTTATTCCCTGCCCCCCCATCCTTTAGGAAAAAGGAACTGCTTTCCAGGGATGACTTAGAGTTGCCATGGAGACCACTTTATGAAATGTTGGAACGGATATTATACTCCAAAACAGAACATCTTGGATTAAATTGGTTTCCCAAGTAAGTTTGCATTTTAAAACATTTGATAGGCTGTAAGTACCTGTAATGCTTGAAAGTACATTGGCATTTGCCTTTAATATCTTGAATTTGCTGCTGAGTAAATATTTTGCTTGGATTTTAATGACTTACATTTCAGTAATTGCATGGAAGACTCTACTAAATCATATATATCCTCTGTCAGTGACTTGTTTGTTACGATGTTCCTCTCTTTATGAATGTGATTGAATTAATTTCTAAATATGCTGGAACAGGGGTCTTCGTCAACTTATTTTAGGATGATAACCCAGGGTTTAACAGATTTAATGTTAAATTTTTAATGATATTCCGGTTTAATGTCTGCTGTTCAGTTGTGTGTCGCGATAAGGGTTTGGGAAAATAAAAATGGTACTGTTCTTAAATATATGTACTGTAAGCATTCCCAGTGCCTGTAATGTAGGTGTAGATCAGTATGCAAACAAAGAAAAGTGATGTACCTTCTATAGGAAATACATATATGTGTGTATGTATTTTCAAAGTGATCATATGATATGGACAAATCAATCTTTTTCCCTGTTATGAATTTTAGAGATGTTCTACTGATTTTAAAAATGAAAACTTGTTTTTTTGCTTCCTTCATGCTGCCAATCTCTATCTGTCAAATTTCCAAAATTACAATTTTTCTAATAATTCCAACTAGAGAAGGTCCTGCTCTATAAATTACAGATCACAAATTACATTACATAGGCAACTCATTATGATTTTTTGAATTGAAACTTCATGTAAAGAAGTGCAGGTGAAAAAACTTAATCGGCTTAAAAAAAAAAAAAGGTTTCTCTATAGAGATACTGATGTACTACCACTGCTTCCTTCTCCTGAGTGGAAGATCCTGTTGCTGCTAAGTGACCTGAACAGAAAATATATGTAGTCTTGAAACTCGTTATGGAGCATTTCACGCTGAATTTCTTACGTGGCTGTGGACCTGGGAAAACAATTTTGTGAATTGTGCTGTTTTACAAAAATAATTTAATTTAGCAATTGTAGATATTACGTGGCATGTGAAAATCCAAAAGAGCAGAGCCTTTTTCAGTTGTTTTATTGATATGCTAGCACCTATTGAAACTGCGTACTTTGCTTTGTGTGGATGTTGACTAGTCACGTTTCATTTACTATGTCAGAAAAGAGCATAGAGGGGAGGAGACTTTTCCAAGAGGGAAAAGAAGGTTAGGCTGGGAGGAGGATATCTGTTGTGATGGTCTGTCTGAAACTTTTAGCTTTTTAAAACTGTATTAGGTATCAGACACTCCCTCTTAATATGCAGTGCGATTTGTTCTCATACGGTGTGTTTTCTTTTTTTAACATCAATTTTGAGGGGTATCTTTTTGGTGGAAGTCAAAATATTTCTAAAAGCTGAGTTGATTTGATTTATAGGTGTTAATTTAACTACTGTTTTAATTTTTTTTTTTTTTATATTCAGTTCATATCGACCAGGCTTGTCTTCACCTAAAACATTTGTGCTTAATGTATTACATAGGTGGTAAGAATGACTTTTTGTTTTGTTCAGCTCTGGGCGATGTGTAATCTTCTGCATGTCCTGTTAGATTGTAACACTTGTCACACAGGTGTAATTTTCTGCGTAAATAATTGTATTGAAAAACCAATGTTAACATTACACCACTGTTTATGAGAATGTCGCACTGTATGTAAACCTTTCTAATTGGGGAACAAGACAGCGTGTGTGAAGTGGCTGATAAAGTGGCTATATGCTAACTAATTTAACCAACATTTGTATTTCAAGGGTCAAATGAAAGATAAATTTTATATTGGAATAATTATTCTGGCTGAATATGGACAAAATCAGTATTGGTGTAGGAGTGCATGTCACCGAGTAAGTGTACCTTACTATTAAAAACGATGAAATCATGGAAAGTGCTTTAGCAGTGAGGTAATAGGTTCTGGAAAATAAACCCAGCAACAACCTTGTAGCTGTGAAGTGTGAAGCAAAGTTTCTGTATCAGGAGAGTTTACTGTGAATTTTTGCAGTGAAAACCATATCAGGCGTTTTAGTGTATATATAAATTCAGAAAACTGGTATCAGTACTAGTGGAATTGCAGTGGGCTTTGCTTTGTTTGGGGTTTTCTAGGGAGAAATCTTTAGTTGTACTAATCCAATGAGAGACCGATGTTTGGCTCACTGTAGTTAGAAATTCACTGAAATAATCAGTGAAACTGTAGCTGGTTGCTCTTTTCATGGTTGTAATTTAAGCTCTTGGAGTGTCCAGTGCAGGGCTAGAATTTAATTTAAGGCCTGAATCTGTCCTGAAAAACTGAATATTTTGCTTTTACTGCTTTTTGATAATGTAAGAGTCAACAGTGTCAGTTTGTATGTTAATGGTTTTAACTGAAACATGTTTCCCTTTGAAAATGCAGGGGTGAAAACCCCCAGATTTAAAAATTAATGTGGTCATGTCCTTTCCAAAATAAGAAAATCACACAGAATCACAGAATGGTAGGGGTTGGAAGGGACCTCTGGAGATCATCTGGTCCAACCCCCCTGCTTGAGCAGGGACACCTAACGCAGGGGGCACAGGACCACGTCCAGGTGAGTTTTGGATGTCTCCAGTGAAGGAGACTCCACACCCTCCCTGGGCAGCCTGTGCCACTGCTCTGGCACCCTCACAGGAAAGAAGTTTTTTCTCATGTTTAGCTGGAACTTCCTGTGTTCCAACTTGTGCCCACTGCCCCTTGTCCTGTCATTGGGCACCACTGAAGAGAGTTTAGTCCCAGAATAATCATGTATTGCCAAAATGATGACCAGTGATAGGGATTAATAGTATTGTAGGGTATTTTTTAATATATCCATGTGGCAAGGTGTAATAATAGTAATAATAAGCTAATAATACTTCCAGTAATAAGGAGGAACTAAAAGCAAAGAAAACTGAATGGGATGAGAAATTTTCCTTTATCTCACTAAATACACTGCTGTTTCAGTAGTTAATAGGAGATACCTTCCAGTGTAAGTGGCTTCATTATCCCTTGAATCAAAGGTTTTAATACCTACCCAAATGGTCAGCATTAAATACCCCAGCAAGGACAAGAGTGCTAACTACCATAGGCTGATCCAATCCAGTGTGGTTTATCTATGTAGCTGTTTGCTGTTGCTCTCTATTAATCCATGGCTAGTTTTAGTGGTAGAGTAGTATACAAAAATCTGGGACTGCAGTTAACTGCATATATTTTTTTAGCAATTCTGCAGTAATGGGTATGCAGAAAGTCTAACCAAAAGTGGAACAAACAGAAACCACTGCTAAAAAGCTTGAGAGAGTTTGTTCAAAGTGATAATGAAAACAGTAACCAGCAGTCTGTTGTTCTCCCCAGCTATATTGTCCTGTCTTTTTCTAACTAGCAGTCATCAAGCGCAAATGTTGCAAGATGTCTTCTGTAGTTTAACTGTGTAGTAGCTGGAAGTTTCCTTAAGTACAAAATTGTCTGCTGCTGGTTCTCTCTAGCTTCCATTCTAAATTTGTAATCAGTAGGCCAGAGGGACATCCCTTCCAATCTTTCTCCTTTGTTCTCTTCCACTAACAAATGCTGAGATCTGACTGAAGACTTGTGAATTTGAAAGACTTGTTGATCTCTGGCATCAATGTGTCTTAAAATTCCTCTGCCCTTCAGGTTCTTCTTAGTAATAGTTTACTTCAGTGCAGTGTGATACTACGGGGTAGCTTTTTTGTTTGTTTTGTCACAAAATATTTTTCAGTTAATGTTTATGTAATACTCTTAAGGAATGTTGCTGGTTCATGCTTTATTTATCTACTCTTGGAACAACTATTACCTATTTCCTAACTCTATCAAGAACAGTATTCACTTCAACCCAGAATCTTTATGAGCTTCTCACAGAGTTTGACCTTATTTTTGCTTAATGAATGGTTGGCCGTTCCTCTTCACACTTTAGAAGCTGTCGGTCAGCTCAAAATTTTCATTCTGGGAGAGGTCATGGATTTACCTTGTCACTGTTGCATAAAATGTACAGAATTCTGCATCTTCTAGAGCGCTGCTTGAACTGAAGTAGTGTTATGAGGGCTGGGTGGGCTTTTGCTGGCTTGCAGTGAATGTTGAGGTGTTTGAAGGGAAATAGTGGTTTAGCTGTTTTATGTTTCTCCTGGCTTGTATGGGATCAGTTTAGTTTGTGTAGGACTAGAGGGTGAATATGTGCATGCTCAGTAGTTGTGTGTCTCAAAATTAATTGACCTAAACTGATCTTTGGTAAAACTCTAAAGATGATACATTTGCATCATCTTTTTCTGATCAAAGCAGCATTTCTGTATGTTAGTTCTTGATGAGCTAAAGCACGCCATTTTTCTATTAAGAGTATACAGAAAGCATATCTAAAAAATGTAGGAAGCTCTTCTGCCAGATTTTTTTTTCATACAGGGAATGTTTTTTTGATAAAAGTGCAATTTAATCTTGAGCTTGTCTTGTAATAAACAGAAGATTTGAAGAACGTGACCATTTACTACCTTTATGGTTCCATTGATCGATTGATCTCTCTCTTCCCCCTCCCTTGATTCTTTGAGTTTATTCTGAGGTTTAGTCCTTTTAAGTGGTTTGATGGCACCCTGTGACAATTCATGTTAAAATGATTTCTCAAATAAGTTTTCTTGCTATGGATGGAAACACTTTTAAAAGCAGCTGTTAATTATGAGGGAAGCTAATGAAATAACCATTCATTTGCAGAGAGTTCACTTCTCTTTCTTAGAACCACTGGACAAAACCAGATTGAAAAGGGCAGATGTGGTATTTGGAGTCTAATAATAACAACTTTCTGAAGACTGTTGCCTTTATTTATCTTACAAATGAAAAGTAGAACCAGTAGTTTAGCTGAGCAATTTCAGCCATTACGATTAGGTCTGTGTAGAAGGCAATTAGCTGCTGCATGTTCACATCTAATTGCATCAACATTATCTTAAGCTCTTCCGAGAAAAATCAGCAAATGGTTGTTTATTTTATGCTGTCATTGAAATCTGGTAAAACACTATCTGTGATGTTCCCTTTCCCTTTCTTCTTTCAGTTCAGTAGAAAGTGTGCTGAAAACACTTGTGAAGAGCTGCAGGCCGTAAGTAGTTTTTTTTGTTCAGTTTTTTTGTTTGTTTGTTCATTTTTTTAAAAGCCTGTATCTTTAGTATTACTTTAAGAGGAGGAAGAAAAGTGTTTAAAAAAAAAAACCAAAAACACCCCAACCCCTGCCCTACTAGTCATTCCTTGGCTGATGTTGTCCGGACTCATCTAAGAAGGTTGGGGTGGAGGGTAGAGACTTTGCTGTCTTACTGCATTATAAATGGTCAATACCTCAGGCTCATAGGTTGTTTAAAATGAAAACAAGAAGAAGCATGTTCCCTGTTATAGTATTTAAACAAAGTGTGAAGTTGTTTTGGGTTTTTTCTTTTTAACAGCCTTGTTTGAAAATGTGTTAATAATTAGTTAAGCTAGATACCACTAGTGGAAGGCCACCATTGCTTTTGATCTTTTGTGCTCTTTTAGGTTCACTGGGAATGTGTGTGCCTGAATCAGTCTTGCTTGCTGCACTGATTGACTTTGCAGCTTAAGATACTGCAAGAATGCAGAGGAGAGACTTGTTCTCTTTAGTTAGCATTCATGTGGCCATTTGTACTTATTGTCTGCTTTCATGGGAGCAGTTGTTTTACATAGTGCTGTTACTCCATTGAGTGTTCCTTTAGGAGATGTTGTTCTAAACACATGATGTTATTTTTGAGGAACACCAGGATAAGGCAACCTTATACTTTTCCCAAATATATATGGTTTTGTAGCTAAATAAAATCTCTTAGTTTTCAGTCTTGATTTTTCTGGTATCCATTATGAATACAAAAGTCACTGAAGCAGAGTGCTTTAAAAATGAAAATGTGATATTTGTCTCTTGAAAACTCTGACTTAAGGTTGGGATGCTGATAACGTTACTTCCAGTTGACCCCATATCATCTGCAATAATTGTGTTGTATAAACCGTTGTATGTGGTATGCATTTTAAATACTGCGTTGCATGAATATCTAGTTTCTTTTAAAAGAAACTAAATAACCACTTCAGGATTCTTGTTGCGTTCAGATAGACATTCCTTGTGCCTTAAGTCAGCTTGTATTGTATTGCATCAAATGTGAATAGTAGCTGTTTGGTTCTGACCAGCCTTCACACTGAAATGGTTTTGCATTGTACAGATTCTTTTCTGGTTCAGCAAGACAAGAGTCTTACATTTGTGGTCTTGAAATGATACACCATGATGTCCTTGATCTTAACTTTGTGTTTTGCGAAGGTTAGATGGAGTTGAGGACTGCCTATCTGTTGTTCCTGGGTACATGATCTTGCTGTAAAACTAAGATTTTATGACAGATGAATGGATAGTTTTAAATATGTTTAAAAGAAGACCCAAACTTCAAAGATAAGCCTGTATATGTCCAATGGTTTCCGTGTTTTCAGATATTTTCCAGAAGATGCCACTGCAGAGATGCTGGATGAATGGAGGCCTTTAATGTGTCCATTTGATGTTACCATGCAAAAGGCTATTACCTACTTTGAACTATTTCTACCTACTACCCTTCCTCCTGAACTTCACCAGAAAGGTTTCAAGTAAGTAATTTAATGTCTATTGGTACAGTCTTGTGTTGCAAATGCAAGCAGTTATCTTTTACAGGATGACTTGAAGTCAAGCAGCAAAATGAGTGGTGGCTTTTAACAGCATTTTTGGAAGGAGTCCAAGACAAATTCTGTCAGCATTCTTCTTTTCTGCCAGGTTACTTTTGTAATCTTAGTACCTGTTCTCTAGTGAGTTCTTCCTTCTCTGGAGTAGAGCACACAGTACACAACAAAGCAAACTAAATGGAATTGAACACACTCCAATTCTGAAGGAATTGAGTCACAGGTTAAAGTCATGAACTGTAGCACTGCTCTAAGTCTTACCTGCTATTTAGTTTGGGGTAGCTTCTGGTGACTACTTCGTGTAGGGTAAAGTACAGCTGTTACTACAAATTTGGGATGGTGAGGTAGAGGAATTCCATTCATTGTGAAGATGTAAAAATGTGGGATGGTTGGAAGACTGCTATAGGAAATGAGGTTGAGAATTAAAGGAGAAAATGTGTAGGATGGGACAGTATCTGGGTCACCTTTAAGGTAGAACTATTGAACTTTGAAACATAAGCCAGTGGTGGTTGGTGCATGTAGAGATTACTTAGGCTGGTTAGCTTAAAAGTGTATTTGTGATACAAGGTTAGTGAAAACTTCAAGGAAGGAAGTGAATATAGTTTATAAAGGTGAATTTAAGTAAGGGACTGGTATGGAAGGTTTGCATCTTTGGCTTCAGATGAATTCAGATTAGAAGTTAATGCCCCTTGTAACCATTGGTCAATAGGGACAAATTTTAGATTTTTAAGGTAGAGGGAAATGAACTGTGATTCTGTGATCCGTTTTACCTGTGTTGGGATGGCAATATGTAATGAAATGGTGAAGCTGAAGTAGGTAAGGAAGCTCGTGGTGAAACGCTTGTGTGAAAAGAGGGGATCAGAAAAGAGTAAGAGGAGGAAAGGTAAAAGAAGCAAGGACTGAAACCCAGGATCAGTTTGGGGGTAGGGAAGATGCTGTGGGAGACTGATGCAAGCATGTCAATGATGATCCCTGTTCTTGTTGAATGAGCTGAGGGGCAGGTGAGTTCCTGTGACCACCTGGCAATGTGCGGGATAAATATCCAGTGAGGGAGCTGCTTTCACAACATTAAAATAATTTTGATTCTGTTCTCTTGCAGGCTTTGGTTTGATGAATTTATAGGCCTTTGGGTGTCAGTTCAAAATCTTCCCCAATGGGAAGGGGTAAGTACTTTTTTACCTATGCTAGAAGAAATCCATTTAAATATTCCTACAATGTGCCAGCAAGGCATTGAAGTCAAACAGTGATATAATGGATTTCCTTTTCCTTCTGCTGTAACTAGTACAAGAAAGCAGAGAGAATTATTTTATGACTGTTAGCAAGCAATTACTGGCTGAATAGATGAGACTGTACTTGTGCTTGGTGAACATTTTTTAATGGCTACATCAGGCAGCTTTTCCTTCCAGCCCTGGGAATGCTGGCATGTTCCAGACTGCCTGCTAATGCTTACACTGCTAATGCACAGTTCTATTGTGATTCCTATAAATCATAAATCTGTCAAGTCCCATCTTTTATAACTTGACACATGATCCCTAATTTTTCAGTATTAATACTTTGCCTTGACTGTAATGAGTTCTTGTTGTCTTTATTTTAGGTACAGTAAAGAACCTGTACTTTCCTTGGCCAAAAATACCTTTAGGCTATATCTTTCAAGGAAAACAGTCTACCATGTACCTGTCTGCCTTTTCTGTGTGCATCTCATATGACCGAATACAAACCTGGGAAATAAAGTACAATCTCCTCCTTGAGACAACGCCACCAGCAGCTTAGCTGCTATTGTTGTTAGCTGACCTGTGCCTTGGCTTTACTGCAGTGAAACTTGGCATATTACCAGATTTTTCCGTATTCAGTATGAGCATAAGCTCATTGACCATCTGGCTCCTTTTAATAATCTCCTGCGTATAGACACAAGGAGGACTTCTTTGTCTTTGGAGAAAGCTGCTTTCCAAAACACTGTTGAATGCTACCTTTGTAGCACATTCCGTTTCTTTGTGAAAAGACTTGCGTGTAGGTCTTTCTGTTTTGAGTTAATGTTTCATCACAAATAAAAGATGACAGTCTTGATTTGTCCAGATTTGGACGGGGTGATTGCCAAGGTTTTGTCTGAGATTGTCGGTAGACAATCTTTCTGATGGCTGTCCAAAAAATCACAGTTCTTTCTACTCTTTCTGGTGGAAAGATGACGGCCTGCACTTTTAATATCATGATTTGTTTCTGTCAAGCGGTCTAACAAATAATCATCAACACTTTCATAAATTCTCTCTGATATTTTTTCCCTCTTCCACTGTATTCTGACAATTTGCTTGGAAGGCCCAAACAATTTTATTTTTCCTCAGAACATTCATTTCTTGTTTCCTTTGCTGTCTTGTCCACTTCTTAAGGGCAGGCTTGTTCATTTCATCAGGCTTGGATACAGATAATTAGGCACATGGGTTCTGACTATGCAATCCAGTTTAAGCCTCTGTATGCTGCAAGTTTTTTTTCGGCTTGCTTTTTGAAGGGGAGCTATAGAATCAGTTGCCTTTGTGCATGGTAAGGGTGCTTTTCAATGGGTATTTCCTAGTATTGAACAAAAAAGTAGATCCCTTAAGAAAATATAACACTTGTCTTTGAGCTGTGTCAGATGTAACGGCTCTGAATTGAATTCATGGGTTTTCCAAAGCTATCACGTCCTTCAGACTGAGAGGTGAACCATTCTTCTGTGAATATCTGTCTCTGAATTAGGCAGGATTATTTAAGGCCCTTCCTTTTGGCTTTGCTGTTAGAAGCATCAAGGCTCTTGGAGATTTGACAGGTATTTCGCTGTTTGGACAAGCTCCTGAAAGGAGTGTTGGTGGATTATGTGCTTTCTCATGATCAGGATATGGGAGTGAGACTGCATCTCCTTTTTCTGTTTAGTCCTGATAACTCCCTTTCCTGAGGACATCTTTCAGTTCCCTTTTGGACTCAGGAGACTGTCTTTTGGTGGTGGAGTATCTAATTCTTTGTAGGTGGTCACATACTGCCATCCCATCTGACAGCTAATGCCTGTGACCTTTATGAGCCACAGATGTGTAGAAACCAAAGCTTACAAATGTGACAGCCATCAGCACAAGCAAGTGCACTTTAAGTAGGATGGATCCTGCAGAAGCTGAAGAGTCTTTCAGGATGTGTTGGTTGAATTTTCCTCAGTGTTTGTATATAGATGTGTGTGGCATGTCACTTTCAGATCAGAGTTATCAAGAATCACAGGGATGATGCATTGGCAGCCAAGTGGATAGCACAGGGCCCTTTTCCTTCCTAGAAAGTGGTTTGTCTCTGGATACCTGTTTATTATCTTCCCAAAACCTCCTGTCTTCTAAAGACCCCCTCTCTCATTCTTGCATATAAGAGGATTTTGTAATGTTTGTCGGTAGGGTCGCATTCTTCAGAATGTTCCTTAGGACATTTTTCCAGTAACCAATCCAAATAATCCTCTGTGCAAAGGCTAAGGAAGTAGGTAGCAGGTTTCTATTAGAGAAGTTGATGAAATTGCTGAATTAGAGCCTGTTCTGTTACTAGATTTTTGTTTTGCTTAAGCTGTGTTGTGGGTTTGCTGGGAAATCTGTCTTCTAACTGCCACCTGGAGTTTCTTCCAAACCTTTGCTGCAGAGACAACTAGCCTGCTAAGCCCAGCTGATAAAATGGTGGTAGCGTTTGAAGGACTCTGAAGCTTAGTACAGGTGTCTGTCTTCAAGCTACTACCAGGAGTCTTCTGCTCTGTGGAAGCTATTCAAAAAGGGGAAAAAGCTCAAAGCTGCTCAAAAGGAGAAAAGATATTTCTTAGCAAAAGCTAAAGTCTTTGACATCATACAGCTCAAATACCAGTTTGTCTGTTGTTCATCTACTGCTCTTCAGAGTTGTTCTAACAATAAATGGTTGAGAATTAAAATGGTAGTGAATGCGTTCTGCTTTTCCTGTTAATGCATAGAGCATGGGGGAAGGGAGAGTG
The DNA here is from genome assembly GCF_949628215.1 of Phalacrocorax aristotelis. Taxonomy (NCBI): domain Eukaryota; kingdom Metazoa; phylum Chordata; class Aves; order Suliformes; family Phalacrocoracidae; genus Phalacrocorax; species Phalacrocorax aristotelis. The sequence goes on along the minus strand of NC_134278.1, from coordinate 78,628,395 downwards.
TGCATATACCTTCTAAAAGTACTATTACTACGTCTTTATGTTTTAAAAAACATTAGAAGACACAGGGGTGTATAATGGGGCAGGATGCCTCTCCCAGAACTGAGAATACAATTACATTCTTTGTAAGTGTTCAGATGAGTAATGAGTTGAACTCCTGAAGGTAGGAATTCAGATGCATTATGAATATGGTATTGGTTGCTTCTGATAGAGTGAAATCTCCCTTTACAAGGCTTTAGTGCCATGGGTAGCTTTTATCTTGCATCTGTGAAGTAGATTGATGGGCTTGTGCATCTTTTATTATAAATATGTTCTAATGAATACTTCCTTCCTTTTATGGTTGTTTTCAGCATCTAGTAAATCTTTTTGCTCGCTTGGCCACTGACAACATTGGGTACATAGACTGGGATCCGTATGTACCAAAGGTAATATTTCTCATTTGTTTGCTTTGAGATAAGTCTTCAGTGTTACTATGCTAAGAATAATTCCTATTCTCTGTATGGGTCTAACACTGCACTGGCCCGGTTTTCCAAATGAGATGCATCCATCTGAAGACCTAAGTTTAACATTAAAAATTTGAGCCATCCTTTTGTAACAGACAGCATGGGAAGTTGTCACTGTTACCACCTAACTCAAAACCAAACCAAAGCAACAGTGTGCCTTTCTATACAAGTACCGTCTGATTGTATAACTAATCCTGTGTTCTTGTGGAAATGGCCCTTAATGATATTCTTTTGATAAATAGTATGTGTGACCTTTGACTCCTTCAGCTTGTGGATTTTTTAAAGATGTTCATAGCAGTTATATGGTTTAAAAAAACTGAAACGATCAAACACCTTTTGATTAGAAAATTAATTTATGTGAGTTTTAAGGCATAAATTAAAATTTAATTTATGCTACTGTTTTTTTCTTTTTTTCAGATTTTTACCAGAATTTTGAGGAGTTTAAATCTTCCGGTGGGAAGTAATCAAGTTGTTGTTCCAAGATTCTTAACAAATGCTTATGATGTAGGACATGCAGTGATGTGGATCACAGCCATGATGGTTAGTAACTTTTTCATCGAGTGAAACAAAAGCTAATGCAAAGCTTTAAGCAAGTATGTATTTAAAATTAATGTTCTGTTTAGCTCACTGCAGAAGCTAGTTTTTAGGCTATCTTTTGCCCAAGGTTTGTTTTAAAGTACATTGTTTCACTGTCAGTTTGGAATGTGGGTGGCAAGGTTTATTTCACAGCTGCTGTCTGTGGCATTCTGGAAATGAACAGCAGCTACAAGTGCCACTGTGGATACACACTTGGGACCTGCTGAACGGTTGAGTGACTCTCCTAGGGTTAACCTCATCAGATCAGATGGAGAGAACTTGCTACTTAGTGCTGAGCTGAGGGTGGGGAAGGGAACGAGTTTGCAGATGTGATTTGATGGTCGGGGGTATTGCTGTGGTGAGAGTGCCCGCCTGTACCTTGTACTGCTGTGTTACTTGTTCATTTTAACTTATTCTGTGTAGTAAAATTCTTTTGTTTTATTTCTTACAGGGTGGACCAAGTAAACTAGTGCAGAAGCACTTGTCTGGATTGTTCAATAGCATTGCCTCTTTTTACCATCCTTCAAATAATGGGCGCTGGCTGGTGAGTTTTTTACATGCCAAGACAATAACTTTGGCTGTAATTTCAATAGCCAAACCTGTCAGATCAAACATGTTGGTAGATGCACTATGTGCTCCAACAGCCAGGTTGTCTGTTGGTTTTGTAATATTTTGAGGCTTTAATTTTCAAGATAAGAGGTTGTACAGTCATTCAAATCATACTTTTATTCTGATGTCAGGACCACAGCTAATGGGAGTATTCTTCAAACATCTAACTGAAGTGCAGTTTAGAAGTCCAAAACTAGACTTCTGATTTATGTACAGCTAGGAAAAAGAAGTCAGCAGTTTAAAGGAGGGTGTTATACAGCATCAGTATTACTTGTGTGACATAGCTTTCATATTACTGACCTGCTGTCTCCAAGGTAGCAAAATCTGATGATAAATTGTGACATAGTATTTTAGAGCACTCTTGAGTTTTCTTTTATTGTAGTTGTGTAATTTCAGGCTATTAGCTTTTTAATTGTCTGTTTTACATTTAGCAGCTCAGAATCTGCTACTGCCAAGTAACTGAATAGCATTTCTTGTATATTCAACAGAACAAACTGATGAAACTACTTCAGAGGTTACCCAGTGGTGTTGTCAGAAGGCTGCATCGTGAGCGCTACAAGAAAGTGACTTGGTTGACTCCTGTGCCTGATAGTCATAAACTTACTGATCAGGATGTTACAGACTTTGTAGAATGCATTATTCAACCTGTTCTTCTGGCTATGTTTAGTAAAACTGGAAGCCTGGAGGCTGCCCAAGCCCTGCAGAACCTTGCACTGATGCGCCCTGAATTAGTAATTCCACCTGTACTTGAGAAGTAAGTTCTACAGAAACATTACAACTTCCCTGTTCCCTTCCCAGAAAATAAATATGTAAAGCAGTCATATTAAATGATAAGCAGCTTCCTTGCTGCAAATGAATGCTTGTGGTGAGAGGAGCTGCTCATACACATCCCAAGCAGTCACTGGAGTCAGGATAGGCATTGAGGGAGGACTTTGTTTTCTATTTTATTTGCTTTAGTTTTTTTAAACACCTGGCAAATGGAATAGTTCTGGTAGCTGTTCATATGTTGTGCAATATAGGGTAGTCCTCAAGTGCTTTCCATTTCTGTTGGCATTTTGTATCAGATAGTGGGTGGATCAGTTGAAAAAGCAACTTCATACCCTTTTTTTCATGGTCCACCTTGTACTTTCTCACTAGCTTTCAGCTGGGACAAATATGAATGATGGCATTTTGTGTGTGTGTGTGGCAATGAGCACAGTTCATATTTCTGTTTTGTGTCAGAGTATGTTACGGTTACAGATCACTTAAAATTACTTCTGACTTCATAAGCACATCACTAAAGTATGTGCCTATGTAAAATACATAGTTTATACTATTACTAGTGCCCTCGTTCCTGAAATTCTAGAGGAAAAAAAGATGTAACTCCTTCCTGCCCCAGTGAAAAGCTTTCTTCCTAGTCCCTATTCATGTGCCCCCTTCTGTGCAGTCTTTTGTACTTTAACAACTCTTATTGTAAAAACAGTGGAGAAATGAGTTTGTCTCCAAGAGCCCATCTGAGTTCCATACCTTCCTGACTCAACTGTTTGTAAAAACTTGATAAATCTGCTCTTATATGACAGCATTTCAAGCCTAACAGTTCTAAGGACAGCAATAGATGCCTGTGTGGGTATGCCTACTTTTTCTGTTTTGAGAGCAGACTGAATGTCTGCTCAGTAGTTCAAACTATCACTGGTATGTTTGCCTTGGCTGCAGTTCCAAATTCATTTGGTTGAGTAGATGTTAGGTTCTTTGTGCTTTGAATGACGTAGGGCAATGGTAGCACTATGACTCTTGTTTGAACTCTAGGTTGTTGATAACAGTAGGAAGTGTTATGCAGTTTGCTTAAAAATTGCTTAGTGTAAAAAAAGGGTTTAAAAATCACAGTAACTTAACAGGTTTTTATAAAAAAGAGATGGACTTTAATGTAGCATTAAGTAATATATCCTTTTATCTATTTAGAGGCAATCAAGGCAAGTTTTCCTGCTTGCCACAAGAACCTTACACTTTTAAGTGCACAGCTTGCATTAGCTTGAAGTTCAAACACGAAAATCATCATAGCCTTGAATCTAGAAGCCCTCACAGTTCTAAATTCCTGTGCTGCAACTGCTAACAAATTATTGAATCCTGAATTTGTTGTGAATAGGACTGATCAAATGAAAGGAGCGTTTTCTAATGGAGCAATGTGAAGTCCATTGGAAAAAGATTATAAAAAAAATTTTGGAACCATTAATCAGCTTGCATTTTTCTTGCAGAAGTTTTGTACCATTTCTGTAGGAAATAACATGTGCAATCTGTTTTTATTTTCTTTGAAGACTTCAGAAACGTTATTGTTCCTAATACGACTGCTCTTAAACTTTATAGAACGTATCCTGCACTTGAGACATTGACAGAACCTCATCAGCTCACAGCTACTTTAAGCTGTGTAATTGGAGTAGCTCGTAGTCTGGTGTCTGGGGGGAAGTGGTTTCCTGAAGGTCCAACACACATGCTACCTCTACTGATGAGAGCGTTGCCTGGGGTGGATCCAAATGACTTCAGCAAATGTATGGTGAGTGTATAGATCCTACCTGTTCTTAGAAGATAATTAGCCAGCTAGTTCAGTCTCAAAGCGTTTTGTTTTGTTTCGGTTTTTTAATATTTGTATGAAAGCAAGTAACTCATGTTTCCAGAAGTTCTTACCCTGACTTTGTTCCTGCACAATTCTATTAGTAAAAAATTAATATTACAAGCTTCTAACTTAAATAATGCTTTTGGCTGTTGGACAATGCCAAGTAAATCTTTAACACCAGACTGTGATAAGCATTGTACTGACTTTTTCTGGGCAGCAATAAAAAAACAAGTTAAAATATATGTTCCAAAGCTCCTAGCAAGTGTTCCTAGTCTTTTAAGATCAATAGGAAGAACTTTTTCTTTTGAGAAGAATGGTTCTTCCTAAAGAAAGGCTTTCATTAAATTAGGTCCTAAAAGCCCACATCATCAAGAATTCATATTAATTGACTGTTCAAACAATGTAAATATTATAAGGGTTTTTTAACTTTAAAGTTCAGCACTAAATAAGTGTTACTTTACTCAAAGAATTGAGGGGATTTTGCACAGTGCTGACTAGTAAGTTTTATATATGAAATCAGAAATAACCATTGAAGTTTTGGGGTGGAAGAATTAGACTCTGGAATTTCTTTTAACATGATGATTTGCTTTAGCTCCCACATCTAAATTGCAAAAGGTTTGAAATGTGTAGAACACTAACACTTACTAAAGAGCTGTTTGCAACTCTCAACAGATTACATTCCAGTTCATTGCAACATTTTCTACTTTGGTGCCTTTAGTAGATTGTTCATCTGTATTGCAAGAAAGAGATGATCTTTCCGAGGTAAGAGTGCTGTGCAGTTCTAAAAACAGAACTATAACCTAGTTTTTTCAATTTAGTTTCTAGCAACGTAATAATCTCTGCAGAACTGTAACAGGTTTGCTGCTCTCTTTTTGTATACATAAAACTACGTTAAACAAAAATGCAACAAAAAAGGAAGATGTGGGTCACGTTTGCTTCTGATCAGCGTGCAAATTGGCCATGTGCTCTTAGCATTGCTTCTTAGTGACAGGTTGTTGTAGAGATAATGTTAAATTCAGGGAGTTTAATACTTTTATGCCAAAACTTAGCTGTACAAGGCCCTGTGAGGTGTAATTTGACTCTGAGCTTGCCCTGCTTTGAGTAGGAAGTTGGATTACATGATCTCCAGAGGTCTCCTGCTGTCTAAATTTTTCTGAGCTTAATAAAATAGCAGCTTTGTTACTGTTAAATTTTTGAAACTTCTGGTCACTGTAAAACATTAAGGTAACAATAAAGAAAACCAGAAAACCCAGATGACTACAGTGTTGCTGTAAGATGCATTTATGTAATTTCTAGTTCAAAACTAGTCTAGCTTGGAACGAGGTAAAAGGTAACTAATTGATTGTCTGGGAGACTCTGGAAGGAATTTGGTCTCCTGTTGTTGAAAACTTTGTGTTAAACAAAAAAACCCCACTGTTTGTGTGTATTTTTCAAAAAACCAATGCTCTCTTTAACTTTTCGGGGCTCTCTTCCTCCTACGGGAAATTATTTCAAAACATACACACATCTTTAAAATGTTCCTGCAGTCATGCTTCTCTTTTCTGACTAAGATTCTATTGCTTTCTCTTCAGATGCTTGTTAATCTCTCCCAATCAAGAGATAGGAACATCATTAGACAGTGAGACTGATCTCCCTCTTCTGTGCGTTATCCTGTGCTGCCCCTTTGTTATTAGATGTGGTCCCCACCTGTTTTCTGCCTTGGAGTGCTGTTTGTATTCATCTCTAGTTTTAGAGCTCCTTGCACTCCATTTCTCCAGCATTGTTCTAATTCTGTGTCTTTTTCTTTTCCACATAGCAAAAAAACCAGGAGAGAATGGGAAATAGTTTTTCTGCTTATTGCTAGGCTGTTGATTCTGCTTTTCATACAGCAGTTCAAGGACAGGTAGTGAAGTTGTAACTGGCATGTTACAAATGAGGCAGCAGCAGTAGTGTGTGCTATGGTAGTTGCAACTGCCATGTAAAACGTCTCATCCACTGCTAGGAGACTCTTGTAGCTCTTGAGAAGAGCTAGTAGCTACAGATTGCCCAGATTCTGAGTGCTCAGCTACTGGAAGACGGTTAATTTCATTTCCCCAGAGCTGCAGTGCTCAAAAATTGAGGAGTTTGTATGGTGACTGCCACAGTTGGCACTCGCTGACCTCCTGCTGGAAAGGAGGATCAGTAGTAAGGCCAAAGGTTGTGTCCATGGAGGCAGACCCAGTTTCACCCTGAGAGATTATTTGGCTAGGCATCAAGGCCAGGAAATTTGATAGGGCAGTGTAAAGAAAATGTAGTAATTGTTTCATGTAGCGTACTCGAGAGCGTTCAAACTTTGAGGAGAAATGCACTGTAGTCTGTATAATTGCAAAATTGGAAGTGTTTTGAAGTAGTTAATACAAGAAATAAACTTTATATTATGTTTCCTTAAGAAAAGCCAACCTTTTGTTCTTCTTTTGTTTCGGAAAACTGTAGGTGGAAAGAGAATTGTGCTCTGCGACTGCTGAATTTGAGGATTTTGTACTACAGTTTATGGATAGGTAAGTAAGCAAAGGATAGGTGAAAGCTTGGCATGAAGAACTTAATAAAACTTTCAAGTTCCACTTACTAAAATTATATTTCTTGTATTTGAGTAGATGTTTTGGACTTATAGAGAGCAGCACACTAGAACAAACCAGAGAGGAGACTGAAACTGAGAAAATGACTCATCTAGAGAGTCTAGTGGAATTAGGTCTCTCTTCTACTTTCAGTACAATCCTTACTCAGTGTTCAAAGGATATCTTTAAGGTATGTGGAATATGGGTTTTCTGTCTAATTGTAAGAGGCTTAATTTTCTGTTGTGAATGACTGGTGCATTCAGATTCTTCCTTCCCTCATTGTCCTGTTGTGAACTTTCACATTTAACCAAGGAAAGGGCTGTGGGAGGGGAAGTTTAGCACTTTGTGTCAATTTGCTGAATGATTTTTATGTACATCAATACAGAGCTTTCAGGGTCTTGATGCTGTCCTAGGAGAAATCATTCTAACAGCTTATTTTACACTTTATCATTTTAGGCTGTGATTTCTCATGTCTTTTGATGGTAATGCTAACCTACCCAATCCCCTGCTTTCCTTTTCTCTCCCTCTGCCTACCACTTATTCAGCTGGGCAAAAGAAGCTGTTCAGGAGCCATGTGGCTAATGGGATCAGAAAAATTATCTGGATTAGAATAATTCTGAGGGAGGGGGGTAGAGAATCCATGTTGCTACACAGACAGATTCTTTCCTTGCAGGTTGGGTTAAAACATTTTAATCTGTTTGTTACATTATATTTATATTTGGAGATGCTAGTTTTTGTACATTTTGAACCATTGCACTTGACACTTTGGTATAATTTTGTCTGGAATCTTTGGGTTAATGTAAGCCCTAAGTTAATTCTACATTGTCATTAAGTATTTAATTTGTATTTTCCCAATTGTTCGTTGCTAAAGTAATCGCATGCAATCTACACTGTATATAGTTCAGCTTGTCTTGCAAGGTATTGGATGGTAATAAGCTGCTTTAAAATATGCTGGCCACTTAAAAATTGATAGTTAATTCCCTATTTATTTGTTAACTAAGGGATGTTCTGGCTTTACATCAATTTCACATGTGAAAAAGATTAGTTTTCTTTTCAGAGGACTGTAACATATTGAGGGAAAACTGTTTTTCTGTGTAGTGTCTCAAAGCACTCGCAAGCTTACATTCATCAACAAGATTTATCTGACCTCCTTTCTTCCCCAAGTGAATATTTCAGAAGTGTCCCCAGTCTCCAGCTGAAGGCAGTGTCCTATTATGGCAAGAGTTAAAGCACTCAGTGTGTTTTGGTTTTAAACTCTTGGGGGTGGGGGTATATAGACCTGCCCATAACTGAATTATTTTAATTATGGTGGGTGCACTCATGTATTTTCTGGTTAGTGTGTTACTGTAACTCAGTGTTGCAATAAATAAGAAGGAAAAAAAAGTCAAAATCTGCAAACTGAAACTTTTGACAAACCTTTTGTCATTGCTACTTCTGTAGCAGCTTTTATTCTTCAGCTCAGGGCAGTAGTTGTACAGTTAGACATAGGTGTTACATAGCGTGCAAGTCATACTGGGAACACTTAGGATTTTTTTTCTGAGCAGTTACTCTTCAACTAAATTTTTAATCTTCTATGATATTGTCAACTTTATGAGAGTGGTTACATTTTGCTCAGCTTTAGGCATTCTGCAGAACTGCTTTCTCTGTTCTGATTTTTTTTAATGTGACTCATGTTTCCAGTCTTCTGTTTTAAAAGAATACAGTATTATGTACAGATGCTGCCTTCTGTGTAACATCCAATATTTGATGCTACCTAATTTAAACAAACAAACAAGAAGTAATCTCCATCTTCTTGTACTCATTTTTAGGTTGCCTTGGAGAAGGTCTTTAACTTTGCTGTTTCAAATATATTCGAGACAAGAGTTGCTGGTCGAATGGTTGCTGATATGTGCCGAGCTGCAGTAAAAGTGAGAGAAAACGCTCTGATTTCAATTGATCTTTAGTTTTAAAAAACCCAAAGCCAATACTACCAGTTTTTCTTAAGCAAGACCTTTCATTTTTCTTGTAAATGTGGGTGGTTCCAATATAGTATCTTTTAGAAAACTGGATGGTTGTGTATAGCAATATTTCAAGAGGTTAATTCACAAATATTTTTCTTGCATTCATCTTAAATTTAGTATAGATTTTATTGAATGTGTAAAAATCGTGGTGTCAGGCTAACTCTAGATTGAATTGGAGTTGAGATAGGGTCTATTCTTCTTTTTCAAAATGTTGTTAGAAGTTGTTTTTTATCTATGTCTGTGCCAAGTTCCATAAGGCGTCTTTTTTAAAATGGGCTGTTTATGATGCTGTTTCTAGTGCCGCCCTGAGGAATCCTTGAAGCTGTTCGTACCACATTGCTGCAATGTTATAACTCACCTCACAGTCAGTAAGTTTATAAGGTTTCTAATGTTACTTACTTCAGTTTGGGTTGACTTTTCTTAAGCATAATAATATTTAAAACTTCTGTGTGTTTTTCCCAACTTCATTTCAATGATGGAAAACTAATTCTGTCCATTATTTCGTCTAAAAAAACCAAACCAACACCTATTTTTGTGTAATTTCAAGACAGAACTCTGTCAAGCTACAAGAGCATGCTCTTTTAAAAATGTAGCAGTTTGATGAATGTCTGGAGATGTTGTAATTCCTCAAAAAGCATTCAAGATGTTAAATTAGCTAAAGTAGCTTCCAGTTGGGTGTGGGTGCAACACAAATTGGAAGGTTGCAATAGAAGGGTTGGGAGTAAACTTTTGGGATGCAAGCACCTGGTTTATGATTTAGCTTGTTGGGAAGACTTGACTGCAGCATAGTTACAGCAGTGCTTATCACTTGTTCCTCTAGATGATGACGTATTACATGATGAAGAACTAGATAAGGAGCTACTTTGGAATCTTCAGCTTTTGTCAGAGGTATCGCAAAGAATGTTCCCCCGTGCATGTATGTCATTGAATCCAGTTTAATACCCCTGACAGATGAAAATATTAAAACTTCTGCTGCTAAAACAAAGTAAATGTTGTATGAATGACACTGCGTAACTTCTTTTTCTTATCTAATTTTAAATGGGACATAAGTGACTGCTGTTTGAAGAAAATAAGCATATGGTGTATATGGAAAACAAACCATTCAAATCAAATGATTGTTGAGGGGTAGAGGAAAAAGAGGGATACATGCAGGGAAAAACATAAGATGCTTTTGGTAAAGATAGATCTTTTAAAATGTATCTCAAAACGTATACGAGTATTTCTATAAAATTTTGAACGGCATCGAGAAGGCATGTGTATCCCAGTTCTCATGTGTTACTTAAACCTTTCCAACAGCACAAGGGGTAGTCCATGTGCAAGTTCAGTCTTTAATTTGAAAATCAGTGTGACGTACAGACCGAAACCTGGGACAGGATCAGTGAGCAGTGTAATCCTCTCTTTAGTCCTCTAGAACAAAATCAGTTGTGTTTACCTTTGAAATGTTTGTCCTTCCTATTAGATCACTCGAGTGGATGGAAAGAAGTTGCTACCGTACAGGGAGCAGCTTGGGAAGATACTCCAGCGAACCCTACATTTAACCTGTAAGCAGGGTTACATTCTGTCTTGTAACCTACTGCACCATCTTCTTCGTTCTGCTACACTTATCTACCCCACAGAGTACTGCAGTGTGCCAGGTGGCTTTGACAAGCCTCTTTCTGAATACTTTCCTATCAAGGCAAGGATTTTCATTTATTTAGGATTAGAGGATTTGACTTTCTTTTTTTAAAAAACAATCATACACTATATTATTTGCTTTTATTTGGAGATTCTGAACATAGGTAGCAGCAATGGAAAGTGTAATTGAAAGATGATTTGGGCTTTGAAACATAGCAAATTACGAGTTACTTAAAATGATGGCAAAAAATGAATACTGACTGCTGCGTTGAATAGTTTTATAGCATGACATATTAGTGTGTTATGATGTATGTTTTACAATGACTGCATGACTACAGTAAGATAATACAAAGCTAGAGTGCCTGCTCATGTTTCTTAATTGCGTTTAATTGAGACCCAGATATCATGAAGTACAGCGGTATAAACAGTTAAGCTTGAGGAGGAGAATTTTGCTGTTCACTTTAACTTAAGTATCCAGTCATAGGGACCATTGCTGCACTGCACTGGGACAAAATTAGTCTTTCATCTGCCTTTGTGGATGAGAGCTGGAACCTGTCCTTGTTCCTCGTCATGTAAATGTGGTTATCAGATATGACAAGTAATGGTGAGTGTGTGGAAAAATGAGTACGTTGGTGCCAAACAATTGCAAGAAAGGAGATATGGTGTTCTACAGATAGGCAGAATAACAAATGAACAAGGGTTCTACACTGAGCTCGAGATAAAATGAAAGTAGAACTAGCAATATTGAAAATTACTGAAACTGTCAAAAGTGATATGCTAGTCTGCTGTTAAGACTTTGAGGTAAATTTATCAGCATTACAGATGAACAGTGCAGCAGTTTTCAGCTGGCCTATTTGAACACAAAACTGCATTTTGCGGAAAAGTGTCCTTATATGTAATTTTACGACTGCAGATAATCTGATGTTTGTTATTGAAAGTACAGTTTTATAAACTGATGGGAACATCCAGTTGGGCCAGCTACTCATTTAAAAACAAACTAAACCAAACTTAATAAATGCCTCAACACAAAAATATCGTGGTTTTCTTTTAAATTCCTCCTCTGAAATTGAAAAAAGTCACAATTACTTTGCTGTTCCATACATCAGTGGCTACTTCAGAAAGTGTGAATTATATCAGCTCTTAATTGCCATTAACAGCTTGAGGTTGTCACTTAACACGTGTCCTACCCTGCTCCTGCAGTATAAAACTGCAGTTCTGTCACTTTCTCAAATAATATTCATGGAGGACTAGCCTGCTCTTCCAAGGAAGAGAGGTAATAGCAGGCTACATTGAGTAAGTGTAATACTGTGGTTCTTTGTACTCTTTGTCTGGTTGGATCAGTCAGGCATTTTAAGAACAGAGGATGAAGTTTTGAAATATTAAATGACCATGTAAAATTGGACAGAGACAGGCAATGGTAAGTGAAGCTGCAAAGGCCTATCAATTAATGTAGTCCTAAGCACAGACTTCATGTTTGAATATGAACTAGGAATAAATAGCGACTTGCTTCTTTTAAGTACTCAAGTGGTGTTAATTCTATAGCAAGCCTGGGCTCTTTGTAAGCCGCAATATAAAAAGTTGTCTTTGTTATGGGGTGACCTAGAATTGTATGGAAAGTCCAGCTTAAAATTCAGCTCTTTTTAAAAATTATTTTTAAAATGAAAGTACTAAATTTTCTGATTGTGGTTCAAAGCTGTAAAGGAGGATTATTAAATGGGCTAACTTCTTTATGTTCTCTATAGGCGGGTCAAAACTGAGTCGTACTTTCTGAATTTGTATCCAGCCAAAGGAATAACAAAGTTTTATTTGAATTAGACCAATACAGTCCTTTGCCTTATAGTCCTTTCAGGTGTGTTTTATTTTCCAGGTAGACGGAGATGTTACAGTAGCTTTGGGATTTCAGTTTGGTTTCATTGTGCTCTTGGTTTTTTTCCCCTGGAATTGTCAGGATAACTGCTTTACAGCAGTAGCTAGTTGATGTGTTTGGCTTTTTTTTTAAAGTAACATTAAATGCTATTTTTTTTAAAAAAAGGAAATTTGCTTCAGTTTAATTAATATGGAATATCTTTATTTACTGTAGGACTGGGGTAAACCAGGTGACCTGTGGAACTTGGACATCCAGTGGCATGTTCCTTCATCTGAGGAAATAGACTTCGCTTTTTATTTGCTGGATACTTTTCTTCAGCCTGAACTCACCAGGCTAGAGCACTATGCAATTGGGAAACTAGAGATGTCCAGGTTAGTGGTGATATGTAATATGGAGAAGGTGCATTTATCCACTCATGTCTGTTTTAAGTAGTTATTGCCAATCACAATGGTGCTGTGAAAATTAAGGAGTAAAATACTATAATGTTACACCATCTTGGATGTTATTCCAAATATCTTTCCAAGATTTTTAACAATTAGAAGTATGTGTAGCTTGGAAGTGCATTTCATAAAATGGATAACACATCATTTTGAACAAAATTGCTCTTAAAAAAAAAAAATCTTTATGTTGATATAAAGACTTTTCTGTTCTGGGTTTTTTTTCTAATACATACCACAAATTATGTTTCCATTTAACTGTAGTCAGCAATAAAAAAAGAGCTCTTCCTCTAGACTCTTACCCTGCTACTTTGGCACAACCATTTGTGTTCCTAAACTCTGAACTGGAATGCATAACTGATCTGGCTTGGAAATCTGCCTCTCTCCACTTCCTCCCTACGAGTAAAAGGTACATAGCGTGTCCCTGCAAAAAGTGCAGTGCTGAAACTGAGGAGGTCGTGCAGAGTCAGTGGTGTAAAAAGTGGGAAAGGAGGCAGGAATACCGCTGTCCAATCTTGTTAAACTCTGTTAGTGTGAAACCGTGGCTTCATAAGGCTAGTTTCCGAAGCACGAGGTAAACATGAGTTTAGTATGTGTTAGCAGTTGCAAGTGTCAAATAGCTGAAGCTGTTTACAAGCATTAAATCTTGAACATTCTGTATTTCTCACATTAAACCTTCACGTCCTTGAAGCTATATATACTCAATTGATGTTCATAGCATGTGATGTTCATACCTTGTGCTCTGAAGTGCAGCCCTACCAGGGCATGGTGTATTGGACTCCTAAATATTCTTCTGTCTGACCAGGTTTTTTAATCTGGAAAAAGGCAATATCCACTTGACAAATCAATGCCACCAAACTGCAGTCAGGAAGTATATTTAGACTAAAAGTCGAAGGGATATGCTTCCTATTTAAGGTTTTGGTTTATTTGTATGTTTTTCTCTTTGACACCTTGTATGTAAAGTTGTTGACTTATAAAAGAATTGGACTTTGATTTGGTCAAGGTTTCACAGCGCTGCCTAATAGAATTAAGTGATGGTGATTTGGGAGAATATAGCCAAGTGCATGAATAGCAAATTAAATTGGAAGACAGGATAGCAAAGCTGCAAGAGTAGAGAATGCTGTTAGTTGCTGAGGGAGTAACAGTTGTGAATAAATGGGATACTAGGTGAGCCTGCTATTGCTTTGAATTGCAGTATTTCTGGAGCTTGAATTCTTGTCAAAAAAAATTCTTTTTTTCTCGCATTCCACAAAGTAATAATTGGAAATCAAACATTTTTTTATGTATTCAGGAGCTTCAGAGTAAGGTTTTTCTATTACAAAAGATAAAATGAAGAATTCTAACAGGCTTTGTTGAACACATATTTAGAGAGTTCATAAGTAATGTGTGAGTACTAAGAGCCCTTCAGTTAGGGAACCTCTATAGACAGCTGAAAGGAGTTATTTTACAAATCAGAGCTGCTTACCACTAAGATGAGGACAAAGCGCAAAATTTGTAACTGTATACTACTTTAAAAGACAGCTTTAAAAATAATTCCTGAATTCTCTAAAATAACACAGAAAAAAGTCATTCCCATTGTTGCATTATAATTTCTCTTCAGACTGTAAAATATTCACTAATAAAGTATTTCCTCATCTTACTCATGGTGGGAAGGACTTTTCTTGGCCTTGGGGTGGAGAGTTATTTCATGGGTTTTATCTGAAATTTGGATAAAATTCTTCAAAAGAATTTTTTGGGGTGAAGCTGTCTGCATTGAGATTAGTTTATCTCATTATACTGATGTTTCATTCAATGTTTCAGAATGTAAAATCTCAAAAAAACTCCAACACAAGTTTTTTGGAAAACCAAGTTGAATGTTGGAGTTCTGTCATAGAATTAAATTGGATCAAATTGGATTGGATTAAAGTGGATTTCTGTAGTGCTCCCTCTTCTGTTTAGAAGTGATATAGCTAAAGGAAAGGGCTGTTGTAAGTTCACAAAAAAATATGGTTTATTATTTGTATATTTTCAAGCATTTGACAGATAAGTAATTGGTTTTTCTTCTGTGTTTAAGAGATGATGTGCAGCAGTGCCTTGCTATAGTGCATAACTGCTTGATTGGTTCTGGGAACATTCTGCCTCCTCTGAAAGGAGAAAGGGTGGCTCATCTGTAAGTAAAATTTATTTTTGTATCACAGACATTCTTAGCAATTGTATTCATACTGGTTTTTAGTGCTTATTGCTTTTATCATACAACTGCTTCTAGTGGCTATTTTTAAGGAGCTCTCATACTACTGTAAAGATACAGAAATTTGAAACAGTGACTTAGTAAAATGCTTGAGCACTTAAAATGAGGAAGAATATTAAGTGCTGTTTTCGGTGCAAGACTCGGAAAATGTTTAAAAAAGGTAGGTGACACCACTGCATTGCTGATGCTACTTTCTGTAAAGGAAATGGAAGCTAGGCATGTGCTTCCCTTTTTCTAAAAGAAGTCTTCAAACAACAGTGCACTGCCATCTTACTAATGTTCCTGTCACCCTGCACGAGTAAAGTCATAAACACTCTGAACTTAACTTCTTGCGGCTGTCTTCTCTTATTAAAATAGGAAACAAGTCCTGTTTGAATGTTCAAGCCCCTGTGAATAATGTCACAGCAGAACCTGGCTGCTGGTGCCAGCATACAGTAGAACTAGAGCAAAAATGCTTGAGTAAACTTTCGTTTTGGAAGTAACAGGAGCTTTCTGTTGCATTACAGTAGTTTAGGCTTTAAAACAGACTGCTTTTTTAATAGACAGGATTGCTGCTTTAGCTTTGACTTCTTTGAGAACGTACACTGAAATATTAGTGTTGGAGGCAGTTATGAGTTTGATCTCAGTATTTCTGTTGTTATATATCATGTTTAAAATATGGAGGGTTTCAGTTCAGCTTATTGCCACAGTCTGTATTTGGTGACTATAAAGTTGTTGCTGAGATTCCCCCCCGCCCCCAAGTGCCAGCTACTAAAAGTGCCAAGGAGCATGGAGAGAGTGTCAAATGCATTACTTCAGGTGCATAGCTCCTGTGAGCTTGTACAGTGGGAGAGGCTTCTCTTGAGTGTATGGTAGAACGTGTGTCAAGCTGGAAAGCTTTGTAGAGGCCATCTTTTACCATTGACTATGTAAGAAATTCAGGGAAGTCATCTTTTAGTTAGAGGCAGAGCAGAACGTTCAGGCTGATTATGACTGTCTTCTAAAATAAGGACCCTGGCACCTTTCAGGAGGCATTGACTGTTCCTGTACCAGTAATGTGCTGCTGGTCCATACTGGGAATATGTGTGAGCATGTTAGTATCGCTTCTTGATTCAGTCCAAATCCTGCCCTGGCATCTGTTAGGCAGCAAGCACTAGATGCTTGCAGTTCATATGGCTCACGGGTTCAAGGACAGTTTCTGGTGTTGGTCCTTCAAAGGAGAAGGTTTTTTTGTTCTTGGGTGCCTTGAACTTCAACATACAAGGCTATCTTGGCCCCAAAAGTCTTTAACACCACCAAAAAAAAAAAAAAAGACAAAAAAAGCTGTTGTAGCTATAGTAATATGTTAATCGAGGAAGAAACTTCTGTGTAAGAGTAGGCAGTTTTGTACCCTTGTCTAGGCTATCTGATTGTCAGTAATGGAAGCTTCATTTGGTAGAAGGAGTTGCAGCTGTTGTTAGAATGTGTTCATGTAGGCAGTCTCTGGTATTGTTTTGGTGTGGGGTGTTTAGAGCCATCTTTTTATCTTGTTGGGCAAGGTCTGTAAATTCTTAATGTACAGATTAGGACATTAGCCTATTAATCAACTCCTAAATTACTTGAATACTTACAGAAGATTTGCAACATTCTGTTAGTTATCTGTGCTGCCATATTAAATTGGTACAATTTACATGAGAACGTGCTGAAATCAATTTGGTACTAAAGAAATTGGAATCAGACTTTTCTCACATAATCTGAATTTTGGAACTCAATAGTTAATTCTGCTAGATGCCTGCAGAGATTGAGTCCACCATTATCTGGTTTTAGACTGACTTTCTGCGTGTTGATGAAATATTTCACACCCACAGTGAGCAGGTCTTACATCCAAACTTTTTATGTTTACATTAAGGCTTTTTAACAACAGAGTTAAGGCAATTTATCTTTTCAGTAACTTTACACAGGACTCAAATTTGCCTCTGAAGGTGAATTAATTTTAAGTAAGCTTTAGCTCTCATTCTTTGCATGATTTGAATTATTACCAGCAGAACGTGGATTTTTAATGAAGGAGACCATCTGAGGGCAGTAGAGTTCGTGGGCGGTGGGTTGTACTTTGGCCTGGTGAGGTGGAATAAGTACTTCAGGATTTGCTGTTGTGCTTCACATAAATTAAATGTTAGATCCCTGTCAGTTTATTCAACTTGCTTAGCAAGCACAGCTACAAAGGCCAATAACAATTTAACATCTTCAGAGATGAGAGTTCATCCATCCAGGACAGATGGTGTTCATTCTAGTGATGTTTCTTATGACACATGTATTCTGTTTTAATGGGTTACTGTATGTAAGCAAGGATCACAGAAGGGAATTGTACCAGGAAGGAAGATGTCCTCTCTACTGCCTTATTCCCTCCTTTTCCTTCCCCAAGAAATAGCTGGAATATTTGTAATGAGAGAGATGTCTTTTGACTTGCAATATTAAACAACTTCCTGTGAATCCGGTTTTCTATCCCATATGTCCTTAAAATTATATCCAGTTTGAATGTTAGAGGTATCTTTGATGAACTTGCTATTAAAACAGAAAAAAACCCTTGATTTTAATTGTTGGTGTGTCATGTATGTTCCTGGGATTTTCTTGTAAGATACCAGTTGACATTCCCAAGCCTGTTCCCATTATATCTAGTGGGAATGCACATGAAGCACTTGGATTTGAAACTGACCAAGCTAGTTACCCAGAACGCCCTTATTTTAAGTACTGTGTACTCACAGTTAGCACTTACCACTAGTGGTGATGACATTCACTATCCAAACATGACAGTGTAGGAGTATTTTTGAATGCATGTATTGGTAAATGGTTTGATAAGTTTAAGATAAAACAAACAAACAACATTCTACATGTGTACTTCTAAAACAAACTGGCGCAGGAGATTTCTTATCAGATACCTCCTACGCCACTTAACTGCAATGAACCATAGCTGATCACACACCGTGTAGTACAGCATTGCTTTTTGTGCTGGCTGTAAAGCAGAGCCAAGTAGGTGTAACTGCTAGATTTTCCTTTATCTCATTGGTTGAGGATAGCTGAAGATTCTTGCCAAGACAGGCAGATGACGAGTATTTGTTCCTCAGTAATCCTCTAGCCTGCTCACTGGATGAAAGGAAAGTCTTGTAGATGGGGGAGAGCTTGGAGCCATGTAATCTGAACCTCAGCAAAAGAAATATGTGGGCAGACTGAACTTTAAAACTTTGCGTGTAGTGGGATGATGAACTAGATATGATGGTTCAGTTAGTACTGTGAACTCTATCTGCCTGCAGGCTGTTCCTTCCACCAAGATGCTTTTCTCCTGAATGTACAGGATTTCTTTTTCTGTCTGACAACTGAAATCTACCCAAATATTTGCAGACCGTGTTTTTGGGGTCTGTTTGCAATCTGGCTTGCGTGACAGGCAGGGGAAGGCAGTGGCAGGAATAAGGGCGAAAGGCTGCTTTGTGTGTCAGGAGCAGGCTGTAACAGTGTGAGACCACTGTACCTGATTTGATCATTACTTTAAGTGGCTTGGTCATAACAGTGACTAGTAAAAGCAAAATGACTTGACTGAGTGAGGAAGTAGGGGTTTTTTTGCTTAAGTAATAAGGAAAACCAATTGTGAAAATTATATATTGACTGTATGTCACAGATGTCACAAGCTGGCCAAATGCTTATTTCATTATTGGTTGTCATAATTGACCTGTGTTGTTGCATAGAATTCCCATGCATTAGATGTGAGGTTTGAGGGGGTTTTTTATGGATTAATTTTAAATCACAGTATTACATAAATGTGGTGGCCTTCTAGAGGGATGAGAATATAACAAATTATGAGCACTGTTTTGGGAGAAGAAAATGAGTTAGTCTGGATTCAGGTTCTAAACCTTTCTGTTTTAAAATAAGTTGCAGAGATGAATGCATGAGGCTGCTTTCTGCTAACATGGTAACTATTTGCTACTTGGTGTGTTGTTGCTGTAATTCTTTTCAAGTGACTTCTACAGTAGGAAAATAGGGCTGTTGCAAATACAAGGCCTGTCCGCCAGCGTGGAGACTACTACATTTACTGTGGTAGCACTGTTGACCCAGGATTCCATTTCATTTGATTATAGATGGTGTATTTCAATTCATCAGCATCGTTTTATGGAAATCACTTACAGAAACTTTTAATCTTAAAGTTTAGTGGGAAGTTGCTTGGTCCATTTCAGTGGACTTTGACAGGTTTTTCTTTTGTTCCTCAGTGTCAAATACGTGAGAGTACCCAATAATTTCAAAATGCCTTTCTTCATTTTTCTTAAGAGTAGGCTGTTTTGTGTCTCAGTGGTTTGTGTTTATTCAGTGTATTAGCTGTTGAAAACAATTTTGCTTCTTGAATAGTTTATATACAAAGTTTTTCTACTGGTTTCTTCTTTCTTTTATTTATTTTTTTCATAAAGCTGAAACTGGATGGAATTTCCCAACATTGGTCTGGTACATTCTCTTTGTTAGACAGGTGCCCTTACTTTCATGGCTTAATAAATACTGGTTGGAGTGAAGGTTTCAAAACTTCCATTTATCTACAAGTGTGTATATTGGCATGAGCCTTCTTGAATCTCTTGTCAATCTAGGTTAATATTTGCATGTTGATTCATGAGTTTCTCTTATTACTTTTTGTATCTTTTGATGACTGGTAGTCTCCAAACTGAAAGGTGATATATTTAGTGTGGAAAACACATTATTAAAGTGGCCAACACTTGACTTGGGTATGCTCAGTATACCCAGAAGCATACACTCTATGTGTGCGTGTGTACATATGCACGCTCGGTATACACATCAACATCTCTTGTGCTTGAAGAGTGATTTCCTTGTTTAGCAAACTTGAGCACCAAAGGTTTAGGTTTCATAATGCTCCAACTTTTTCTGAGACAAAGCAGTTCTTGTATAGTTTGCGATTGATTTTTTTTTTTTTCCTCTTCTGCTTCCTAATTTTGGGAGCAAAATTCCTATATGTTTTACGTGAATTATGTAAATAATCTATATCTTTCTGAAATATTGTCATGGCTTAATTATAAAATAGCTCATGCTATTTTAAATGTGTAGTGTTACTGTGACTGTTTCATGCATGAGCAGGTGTTTAGGGAGACAATAGGCAATTCAGTAGAAAATAATTTTGTGCACAATCCATGCACAAATAAACTACAAATTGAGACTTGTCAGAATTGAAAAGAATAGCTAAATGTGAGGAAGAAGTAGAACTCGTGCCCTAGTGTTGATTTTATATTTTATCCTGTAAGTAGCAAGGAATTTCAAAATCATCTTTTTTGGAAGATGAATGAATTCTCTTCTAAAGTGCCATGCATAAAAAAATTAATAGACAACTATTTCATGACTTAGTAGTGTGTATTTATATTATTATTCCACGTAGTGTTTGTCATTGTTAGTAGAGATGCCATTGATTCTAGGTGTGTGTTGTAAATTCCATTTTTAATGACAAAGGAATAGTTAAAAGGAGAAGGGAAAAAAGGAGTTGAGGAGGCTGCCTGAGGTTGTGAGGAGCAATCCTGTATGACAGCAGGAGTTTTTTGCAGCTGAATTAAGGTGTTCAAAGCCAGAGAGTCAGAGCTGTGGTGAATTATCCTGACATAGTTGCGGGAAAAAACTGTATTCATTTTTCGTCCCTACATAAACACACCGTAATGATTGCTCTGCCACACAAGATGTGTGCAGGTATAGATAATGCTTCCACGCACACAGTGTACCCTTTTTCTTAAGGGACCACTGTAATTGTAAGTAATATCAATCTCCTCATTATAATGACTCTAATGGTGTGCAAATGAAGATTATTTCAAATGCAGACAGTATAAAGCTCTCTAAGGATGAGAAATCTTTCACTGATGTTCGGTTGAGTTCCCCTTCCATTCTCTTCCCTTCCTTGCGGCCTACTTACTAAGGAGGTAACACTAAGCAGCTCATTTAGGGAACCAAAACAGGGTTACTTGGATAACATCCACTTCTTTTGTCTCCCTCTTAAATACAGCTTGTTTCATTAGGATGCAGTATTGCTCTACTCTTGTTACAGACATTGGTAGGAGCTTCCTTAATGTCCTTTCACTGAAGGTGTTCAGGCTACAGGTCAAGAATAAGACCACTTCTCGTAAATGTGTAAGGATGTGAAATCGTGTGCTGAGGGGCAGGGCTAGCTAACCTCTCGGCATCTCCAGGAAAATTCCCAGCTCTGCTGGGGGAGCTGCACACAGAAAAGGAAACAGTTACTCCTCCATGGTGAGTAACCCTGTTCTCTCCTTGTTTGCCTTCTGACCGTTGTCTCTTAATCTTGTGCGTCAAATTTGGTTGATGCAGCCCTTGGTCTAGTCCTTAACATGGTGTGGGGTTTTTTTTGCAATTAGGAAAATTTCCTTTGCAGTTGGTTTAGCGGAGCGGTGCTTCAAGTTACTTGTTTCTGAAAAGCTGTTATCTGATCACTGGACTGTACTTACACTGAGCAATATATACGGAGAGACTTGAATTAATTGTGGTATAAAATGTCTGGAAGTTGAAAAACATAGTGCATCAATTTTTCACCGGTAAAGACGCTTTAGTTATTGTACTGTGGCAAATAAGGGAATGAATTCTTCAAAGTTCTGTTCAATTGGGAATTCTGTTCCAGCTATAATTTTGGATACTCTTTGTTCATAAGTTTTCTTGACAATTTGTGTTGAAAACTGTTGCTACAGAGTGAAGCACAGTATTATATACATTGCATGAAGCATTCTTGTGAGAGTCTTGCTATCGGTATTGACTCAAGTTAAAAAAACATTCCATGCCTCTTCCTTTTGTTTGTCTGAAGTAAAACACTTATAGTTCTCTCTGGCTCAGTGGCTGACACTTAGAATGCTGAATAGTGCTAGCATGGATCTTAGTGGGTGGGCCAGTTTTATAACTTCTTTGCATTTTGAAGGTAATATTTCATCCTAATAATAGCCATGTTGAAATAAATGGTTCTGCCTGTGGAGTAATGTCATGGTGAGTGTAAGGACTATACTAGGCTAATTCTTGATTACTCGATGCTCTGTATTGAGTTGTTATTCCTGGTTTGCTCAGGAACCTGAAGTGTGGAGAGAGCTCAGAGTGTTGTTTTCCCGTTGTTTTAAATATTAGCGATTTGGTTTGGACCTTGGCTAGCTGGCAAAGAACAGTCAAATGCATCTTGCTGGAAGTGGGAAAGAAGCGCAAAGATTTGTCATCTCTCTGTAGACTGCCTGAGGGAAAACTGGGAAATTGCACTTCAATTTTCCTCACCTTATTGCCTTATGTGAACTTAATTTGTGTATTTATATCAGGGAAAACTGTTCAAGGGTAAAAATACATGCAAATATTGTAGAAAACATTACTGCTATGAGCTTATTTATCTATTAACATAGCCAGCATACTATTAAAAAAAAAAAGTAATTGCTTAATGTTTAGCTGCCTGAGATTGTTGGATTTATGTTACCTTCTTTTTTTAAGTAGTATTTGAGGTGGGAAGGTTCACACTTTTTTTCCAGATGTTAATTGCAGAAATATCCCTTCTCTGTATCTTCCCAACTGGAAAGATATGATCTTGGAGAAATACATAACAAACACTTTCAAAGTCAATCAATCATGTAGATGATTCTCAAAGAGCAAATGTGTGAGACCATAAAAACGGAATTTATTTTTTCAGGACCAAAGTACTGGATTGACATTGGATACTTTGGTGGAAACACTATTACTGGCCAAGTTGTACCTTAAGCACCTATGCCAGTGCAGAGGTTTGGGGGAGGGGAGAAGTGGGAATTCTGCAATTACTTATTTTCAAGTTAACCTAAAGCTACCAGAAATACAATGAGGAAAATTAAATTAAGACTTCACTTCTTGATGTCTAAGTCAATTAAGAAAAAGTCATTTCAGTTTTATTTTTGTTGGTGCAGATGTGACTGTTAAAAGGGTTGTGAAGTCAGTTTACCTAATTTTTGGTGGCAAGTTTTTTCCTTCATCTAATCAGCGCAATAATTGTAGTACTCGTGTTCTAATGTGCTCACATTTACAGGAGAAACAGGGCCCTTATTCCTGGTTTGACAGATAGAAGTTTGTCATTGCCAGAAATCTGAAAGTTTATCTTAGTATCTTGTAGCACATGCTCACATATAGAATCTATAGTGTTTTCTGATGTGTTACTTAGCATTTGTAATAGTAGGAGATTCACATAGCTTCACTTAGCTTTGTGTTGATTGTATTGTCAATGCAATTCTATGTGAAGATTATTTTTATGGGGATTGCTTGCTGATACTGTTTGTTTAATGTAATACACGGGTCTATTTTGTCCTTGAAAGCTTGAATTTGTCTACCTTAATGTTTTAGGGGGTAAGATACATTTTAAAAAAAACAAACCCCAGACACGCACAACCAAAACAAAACAAAAAAAAACCCACAAAAACCCCAATTTATGTCTTTTAAATTCGTTGGCATATGATATCTGAGCCCATATTTTTTTGCATGGTTACATGAAAGCAAATCCACAAAGACTAAGAATTCACTTTTTAAATATTTTTGATAGGTAAGTTTGACCCAAATCCTGGAAGAAGCATGGCTTTATTTTTTGGTAGGGTTATTTAATAGTGAACTCCATATAGCAATAAGTAGGACTTCTCTAGATTAGGGGTACGTTACTTTAAAAGAAAGGACCAAACTTAGAAAAGCTTTATCAGCTTAACTTGTCAGGAAAGGATTCTGCCTCAGCAGTCAAATTCACCTGTCCTTCCTAGACTAAGACGACTAGGAGCCACGCTTGCCATGATGATTGTGGTCAAAGATTTGACAACGAGACCAAATCTCTGACTATTTAACAGAACCAATGAGGTTCTGTTAAATTTAACTGATGAGACTCTGTTAAATGAGAAATCAAGATTCTAGGTTCAAGGTGGTGCCCTTATGGTGTACTTGTCTCTGACAAACAGTCTGACCCATAGGTATGGTTGGTTTAAAAATACATATTTGGTGCTACTGGCATGAAATTTGACTTGTTAAAATGAATTAAATGTCGATGAAACTTACATAGCCGATGGTTTCTGTAATGTGTGGTAATACTTGGTTTGTTTTCATGCAGGGTCCCAAGTCTGGTGTCTTTGGAAGAGACAAAACTGTACACTGGTGTTGAATATGGTACGTAGATCCTAGTTGTGTTCTTTTCTTTTTTCTTTTTTCTGCTGTAAAAATAGGTTCTTTTTTGAGACCATAATTTTGATTCTTCTCTTTATATTAAATGAGCTTTTATGGCCAATGCAGAAGTTCTTGATACACACTGTTTCATCTTCAGCAATGGTATACAAGATACAAATCTGCTGCTGTAATATGGCCAGGAGTGGGAGCTCAGGTCCAACCCCCAGGTCAGAATGGTTGGACCCATGTACATCCACACAGATGAGAGGTGCAGGAAGCAACACCCATCACCTAAGGACTGCACTTCAGAGACAGAAGGAATCAAGGCATAACCTGCTAAAGGTTGTGACACCTCTGTTAGAAGAAAACTGCCTTTTTCAGGCCTCGTGTGTATTCACCATCTTCCAAGTGAAGATGGGCCATTTAAATAAGGAACTGAAGCACATGGTAACTGCTTATCGGACTATTAAGTGGGTGTAGATGCTTTAATACTACTTCTAAAACCTGGTCCATTAGCTTGCAAGCGGTGAGTTTGTAGCTATATAATATGTAATAGAGAATGGGCATTTATTTAGCAGTCTTTTGCAGTAATAAAGATTTTTTTTCTGGTTGAAAACTTTTCAAGGAGACTGCTTGTATCATTGATTCTTCTTTCTTCTGTGTTTCATGTTGTTTAGTTTGGGAATGTCTGTTCCCCTCCGTGTATTGAAGGGGAATAAGTCCCCAGTCTTTTATTGGCTTAATCACCTGATACATAAAATCTGTATTCTTTTTTAACCTGCTTAATGTGTTACTCAGTTTTCATATGCTAAATAACCTGCGTCGGTCTGTGGTTAGAAATGAAGCTAACTGTCAAGGCAGTTAAAGAAGGTTATGTACCTATAAAGAAACCAACATACTGTTGACTTGATAAACAAAAGAAGGCCCTGTGAGAGTGGTGTCTGTAGATATAACAAGATAGTTAATTTTATTACAGTCCATAGTGCCATTTCTGAGTAGTCTGCTCTGGCTTTCCACTGGTTTCCTTATCTACAAAGTGCTTTTTATGCTATTGTATAATAAGGAGAAAATGTTCCAATTTTTTGTAGATTTATCGAGAGAGAATTATCGGGAAACAATTGCAAGGGTTACAAGGAAATTGCTGCGTAAGTTTAACCACTTCTATCTAAAAAGTACTGTGTTTGTGCTTCTAAGTATAGTTTTATAGATGAGAAACTTGTTTCATTTACTTTGGCTATAATTCTTAAATTTAAGCATTGTAAAATAAAATTGTTGATTTTGAAAGCTCTTTTCCTGTCTGGTAATAAATAATTTTTCTTCCAATTGCAGGCTATATACTTGATAATTCAGAAGATGATACCAAGTCTTTATTTCTAATAATAAAGGTATGCTTATAATTTTAATACTTATGACAAAATTATTTGTTATGCAAAATAATTACTCTTTGTTATCTTCTTCTTTCTACAGATTATTAGTGATGTTTTACAGTTCCAAGGGTCTCACAAGCATGAGTTCGATTCACGATGGAAAAGCTTTAATCTAGTGAAAAAATCAATGGAGAACAGGGTCAGTGATTTTTCTTTGTAAAGCTTAGGTGAGGGGTGGAAATAGTTCCTAATGTCCAGGACAACTTTTTTGTCATATTTTCGTTACTGTCCTAATCAGTTTTCATAATTTTGAGATCTAATTCCGTGGTAAGCATGTTGTTTTGCAGTGCTTTTGTACTTTAATTGGGAAATCTTATGAGTAAATAGCATTTCCAAATTGTAGTAACCCTTAATTTGTATGTGAGCTTGGACCAAAGTCTGAGATTTGGCATGATGCTCCATTCTGGTCCTTGTTAAGTGAGAAATTTAACTGAGTGACCAGAGCTTCCTTTTGCTTACAGAGTGATAGGCAAATAAAAAACTTTCCTGGGGTAAAAAAATCAAGGTAGGTTGCCAAAAAGAATTTCTACATGAAACTTCCCTGTTTCTAGAAGCAAAAGAGTACGTGGGGAATTCAGTCAATGCAAATTACTAATACGAGTACTGAAATCTAAACCCAATTTTTTATTTGTTATTTGTTTACAGCTTCAAGGAAAGAAACAGCATATCAGAGCTCTGCTGATAGACAGAGTTATGTTGCAGCATGAGGTAATACTTTCACTTAAATCTGCACCAACTACCTTACTTGAAAAGTTGATTTGTTATGCTGTCATTGAGCAAAAGATGCCATAACCCTGCACTAGTGTTTCTCTTGCATGTGTGAAATGTAAAAACAATCTGTCCTTTGTTTTTTCCATGCAATTTAGCTGAGAACACTAACGATGGAAGGCTGTGAATATAAAACTTCCCACCAGGAGATGATCAGAGATCTTTTGTGTTTGTCCACAAGTTCGTATGGTCAGGTAAGGAACAATGCTTTTTACACTGAAATATATGGAGTTTTTTGTTGATCTCTTCAAGTTGTTTTCAGCATCTTTGCTTTTCAGTTTATTTCCATGGCAACATGAAGTATTTACTTACTTTCATTTGCACGCGTTGCCGGTTTTGGCATAGTTTTTGCTTTAAGCCCCTTCTTTATTAAATAAGTCTACTTTTAGGAAGTAGCTATGATGGCATCCTAGTTCTTAAAAATACCCAGAACAAGTGTGATGATTGTTGGATTCTGAACTCTTTGCCCCATGGGCGCTCTGTGTGTGTATACAAATTCAGATCATCCACAGTGTCTACAGGCTCTTCAGAGTTCTGCTAACTGCATCGGTTATTCCAGCTGTTTGCTTTTCAAATGATCTTAAAAACACAGTGACTGGTTTTTGGCAACATAAAGAATTCGCTTTAACTTTGTAGCTGTTCTCACGTAAAGGATAGAAACCAGAAGTGGGTTTTTGTAAACAACTGTGAGCAAGGGTGAGGGGAAGCATGCTATTTACATCCTTCTACAAATTTTGTTTCTGTGCACAAATACATCACGCAAATTCTGCACATAAGTAACTGAAATGGATAAGGATGTTATTTCTGTATAGTATATTTTTGCTTCAGAAGACTTTCTAGTGATGTCTTTCTTCCCACAGGTCAGAAGTAAAGCTCAGCAAGCATTCTTCACAGCTCTGGGAACATACAATTTTTGCTGCAGAGATATAATTCCCTTGGTTTTGGAGTTTTTGCGTCCAGACCGGCAAGATGTCACCCAAAAGCAATTTAAAGTACTGTCTCATTAACTTTGTTTAGTGCCTGTCTTTTGAAAGTGTTTTTATAGGAGAATTTTTAATGGTGAAGTGTGATTTGCTTGCTTATCAGTGTGGCTGATATTTTTATGGCGTATAGCTGATGTATGACTAGTGTAAGGAATTACTTGGATGAGATCAGTTGTTGAGAAATTTTGGGATTATGTATGTTCCTCATTTCGTTGTGTGTTCAGGTATTACAAAAATTTATGTTAACACTTATTTTTAAATTATGAAATGGAATTTGAGAAGCTATAGTCCAAGGTGGTAAAACTCGTTAAGCAGTTCTGTCAGCTGTAGCAGTATAAGAAGAGAGCACGAACTGGACAAAAAGTTGATCACCCAAAAATGTTATACTAAATCAGGTGGGTTTTGTTATGAAGTGGTGGGTAATTGCTGATGCTGTCAGGCCTGGAAATGGTGCTGGCACAGTGATGCCAGGATACAATTTATCTGTCCAGGTATTCAAAAGCATCATGCTCCCCTCCTTCCTCCGCAGCCCCCTTAACCCTCCTGGCCACAGAGGCAAGTTGGACTCTTGTCGTACAGTCAGAATAACAGCTGTGGCTTATTGCCTTCCTCCAGCTGCCTGATGATACTTATCAGAAAGCATGTGATTCATCTGCCTATCTTACACCTTTTCTTGTTTCTTCATTTGTTTTTTTTTTCTGCCATCCTTGTATCTCCCTGACTCCACCCAGATAAACAACCCACAGCTACGTACTTTTTCCTGATGGGTCCCAGTTTTGCTACACTTACAGCATTTGCTACCATACCTGAATTTGGTATTCCTGATACTGCTGCCAGGCAGTCATAGCCTATATGATATTACTGATGTGGTTACCTAGGCACTCTTGTTCTTCCAAGACTCAGCTCTCCAAAAGGTCCCCGAGACTTCCTTCAAATTGCCTGTGAAATTTGGCCATTTCTCACACAACTCCCACTTAAAGTGTGACTGTATTTCACAGGTGATTGTTTCACTGCATGTAACTCTTGTCAGCTTCTCACACTATCACCTGCAGTGTTCATCAGTTTGTTGTGTCCCGTCCAGTAGTTACGCATATCCTCTTCAGTCGGCATCATTTCAGGTGTCTAGTTAACATCATTATGATTTGCCCGCAGCCCAAACATGAATGAGTTCACAGAAAGGCCAGGTGTGGTATTTGATCATTAAATAATCTCCTTTATAGTGTAATTCAGAAATCAGTCGGCCATTCTGTGGATAAATTAATTAGCAGGGCATCCAGTCTCATTAAAACGGTTCTTTAGCATGAAGACAATTCTGTGAAAAATCTTCAGTATTTAGACAGAGAGGCTGTGTAGCTGAATGTTTATAGTACATTTTAATGATTTGGTAATGTGAAGATTAACTTTTATTCTGTGTGGGTGCATGCTTCTGTAGATAGATGTGAATTACATCTTTTTAAAATTACATCTTTCATTTTGCAGGGTGCCTTATATTGTCTTCTTGGGAATCACAGCGGAGTGTGTTTGGCAAATCTTCATGACTGGGATTGTATTGCACAGACGTGGCCGGCGATTGTTTCTTCTGGGCTTAGCAAAGCTATGTCCTTAGAAAAACCATCCATAGTTAGACTTTTTGATGACCTAGCAGAAAAAATCCATAGGCAGTATGAAACAATTGGATTGGATTTTGCAGTAAGTGACAGATTGATTGGTGTTAATGTCTTGGATTATGAGAGCATTTGTTTACAGAAATGCTTGAGACTCCTGTATTATTTGAGGTAGTGTTTTGATGTTGATCACGTTCTGATTTCTGTTACAGAGAGATGTAGACGTGCATTTCTGAGACTGAAGTAATAGAGCTTCCTGTAATACTGTTGGGATTTGTAACTTATAGTTAACCTCTAAGGAAGGCTGTTACAGAGAGGAAGTTTAAGTTGCCTTTCAGTGTTAATTAGGATGGGTTACGCTGGCAAGGTGTGAAGATGCATGCTGGTAGGACAGTGCCATCAAATGAACATTATCAGTATTTGTAGTGTTGTCGCACACACTGTGCTAACACACAGCACTCGTTACACAACTGCCTAATCAGCGGGGTAAATGGCATGCTACTTATTTAAAAGAATGAATGCCAGTTAATAAAAATATTTTATAGACAACTTTTACACTTTACTGAGTGCTAAAGTTTGTACTTTGATCTTAAAATAGAATAAAACATTTACTTGGAGAAATAATTCTACTGTGTGAACACAAAAGCTGTCTTCCCTACTTCTTCAGGGACTCGTCTATGGGGACAGGAAATGCTGCACTCTTCATATGATTCTAAACTCTCCTTTAAAAACAGAAACTAACAAACTCAAAAACCTGTAAGTTGCTGCTAAGTCCTAAATTTTTGCATTCTCTGTCAATAGGTTCCAGAGAAATGTGTTCAGATAGCTGTTATGTTGCAAAAATCAGAACATCCAAGTTCAAACTTCACAGGTCTTTGCTCAGAAGAAATTCAGTTAGGAATTCAGCGACAGAAAGAAAAGAATGCAGAGGCTCTGCGGTAAGTTACACTTCCCTTAACACCAGTAAATGTACATATTTACTGTACATTAAATATAATTATCTGAAATTGCCAAACTAAATCTTAAGCTTGGCAAGTTCAGGATGTCCAAGGGTGGTTGTGATGTGTCTTCTCTCCTGACTTGGCAGCCTCCTTCCTCTGCACTCATGTTTCCTTCCTTCCTCCTCCTCTTCTCTGTCCCCCCAGTTTGTGCTATATTTATTGCATTGCCTTCATCCACCTTTCATTGAGGGACTTTTATTCTGGTTTCAAATGGTTCTTAGTAACATCTGGTTGATGATTCCATCTTTTTCCCCCTCAGAAACTATGAAAATTTGGTCAACATGCTGCTGGACTGTGTGGAACAAAGAAATCTGTAAGTCTCCCATTCTGTGCATGAGAATTTTTTGGGGGTGGATTGGAGGTGGCTACATGAATAAATATCCGTTGCATCAAGCAGCGCAGTTAGCATGACCAGAATTTAGTACTTTTTTCACTCGTGAGTTAGTTGTTCAAAAGCAGTTTGTCAGTAGCAGCCTTGCATACAGTGGATTGCAGCTAGCTGCTTGGGAGTTTTTGCAAAGGTATCTGCAAGAATACAATTTGTGGAGATCTCGTGCATTTGCATGTGGTTTCTGCTTGCCCAAACAGGAAGACAAAAGCCAGTATAGGGGAATCTTGCATTACTGTCTTGTAGGCAAAGACATGAATGATGCTTGAATTTATTTTCTTTGGGAGTTTAATTTGTTAATATTAAGGTATCATCATATCTTGGAGTTTAGCTTTGTCATTAATTAGTTTTCCCTGTTATTTTTTTAATATTTGTTTGTTGTGGGGAAAAAAGCTCTGGTTCTGTCTGCATAATACTGACATCCAAACAGATTTTAATTGTTAACATAATACTTATGTTCAAAAACTTTAAAAGAATACCCCTGTAGGTCTGTCTTTTACACTGAAATGCCAAGATCAAAAAGACACCATTAACTGGATACGTTTGATTGCACTTGGATGTTCCCAGAACATTGGTTTCCCTAAATGACAGTGAAGCTCATTGACTGTAGCAGTGGTATAGAACATTACTTAAGTTAGTCCAAACATATTTCCGTAACCTTAATCTGCGTAATAACTTCTGTGCAAAAGCAGTACGTGCAACTCTGCTACTTACTGTCTCTTCTGAATATTTTTTTTTCTTTAGTCCCTGGAAGTTCGAGCACATAAGTATTGGTTTTCTGTCTCTGCTCCTGAGGGATGATAGGATACTGCCTGTCCGTGCCATAAAATTTTTTGTGCAGTGTCTCAACCATGATGCAATTGTAGTTCGTAAGGTAAAAACATTATTATATCTTTTTGATTTGCAAGTCCTTAGAACTTTAGATCAGATGTTTGTGGCTGTTGTGCTGTGATAAAGCACAAAAATTGGGGTGTGTCCCCCTCCTCGCTCTTCCAGCCATGCACGTGTACAAAAGTTCCTAATCTAAGATGATGATGGTCTTGGCAGTGCTGTAGCTGTGACATACGATGTAAAGTCTGCGAACTGTGAAAATGTGGAATGTGCCTATTCATTCTTATTTACTTCAGACTTTTGCAGAGTTTCTTTTGCAGACGTCTGTTTTTGACATCTGCAGCTTGTTACTTGAAGGGAGCCATCTACATGTAATGTCCGTACCTTTCCTTCTGCGCGTCGCCTCAGTGAGGCTTGAAACCAATGGCCGCCTCCTTCCCTCCCCCCCCGGAAAAGGATTAGTGTGTAGTGTGGAGGTTTTTGTGGGCTATAAAGGTCACACTTAAGCTATGTCCTGTATCCCCTGAAATGAGTGAGATTTACTTATTTATGGGAAGTATCAGCTACTGGGGAGACAAAGTTCATTGTAATTTGCAGCAGCTTTTTAGGCCGCTGAGTAGCTAGCTTAGAATGTGTCTATAACGAGATGATTAGAACCACCTTTCTGGAGGTAAGTGTATGGAATAGATACATTAATGCATTAATGCTCATTTATTTCTTTTAGGTGGCCATCTCGGCTGTGGCTGGTATTCTTAAGCAGCTTAAGAGAACACATAAGAAAG
This sequence comes from Phalacrocorax aristotelis, assembly GCF_949628215.1. Taxonomy (NCBI): domain Eukaryota; kingdom Metazoa; phylum Chordata; class Aves; order Suliformes; family Phalacrocoracidae; genus Phalacrocorax; species Phalacrocorax aristotelis. The sequence goes on along the minus strand of NC_134278.1, from coordinate 78,596,492 downwards.
TGCCCATCTGCCCTTACGAAATAAGTAGGTTTTATTTAATGTAAGAAATGTCTTACTTTTATCCTAAAATTTTTAAAAAGCATATTTTTCTGGCTAAACTTAACATAGAATCACAAGCTCTTCATTTCCCTCTGGTTGTTAATCTCCTAAACAAACAAAATAGATAATATAATCAGTCATTTTTCAGTTTTGGGTTGGTTTTTTTTTTAACAGTCTTATACTTGCAAGTGTATATTAAGCTATTCACTTAGTGAGTTAAAATTTCAGAGATATGGTCCTTCTTTCTGAAAGCCTTGTAGTTTGTGAGAATAATTTGTATGTCTCCCTGTTTTTTTTTATAATTTCAAATGCACATTTATATAAATTAATAAATTTCTAAAGGAATATCTTCTCCTGTTAGTGTTACTTTTAATCTCCTAGGGCGGGTCTCTACAGATTTGAATTAGGGGAGGGAGACACAAAAGCTCTTTAGAATCTTTTATTAAAAGTAAGTAGTAAAATTTATTGGGACTGTTAATGAACAAATTTGATACAGTATGAATTCCTGTTCAACCAGGTGGAAACCCTAAGCCTTCCAGTATTCAGGCTGGTGACAGACCAGATAACCAGTGGCTGCACTATGACAGTCAGAGCTTACCAAAGACTAAGGAAGCTTGGGAGTCATGTTGTTTTGTGGAGAAAACACACTGGGGATATTACACTTGGCCTCAGTGAGTATCGTTAAGCATTAAGATAGAATTGTGAGAGTCAGCAGAAAAAACCCTGTGGGAAATTAAATAATGTTTGTTAGGTTTAATTTTTTTAATTGAAACAAAAAAAACCCCAATTTATTTCATCCTTTGTGTTCCTCACTTGTCTTACCACTTCCGGGTGGCTTTTGTGGGTTGTGGGGGGTTTTATGTGTGTGTGGATGTTAGTTAGTTATTTTCTACCTGCTTCTCTTTTGGTTTTGTGGATATTAGAGGCATATATTTCATATGGCTATTTAGCTGCTGTTTTTAAAACGAAGTATGCATGTTTGAAAATTACGTAGTTGCAAAATACGCAGAGTATTCTGTCACTAATAGTTCTGGATTACTTCCTGTATGAAAACCTTTATAATAAGACTTAAATGAACATTTACAACAAAAAAAAGTTTTGCTGTTATGGAGTTGATGATAAATCCTGTTTAATATACACAATATAGCAAATTATCAAAAGCTTTATTTTACTTTGAAATGTGTTAACTGCATTTTTTTTTTAAATATTCAGAACTATGACCGTTTATGCTCCAGCTGAGCATCAGCCAAACCTTGGGCGAAGGAGGGAGGAGCTGACAGAGGTAAGGGTTTTGGCATGTTTCAGTTTTGTGGGGTTTTTTAATACTACTTCCCCTTTCTCTTTTAATATTGTCCACAGGTTACTGCGGAGACAATGTGGAGGTCAAATTCCCTTCTCTCTTTTAACCCAAGTATTGCTTGGCATTTAGAGAGTGGTTTCACAAAATGTGTGGGAATAGATTTGTTTTGCTTGATTGCAAACCAAGGTGGAAGTTGAACTCAGCTATGGAGTTTCATGGCTGTGTGGATATAATCATGTTTTTAACAAGCAATAAGTAATAACTGTTCTGAAACCTAGATCCCCACAAGACATTTTGAATCATATTTTTCTACTTCATTTTCATACTTTGTTAGCATACAAGAAAAATTTTATTGTTTTAATGTATTGCAGCTTCTGCCAGCTTTCATGGAATAATTGTATTCATAAGCACTTTCTTGTTCCCTTTCCAATCTTTATCAGAGTTTAGAACAATTGATGGCAGTGGGAATGACTACTTTGTAGGGGTTGTGCTAGCGAAAGGAAAAACAATCCAAAATCATTGACAACAAAAATCAGGAGTCTTGCAAAACATTACCCAACATTCCCTATAGAATGAGGGTTGAAATGGGTAATGGAGGCGTGATTTTAGCCAAAAATAGAATTAAAATGAAAAATGGGACTTGGAAAGATCAGGATATCACTGTGACTGCCAAGCACCTTACAGCTAATCCTTGTTGTTTTTTTTTGTTACAGGCTGAACAAATTATATATGATCACTTTTCTGATCCCAAATTTGTTGAGCAGTTAATAAAATTTTTGTCTTTAGAAGACAGGAAAGGAAAAGACAAATTTAATCCTCGCAGATTTTGCCTCTTCAAGGTAACTGGAGTTCAATAACTAAATTGCTTCCATTTTGTAGATAATTATCAAAGTGTGGAAAAGCCACCCACTACTTGGCTTATACCTCAGTGTTGCAAAATGTTGACTTTTTTTGAAAGGTATGCTGCTATGATTAATCCTGTTACTCCTCTCTTCTGATTAACTACTTGGAGAATCTTATTTACAGTAATATAAAAGTGCGTAGGACACTTGTATATCATTCTGTTACAAAAGCAAAGCAATGTCAAGTGCTTCATGATCTTATGCTCTTCTTATAAAGACGATGGTTTAGACAGGTAATTACTGAAGACACTTTCACATCTTGTTTTACAGGGCCTTTTCAGAAACTTTGATGATGCCTTCTTGCCAGTTCTTCAGCCCCATTTAGAGCAACTTGTGGCAGACTCCCATGAAAGCACCCAGAGATGTGTGGCTGAAATTATAGCTGGCTTAATAAGAGGTTCTAAACACTGGACATTTGAGAAGGTGCTGAAGTAGTATTTTTGAGTGATTCATGGAAGTTAAGGAATAAGCTTGAATTATTAAACAAATTAAATGGAGGAAGTTGAGGGCTTTTAATGTGTCGCCTATGTCCGAGAAAGGACTGGAAAGTGTTGCAAGACTTAGTGCTTCATCGCCAAACCTTGAGCACAATTCATAGCTTGGTTTGGTGCCTATATAATACCAGGTGTTACTAAAATGCTTCGAGATTAAAACTAAGAACAGTTTGCTGGTAGGGAGATAGCAAAGCTGATGTGGTTTGTGATTTCCAATTGGAATAAGTGCTTATGTCCACCTTGGACTATTATGTCTTTATTTAGTCTAGACCTAGCTGTCTAGATTATCTTTAAATTAATTTTTATGCTCAAAAATAATTCTGGGAGAATCAGTTCCTTAATTAAAAAAAAAATAATTAAAAGCTGGGGGGGGAAGCCCTTGGGGTGTACAAGACTGCTGTCCTACCAAAAGCAAAGCGTATGCAGTCTCTGATACAATTGTACTTAAATCACCATGAAAATGGTGCATACATAGTCCACAGTATTTCTAAACACCTTGTAAACAAAATTAAAATGAGTCCTAAAATCGTTCCTCTGATTGTATTTATTTCCTTATGTAAATATTGTACTATAGCTGCTTCCAGATTCATTATTGGTTTTCCATTATTTGAAAAGATGGAAGGATTTGGGCTTACAGAGGTTAGACAATTGTTTTGTCCTTAAATAGACAAATCTTTTGCCTTTTTGCGGAGCAGGTGGAAAAACTCTGGAAACTTCTCTGTCCGTTGCTTCGAACAGCTTTATCCAACATTACAGTGGAAACGTATAATGATTGGGGCACGTGCATAGCAACCTCCTGTGTAAGTATCCCCTTCTTGGTCTTGTAAAGCTGTATCTAGATGGTCATGTTTTACCAATAATATATGAATAAGAGAATAATAAACACAGGTATTTGGGCATATTTTATCAGCTAAAACTGGGAACTGTTAATACAGTAGAAAAGAAACATCCATTTAAAATCTCAGAGTTTTTTGGAGATTTTGTTCTCTTCTGCCCTTTGCAGAGAAATATAACATAAAAAGGAAATAAAGCCTTATTTTTCTTGAAGTATTTTAGTAGAGCTGTATAAGGTTAATGGGTGATGTTAATGTGTATGCTTGCTATGCATGCAATTTTTGTGGGTGTTTTTGAACTCAAATTACACATTTATTCTTGCTTTAAAAGTGTGCAGTTTAGCTTTATACTGTGAAAACTGAGTCTCAAGTTATCTTCTAACATACAGTAAGATTTCTCTACGCTGTGGTGGACTGGGGGTTGTGGTGCCTGAGGAGCAGGGTAAATGACAGGTCACAAATATCTTGGATCAGTAATTCTTTTAAATCACTCAGCAAAACTCAGTATAGTTAATTGCCAGGGTTCTGGCTGACAAATTAGCAAAATTCAGACATGATTATTCATCTATATCAAAAATGAAGCTAAAAATCCTTCTATTCTTACCATTGTATTTACCAAATAATGAAAACTGGGTGTAGTTTCATTGGGTTTTCCTCCTATTGAGGTTCATTGTGAAAAGATATTTAACTTTGTGCTTGCTTAATAGAATAAACCCAAGGGATGAAAAGAAAATCTCTGTCAAAACTTTCCTTGTTTATACATTATTTACTTTTTCAAAATGCCCAGTTTGTTTATATCTCTGATACCCGTTTATTTTCAGGAGAGCAGAGACCCTAGGAAACTGCACTGGTTATTTGAATTGCTTTTGGAATCTCCACTGAGTGGTGAAGGAGGATCATTTGTAGATGCATGGTAAAATTAATTTTAACTGTTTTATTGTGGCTGAATAAAGAAGGAAATAAAGCATGGATAAAATGTATTGAGAGCATATTGTGCCAGCTGGCTTGCAGAAGCAGGGAACAAAAGCACTCCTTTCCAATTAGCTTTCCTCACACAATGGCAGTTTCTTCACTGTTATTTTTTTAATGTAATTAAATCTAGTTAACAGAATGTGAAGGTTTGGAACTGGTGTAGCAGCAGTACTGTTGTTTCATTCTGTAACTTTTACCCATCTTTGCATGCAATTCACACAAAGATACTTTTATGCATTGACACACACAAAACGTTCCAAAACATGGCTTGGAGGGGACTGGGGAAGGGAGGAACAATTTTGTCTGGCTGAAGATAAGCTGTTCTCATTCCTAGCCGACTTTATGTACTGCAAGGTGGCCTTGCACAGCAAGAATGGAGAGTACCGGAGCTGTTGCATAGACTGCTGAAGTACTTGGAACCTAAACTCACGCAGGTTTACAAAAATGTTCGAGAGAGGATAGGAAGGTCAGTGTTCTCTTCTGCAATTCTTGGGGGTTTTTTCTCTTTGTATTATTTGGATAATTGAGTATCTAAATAATTACACTGAAGTGGTGACTGCTTACCTCTCTGCGTTAATACTGGTAATGGAAATTACATAAATTATTGTCAACAGACTTGCTTCAGAAACTTCAGATGACTTGTCTGTTTTTGTCTTTTATTGTATATGGCCTGTTTATGTATGATATCTCTAAAGCTCTTAAAAAAACACAACAAACATCCCCACCCCTCAAAAAAAACCCAACCGAAAAACAAAAAAACCACCCAAAACCAAACGCACACACCCCCCTACAAACCACAACACCACAAACCAACTTTATTGTGTCTAAGTCCTAATAGCCCATAAATATCCAGGGGATCCTTTGGAGAGCTTTTTAGTGACTTAAAGATTACTTGCATATCTGTTTGGAGGAGAGGGAGGTTGTAGCTTAGTGATTGTCTAACCCTGCTTGATTCAAATATCTACAAAACAGGTATTTGAAGAATATTTTTTTTTAAATAATTTTGAACTGAATATAAGAGGCAATATAAGAGGTAAATATCAAACACCAAAGTTCAACAAATTGATCTTGGATCACTTTTAGCTATGTTCTCTAGACAGTAGTTGTGTTAATTTTATGTTCTTCCTTTCTTTGTTTGCTTTTTTAGTGTTTTGACCTACATATTCATGATAGATGTTTCCTTGCCAAATACTGCTGCAACTAAATCTCCTCGTGTCCATGAATTTACTACCCGGATACTTGAAAATCTTAAACCCCTTATGGAAGCAGATGAAGAAATTCAGAATCATGTTATGGAAGAGAATGGAGTTGGCGAACAAGATGAGCGTACTCAGGGCATTAAACTCTTGAAAACTAGTGAGTTATATTTAGTGAGGTTAAGAAATGGGGGTATTTTAGGACATGATGATTGAGGTCTGCAAATCATATGGTTGCACACATTTACCTTGTTGCAGCACAGATCTGAGGTTATCTGTTGTTTTAGAGTTGAGGTTTATAAAGTCACCTTTACAGAGCCAAACTACCAATGTGGGTCCACTCTGTCCTGTGAAATTCTCCCAGGCGAATCTTGCAATAATAAATTTGATGTATAATTTGTTTTGGGATTATTACTAATTTTTATCATCTTAATCAGTGACTGTTTCTCTTTATATAAACAGTTCTGAAGTGGTTGATGGCAAGCGCAGGACGGTCCTTCTCTACAGCTGTCACAGAGCAACTCCAGCTCCTACCCTTATTTTTCAAGGTATGTGCTTTAATTGCTGCTTTATTAGTTATGTTTTATTAAAAAGGGCTTCTATATATAAAGCAAAGTTATAAGGGACTTTTATGTAAAAAGAAAACCAATAATGGTAATAAAAACCATGCGTACTGAGGAGGCCCAAAAGGGGTGTTTTTATGCTTATGTATGTTTACAGCTGGTAATCTAGCCTGTTAAATGGTCTCCTGACAATAATGACTTGTAGGTGAATGCCCTGTACATGTGTAATTTGGGAGGAAAAAGTGTTAAATTCATCAACGTGTGTATGTTGTTTCTGTTCTGATACTTATCTTTAGTTGTTTTCTTTTGTTCCATGATTAAACAATTCTTTCTCAATGGTTGTACTTCTCTTGTTTTTCCTGGCCCCTCTAATCCTTGTATTCTTTTATGAAGCTGGGTCATTCAGTGCTACATATCTGAAATAATACATATTTGCATGCTCCAAAGCATGTCTGTCTTTTTATATAAACATCAGTCAATGATCTAACACTAATGTATGTGACCACAAAATAAAGGTTTACTTCTGTGAAGGTGAACATGAAATACTGATAAAGCTTCCTCTCAGTTTTGGGCCTACATCTAAAATATTAAATTAATTGGATTTGATACCAAAAGAATTGTACTGGGGAACCAAAGTCTTGATGGCACCCATTTAATCCTCCTTAGGAGCTTCAGACTAGCCATACTGTGTAGATAATGTTTAGATAATATATAGTGCAAGGAACAAAAATCTCATGATTCTTTCCAATTTTTTCCACAGCTTATTGCTGAGAATATTTTAACATTATATTACTTGCTTTTCCTAGTTAACTTAATCTTTCAGCATTATATTGATTGTCTTTTTCCTAGATAACTTTCCTTTCATGAGATGAAACTGGAAAGTTTCAGGATTTTGCTGTTAGCAATGCTTATTTACTAACATTAGCCATCCCCCCACCCCCCCTGATCTTGTTCTACAGATTGCACCGGTAGAAAATGACAATAGCTATGATGAGCTCAAAAGAGATGCTAAGATGTGTCTGTCGTTAATGTCTCAGGGTTTGCTGTATCCTCAGCAAGTGCCTTTGGTACTTCAGGTGCTAAAACAAGTGAGTAAGGTCTAAATAGCTTAAAGCTTCTTGTTACCTGATGCACTCTGGGGGTTTTTTATTTTACTTTATGCAATAATTGTGATTTAAACAGAATCAAATGCTGATTTTCTTAGAGGTGAAAGGAAAGAGTTTATTAGAAGTGTTTTAAAACATTCTTAGAGTAAGTGTATTTTGTTTTGTTTCCTACTTCGAAACATTTAAGCAACTTGTATCTTGGTAAGAAATTGAATAGTATTTCAACAACCTAAAATTTAGTTCAGTGTATCAGTTTAAGCCAAACATCTCCTCATGATCTTAATAATTCAAAACACAGTTTCAAAGTGAGTTGTTGTATAAAGAACTGCCCTTGAATCTCTGCTTTTTTGTAGTTTTACAGCATATTTGTCAATGGCTGCAGCTTTCTGAAAAAAAAAAACAAACCAGAAATGCACTCTTGAATTGAATGGTTCATTCTGTATACAGTTTATCATGCAAGAAATACATTTTTTTTTTTTTTCCTCTAGTCATTCAAGACTGATCTGCAGTAGTAAAATTGCCTATTGCAGAATATTGGTGTAAGCTGTACACATGGCCAAAATAGCAACTGCAGTGTTGCAAGCCAGGCTTCACCCATGCCTGATGCTGTCAATAATTTGGACTTCCATAACCACGTGGAGATGAACGTGGAGGACCTTGAAAAAACTTAGTTTTCCAAATCCACTGTATAAAACACATATATTCTCAAGGAGAACAAAATTTCTGTTCGTTTAGATCTGTTTTACAACTGATGTTGGAAATAAAAGGGAGAAACTTGCCTACTTTGTCTTTTACGTAATTATTTAACAAATACCTACTACTGTCTCTGTTAAATAACAGTATTCTTTGGAAGTAAAGCCTGTAATAAATAATTATTTAAATAATAAGTGTGTGCTTTGGAGGTTGAAGAGTGTATGAAACAAAATATATGAATAAGGGAAGTTGTTTGCAACTGTCCCCAAAAGCTTTTTCTTAAATGTTGTTAGCTTTACTTCTGGTAGCTGCTTTCCTTCCTATTCTTCCTTTCTCATCCTGATTATTTATTTTTCCTTGCAGACAGCAACAAGCAATTCTTGGCATGCTAGATATACCATATTAACCTACCTCCAGACCATGGTGTTCTACAATCTCTTTATCTTTCTCAACAATGAAGAAGCGGTCAATGACATTAGATGGCTGGTTATAAAACTCCTGGAAGATGAACAGCTTGAGGCAAGTAATACCTTTTCTGAATGCTTTGTTTCACATGACTAGTTTCTTGCCTTTGTCAAGTTTTACGAAAAAGCTTTATGAAAAAGTATTTCTAGCTTAGCATTCTTCTTATTTTGAAAATATAACTAGCTTTATAGGATTTATTTCCTTCATATTCCATTTTTTTCTTTTAATATTCTGTTCCAGGAAAACAGCTATTCAGCAAATACTTCACTAGTGATTTTTTTTTTTTAAGTTCCATTGTTCCTACTTTTTCAACAGAATGGAACATTGCTTTGTTTCATTCTTGGTTTAAATACAGCTGAAATATGGGATATTATAATTTTACTAAAAACATGAGCATGGATGTTGGTAGAAAATTCAACTTCCAATAAGGTGAAATGCCTTCTTATGTGAAAACTGTATAAAACCACTATTAAAGAATCCGTAGATCTGTTTCCCATTTAATCATATCAGCTTTTATTAATGACAACTAATTTTTTATACATCACTAAGGAAGTATTTCTTTAGTTATAAGTAAATTTTTCTTAGTTTTGTGAAAGATGCATGCATAATAGGACAGAATTTGTCTAGCAGATGTGGTGTTACATGATTCAAAAGGTAAGTTGACATGTCTGACAAGTTTTTGTACATCTCTTGAGTTCATGATACTTCAGTATATACAAATGGAAGGAGATAAAATCCAAAATCTTGGCTGTGGTACATGTGTACAGTTGAAGATGTAGGTGTGAATGCACAGTACGGTCTTCGAAGCGACATCAGGATCATAAGCTTGCTCGCAGGAACAAAAGAAAAACCAACCACACAAAAGGGGTGCCTGGTGTGCATCATCGAGTCTTGTCTGGCAGGCTTCCAAAAGCTGGGGGAAAATTACTACGTATTTTATTCTGTATCACTCATTTACAGAACTGAAGGCTTGTATTAAATTATATGAGTTCAAGTATGTTTGATCACGTTCAAGCACAGTGAAGGATCTTTAGTGTTAACCTCCAGTCTGTTCCATTTACCCTGCGCCATCATTTTCACTGTTTTGGGTGCTGTTGGCAAATACCAAAGAAATCCTTCTTTTAGTGCTTGGGTGGGTTTTTTTGCTCTAGAAGAAAGAGAAGATTCTGAAGTGTGATACCCTTCTGCCAAGAAAACAAACATCCTGGCTTAGGTCTTCCTTAAGCTACATTTAAACCAGTAGTTATACCTGAGATGTGAAGCTTGCTTTTGTGAACAGTGAACTGGAAATAATTTGAATATGCAAGTTAAAATTTCTGGCTTAAAAGGTTTGACATTACTATCTTTACAAGCGTGTGTAATACTTAAGGAACAGCACTTAAACTACTTGCCCAACCGTGCCAATTTCAGTCTTCAGATGAGGGCTCTCCTTTTTCACGTCAATATTTGCTATAGCAAGCTAGAAAGCAAAAGCTGACAATCCACGAAGGGTTGTTAACCACACCAGTCAGAACACCTACGTGATGATCTCATGGCACTTTGAATTCACCCTCATACAATTTATCTGGCTGTATAAAAGATACAAAAATTATTCTTCTGCACTGCAGAGATGCAACTCCAGAAAAACTTATCTGTGTTCATAACCACTTACAATCGTGTTAACGTGGACACTTTTGCTTTGAAAAGTGATCTTGTTCTCTCTTGATAATAATTGGCAAGATGCAGTATCTTGCAGTGTAGTTCTTATGTATTTTTTTAATGCTGGATTTTTAAGATGAGTCTGCTCTCAGTAGAATGCCTAGCTTTAACTAGTATTTGGTGTCTTTACCATGTGGAACTGACATTTTGGATCTTGGATTTAGAAGATACATTTCATTAAATTTTTTTTTCTTATTTTGATACAAAGGTGCCAGACCAAATGATACTGCTCCTATTCTTTAATATTCAGTTTACACTTCTAATATTGCTAGAATTCTCAAACGTCCTGATGATTTCATAAAGTCATTGCAACAAACTTTGGCAAGTGACCATGTCAGATGACCATGCTGAATGTCGGATAGCAATGCAACTGCAATACAAAGTGAACGTGGGTCACAGGACAGTCTGTCTTCTATCGAACACAAACTTCATGTATCCAGCTTTAAGCATAGGTCTCTACAACTGAAGAATGCTCTCTCTACTTAAATGGTATTATGGGAAATTCTCCTTCTGAAAGTCAGAGGAGTCATGGCGCCGATGGTGTCCTATGAACGTAAGAGCTGGTGTGGCCCTGCAGCAGTATAACCACCATTGAATATTGCATCTAGTTTTCGTGTCATATAGGCAGTTGGAGAGAGCTGCAGGAACGATTTGAGTCCAGGAAAGCAAGTTTTGAGCTAAATAATTCTATTTACTCAGTCAAAAATAGAGGAAAAGTGAAAATGACTGTATTCAGCTTGGAATTATGGTTAAAGTGACAGCCTAGCTAATCTGTAAAGCATCTTTCTTACTCAGCCATATTTTGATCTAGGAAGCTATCTGGGTAGGTGCTTCATATGTTTATGTTTTCATAAATCAGAGTACTGAATACATAGTATTCATGTCTTGATAAACATTTTTCATATTACACTGCAATATTACAGTAATGGGAATATTTTCTCTTTGTGTGAGTAGCCTCTTGCATTGCATTTAGGTTTTATTGTGCTGTTGAGTGGGTTTGTTCTGATATTGTTAGAGTTTTGTAGACCTTGGTCAGTCAATTATGATAAAAAAAAAAAAACCCCAAACCCAAACCACACTTGATTGGAAGAGTATTCCTCTGCTACGCCTCTGCAGTTTTTATATTCCAGAGTTCGCGTGAGTACGATGATCTGTAAATTATGTAGTGTCAGATGTTGTGATGAACGATTAGCTTGTTAATGTATGGTTTTAAAGGCTTTGCTCCTTGCAGCAAAGTGTTCCTTTTAGTTAGATTATTAATTTAGAAATGAAAGTGGATTTAATACAGGGAATAGTGATGTAAATGAGTACAGTTCACTTGGGAGCTTGCTCACTTTACAGCCAAGCGTTTTTCTATTCTGGGCCTTGCATTAGCACATCAAGTTTCATTTAATAGCTTAGTTCTTAAGAGACTCACAAATTGCTGATAAACGATACTGGCAGACTTTCACATTGTACTTTATGCTGTTAAAGTAGATCACGTTTGAATAATAAGTTGGAGAAATTTAAATGGAATGAAGCGAAGTCTCAAGAGCTTATTGTTAACTTACTGTGTTGAATTACTGCAGCACTTGCAGCTATACTTATTGTTTTGTGGAGGTTCAGAACATTATGTTCAAGGATGTAATTTATTATAATCCATTGCATTGGATTCAGAGCGTTGGTGGGTGTTTGTACTCCAGACAGACAAACATTCTGTTTACAGTTACGTGTAACAGTATGTACTTACCAAAAAATCCAGTGAGTGCTGTCAGCACTGCAACAGGTTGATTTGGTTTTTCAAGTTTGTAAGTGTTGAGAGGTTTTTGTCAGCCTGCAGTTATTGAAGGTGGAAGTGAGTTTCAGAGGGGCTCCAATTTAAATGTCATCTTACAGTCCTATAACTTCATGGTTTGGGAAGATTGAGATAAATTGGTAAAACTGATTGGTTATACTTGCTTTTAAGTGATTGAGTTGTCTCTACTTGTAACCCACTAACGATGTGTTGTGGCTCTTTTAAAAAGGACTGGGAAAGGAGATCTGTATTTTGAATTGTTTGGCAATTAGATGAAAATTTAGTTTTATTCTTTTGGGTTTCTGTGTTACCGAAGAGAATATTTTTCCAACCTGGAATTCTGTTTTTTATTTATGTAGTGAAAAGAACTGGTACTTGGGATAAAAAAGTAAATAATGCTGGAGCATTACAGAACTGAATTGTTGATCAGAAACCACTGAAGTTAGTTGTCATGGCTTATTAATCCAGTGTCTGTTGTACCTCTCATTCTTGTGTTCGGGTAGAACAGAATCAGCTTTGTCTCATGAACAAACCTTCTACCTGCTCTTGGAAGGGCTTTTCTGCCCTTGTCAATTCTGTCTCCGTGTACATTTGAGGGAGAAAACTAAATGCTTTTGAATCAAGTATACTCTTTTTATGCTTGGTAAAACTAATGTTAATAGAGGAACTATTCCAAATTTTGTAAAGCAGGTTGATTGTTTGGGGTGGGACACCTTGTTCTTATTCAAAGTCTGTTTTGAAACTTTCTAAAGCTAATCCAGTCTATAATATATGTATTGACAATGGAGTTTAATTACATTATTTGCTCAAGTCACTATGACAAATTGTGACATAAATTCATAGTTCTGTTCTATATTACAATAGAACTACGTTGATTAATTTGTCAAAAGCCATACAGTGAACTAGTAGTAGTTTATGATCTATGGGATGAAATCTTAAATACTTTTCGTGGGCAGAGTTTGGTAACTTGGCCTCACTGGATGTGTGTAAAAGGATAGTAACAGCATCGATACCTGCTTCTTCCTGTACTTGTGCACTCAGTAATTGTGGTATGTACTATCTCTCCTCATAGGTGAGAGAAATGGCTGCTACTACCCTAAGTGGTCTGCTACAGTGCAATTTTCTCACTATGGATGGTCCCATGCAGACCCATTTTGAGCTGCTGTGCAAGATGAGGTTACCGAAAAAACGAAAGCGAGACCTGGGTTCAGTGGTGGATACAATTCCTTGCGGTGGTAAGAAAATTGCTTTAGATACTAAAACCATGCGTGTCGATAGCAGGTTAGGAAGAAATAAATATTTTGTGCTGCAGTTCAAAATTCTCAAACACTCCAGATGGAATAGGATTTGTCCTGTGGTTAAGCAGTATTTAGAAAATTATTGTATACCCAGAGAAATATAAGGCCTGTTGCCCATGCAAATGTTTTTCCTTGCTAAGCATTCATAAACCAAAACAGCAAATCACTTGTCCTTATGTACCTTATTGTCTGTTTCTGTGTACATAGTGCAGATCCTAATCCTTGTTAAGTGTTTCCAGAATTTGATTTGCAGCATAATGAATAAAAACACACTACCACTAAAAAAAGCACACGATCTTTTTTATGATGTATTCTTACATTAAACTAATTCATTACTTTACCAGAATTAACACTAAAGAGATTTCTCCATTCCCCATGTGCTCAGTTCACATAGTTAAGAACGCAGATGATGAAAGATAGCTATTTCCTCACTAAATAAACTTCCTTACCTGCCACAACATAATTTCCCTCCTTACTCACCTTCACAGTTTTATTCTTCAAAAAAAAAACAACAAACAAAACCACACGCACAAAAAAACCCCACACCAAAACCAACCCAACCCCCCAAAAAAACCACCCAGAATAAAAAAAACAACCCTTAGTTAGGGGCTTTGTCTTCTGACCAAACATCTGGTGCATCTGAGACACATTCATGTGACCCGGAAGGGCTGGGATTCCATATTGTCACATAGTTCTGGTATTTGAGAAAACACTCTGAACACAGAAATAGGGAACAGTGGAGATGCAGTTCATGAGCTGTTTACTGAGTAGAGAAAAAGATCCTTTGAGAGAAGGAAGCTCTTTTGAAACATTTGTAAAGTATACAGCAGTTGCAGAATTTTTTTATGCATTCTTCCATTAGAAATGAAAGGTAGAATCATAGAATGAATCTATGATTCTAAGAAAGCAGAAGCAAGCTGGAGTTCCATAGACTTGTGTGAATTTATTTGACTGTATGGTCTGTAGAACTATCTGGTGTTCTGTGGAAGCTAGAGATCTCTCTACTGTGGCAGGGTTGGTTGGGGTTTTTTAATTCAGGGTCAAAACTCACTCAATATTAGTCTCAGTATGTTACTCTAATTGGATCACCTCTGTTTAATATATAGGCTCTCTTCAGTCATTCCCATCAGTTAAAAATAGCCTTATTCTCACTGATAACCTGTTTGAAGTTTGGCCGTGTCATTGAGGAGTATCTTTGACAGGATGGTTGCACCTTGCCAAATGTCAATTAATATCCTGCCATTGCAGACTTGGTTAAACGCCATGCTGGTGTACTAGGACTTAGTGCGTGTATTTTGTCAAGTCCGTACGATGTACCCACCTGGATGCCGCAGCTCTTGATGGATCTCAGTGCCCATCTTAATGATCCTCAGCCAATTGAGGTAAAAATACATCATTTTTCTATTCAATATAACACATCTAAAATACGCTTGACTCATTCTTAGTCCCCCTTTCCAACGAAAAAATAAGAACCTATTGAGACATTTAGTTTCTGCTGCTTTTTATTAAATGGTTCTAAATATATTTTAACTCATGGACTGCATTTGAAGTATTTTTTTGTGGTAGTTCTGTTCTTGCTTTCAAATTTAAAGCATAAACTGAAAGCTGCAAGAACTATATAATGAGGAAATAGTCTTTTTCTTAATTAAAAATGTCACTTTTGTGCATGCCATTCTAGGAAATATCGACCTGAACAAAAAAATCACTCTGAAATTTTTAAAACAAGGTTTTATAAGCAGCCCTAGAAACAAGTTTTTAATTCAATAGTTACCTTTAACTTTATTCTTTTGCCCTGTCTGTTCGGTTTTGTTGACTTTCGCTGTTTTAACCAGAGTAGCAAGCTTAGCAAGCATCCTTAGATTTCACAAGTTTTGCTATGGTGTACTTTCCTGAGTCAAGAAACTGAACTGATTGGACTTTTGTTAATTTAATAATAATCTTTATTTAATAACAAGAGTTTTGCTCTGATTTGTTTCTTCTGCACGCCTTATGTGATTCATCAACTCTTTTTCATGTTTTGAGACCCAAACCATTCATTTGAAATACCAGAGGAAAAAGAGGAGGAGAAAAGCATTTGACTGATACTTTATAAGAGTCTATTTTTTTCCAGACTCAAAATTACATGTCAAAGAATCCTTTTCATAAGGTTGTTGGAGTCATGACACTGGTCAGAATTAAAATACTGGGGAACTGGGCTGAATTCCCCAGAGCCCTTCTAACCTTTGTAACTGCTCAAACACATTGCTCTACTCAGCAGTTATTTTTCTTGTAGTCAACGTTTGTTTTGTCGTGGAGCTTAAATCCATAACTGATACAGATCAATACTGATTGTCTGCTACGCAGATGACTGTGAAAAAAACGCTGTCAAATTTCCGGAGGACCCATCATGACAACTGGCAGGAGCATAAACAGCAGTTCACGGATGACCAGCTACTAGTGCTTACTGACCTCTTGGTTTCACCATGCTATTATGCATAGGTGGGTAAGATTATTTGTTTTGATAGAAATTGACAGAAGTATCAATCTTACAAAATCTATTCTAGCTCTCCAGTCTAGCACGGGGTAGGGAGGAATCCCTAAAACACAGGGAGAATTAAGACCCTTGTACCTCCAGTGGCCTGGTCAGGATCTGATTTATTTTGGTCAATAATTGTCCATCTTTTTGTGTGTCCCCGTATTGTGCTAGTGTTTTGCCAAGAGGCTCACGCTTGTTTTCTTGAATATTGATGTTCCTTTTCTCCATTTTCTGCCAGTTAGCTGCCTTTTAAATGCCTGGCAGTTTCACTGAAGGCAAGGTGCTTGCTGCTTTGTACTTCTGATGCCTCTGAGGACTTTAGCCTACCACCCAGTCCAGTATATCGTCTACACCTCACCATGGGGAATGACTGCCACAAAACTGTTTCCTCTTCTACATTGTGGCTTTGCTACTGGCTCTCTTCACACATCCCCAAAGAGTGAATCCATTCCTGCAGTTTCTCTTTGTTATGCTACAGGATTCTGATCTTTAAGATATTGTGACGTTTTGTGACTGTATTCTAAGAGAAGTTTTAGTTTATAATTTCATTTTGTTCTGTGGTAATAGCATAAGGCAGTAATCTTGGTTTGAATTCTTGGTTTTAATTCATTCTTTCTGTCTTTTCAGGTTTCTCCTGGAAAAATGAGGATGTAGGAACCTTTCTGCGAAATAAAGGAAACTCAAAAGAAATTTATTATCTAGAAAACTTTGGAAATCCTGATGCCTAATCAAAGCCACTTTTAAATAGAAACATAAAGACCTGGTTCTACTCAAAAAGAATTTCACCTCCCCAGGGAGCAGCTGTGGGAGCCCCACAGCCTCCTAACTGTGCTTGCAGGGCCTGGTCATAAGTTTATTGCAAGACCCTTGTCATTGGCCTGCATTACACATCAGTCTTGTTTCTGCTTTCTTGCACACAGTGACTTACACTGCACATTTCTTATCCTCATTTTCTGACCCTTCTTCCCAGCTGTTTCTGATGTCAAAGATGTGCAGAACCAGAGTGCTGCAGACCAGAATATTGTTGGTGAAACTCTCCAATTCTGTTGATGCAACTTCTTACCTAGTCAACGTACGATACCAGGAGCCTATCTTTCTCAGAGTTTATTTTTCGCTACTTGGATTTGAGCACCCATCAGGTGACGGGCTCTGTATCATTCAGTCCACCTCAGGGCAGGATTGCCTTTTTGTATCTTCCTTGTCAAAATGTAAATAGCTGATCTTCTCTGTGCAGTATAGATGGTGGCAGGACAAAACGTGGGGAGTGAAAGCTCTTACTGCCTGGCCAGGTCTTCATAGATAGCTTGACCATGTGTGGAATAAAAATCTATGATTATCTGCATCTTTTTAAGGGTGAAAGACTATGGGTGTTTCCACATAATTAGAGCCCATAGATATGAAATTATGGACTATCAAGTGATGGTTGAATTCACAGAATGAAATGTGTGCACAGTGTGAAAAGGCTGACTGTTTTTAACAGCGTATTCTCATAAAGATTGTCACTGTCTGAGCAAGCATGTCTTGTTCGAAGATTGTGGAAGCTCTGTATTTTTTTGCCTGTAGCTTTGTTCAGAGACTGATATCTATTGGGTATTTAACAACATGTTTAATATGTGTTACATAGTTGTAAAAGACTGTATAAATTGTAGAGGCACTGCATTGACAAAACATTGTACAGTTTGCAACCTTTTACATAACACCATTGTGAGATTAATTTGTAAAGATTCATACTTAGATGTTAATACAGTAGTTGTTCTGGCTTTTGTATCAAATCAAATGCCATTATTAGTTTTTTAAATTATTTTCTTTAACAGAATATCTCTTCACGTCTGAAAGGCAGAGGTTTTGTTTGGTTTTCTTGTATCTCATTATTACTGTGTCTCACTCAGATTTTAATGCAACACTTGTGGCCATCTCTAAATGCTGACATCACATACTCTAGTGTGAGAAGTTCATAGAATGTGAGGTACATTGAAATAACTCATAAACTGGTGTGTGTTTCAACTTTCATGCAACCCTACGGGAGCACTGATACATTTCGAGTGATCTACCTGCTGAGTGTGTGACTCATTCCAAACTTCAAAGCACAGCAGTGTTCCTGGTGCAGTATTTAATGAGTGTCAGCACACAGATGTAACCACTGTATAGCGTAGTGCCAAAATTATTATTTCAATTGTGTACGTAGTTTAAGACCCAATAAATGGACTGTTTGTAACATCAGCATTTTTTTGTATTTCTAAAGTGGAAATTCCTTCCTTTGAGACTCTAACTTAAGGTTGCTAACTGTGCTTTTGAGCTTTTTGTACGAGACGTGTTTCTTGAGGGATTTGGCAGTGAGTTAAGGCAACATTAGGATTATTTCAAGATCTAGTTCTAACGTTTGGGAAACTAGCTTTTATATTTACATAAAAATATCTTGCACCTGGTGAGGCTTGCCAAAAAACATACTAACTTCTGAGAAGTACCCTTGAAATTGGAGAAATTAGGTTGAAGTGGGGGGTTTTTCCTGACTAGAATTTTAAAAAGCTTTAAAAGTAATGGAAAAGTATATGCTGCAGAGGTTCATTTTTAAAGTATACATTGGCTGATTAACTGATGGAGCAGGTACAACATGTGCTGTTTTGCCTACACCAAGGGCAGCTGACTGTAGGATCCAGCTCTGCTGCTTTTTACTGTATTTGGGAGTTTCTTTTCTTACACGCTTATAGTCAAAGTGTAGCTGGAATTGGTTGCAATGCTGAGGATCCAGTGCTCTGTAGATAATCATTCTGCAGGCAGAGCAATGATGACAAATAAGTAGGTGGTATTAATTCACGGTATCTGTTTATAAATCGGCAATAAATTACTTGATCCAAGCAGATCGCCCAGAAGATAGTGTATCTATTCAAAGTGCAGTTCTATAGGATAAAATGTACCTATGGTAGTGTGAACAAACCTGTACTGACTGACTTCCTGTGGGTGAAAGATTGTTAGTCTCCTGTTCTGAGAATGTAGGAACAATTCTGAGTTCTTCATCAAATACTGCAACTCCACTGCTACTTTTGTTCCCTAACTTCCCCCAAGTAATATGCACGTACCAAATTCTGAGCTTTCCATCACTTTGATGTCTTACGCTGTCTCTTCCCTAAAGCCTTAGAGATGAAACAACTGCAGTACCTCTGTCTGGAGAGAGACGTCTCTAGCGTGAGAAGAGAGATTTTTTTTTCCCCTTGAGCAGTAAGGGAGATGGAAGAATATCCTGGAGATGGTCTGGTAGCCTTGATAGCCTTAGCGACCATGTGTCAATCCGCACAAATAATTGAGTGACCACCGCTGTTTGAAGCACCAAAGAATGGGAATGATGTAAGGCAGAATTCATTTGTTGGGTTGGTTTGTTTTTTTTTTTCTCGAGTTGCAGAGACTTACTGTTCAGTGACGATCTCTCTTGCTATAATATTAGGTGGGGTGATCTCCCATATCTCCATAACCATTTATGGAAATGGTATAAGTATTTTATATATCTATATATAAATATTTATAGGTATATTTGTGCATGTGAGAAGCTCTTGAAATCACAGCAGAGACATGGTGCTTATTTTGATGAAATTGTAGAAGAAAATTATCAAGGAGGCAAATAAGACTTAAACATGTGCTTTAGGGTAGCACCATAGACTCGATGTTGGTGGATTGCGTTAATAGCAATTTGAGCTAATCTGCGTATGGATTTTTCAAAAAATTGAAGAGGAGAAGGGATGAAGGTCATTATTTCGGACACAGTATATTATGACTGTATTCCTTCTGTGTCCCCAGGTATCTGCCCTCTCATCCTTTTTACTTTTTTACCAGGCTGCTGGGAGGCCAGTGCTTGGTACAGATGAATGATGTCTGCTGTCAGTTTTTCACAGTTAGGCATCCCCAGCATCCCACACTCTGTTCAGTCTCACTTTCTTCCACAGCTTCAGACCTCCTGGAATCCTGCAGCAGAGACTCCAGCTTCCTTTTCCCCTGCGCTGTGGAAAACACAATCATCTGGTAAGGTGTAAAAGGGGGAAAAAAAACCCCCAACTTATCAGTAGGAAGTTTTGCTGGCTGTTGTCATTGCAAGATTTTAACGTAAACCCTGCTGTGAATTACCAGCTAATTTGTTTTATGCTCTCACTGGCATTGTGCAGTAACTGGAAGGCAACTTCTGTGAATTTCTGCATCACAAAATGCTCGCTGTATATAGTCACGTTGCTGCACAGGCTCTGCAGAATGGGTTTTCCAATAGAAAGGCCAGGAATTTCACCTGAACCTGATCTAGACTTGCAGGTTGTCTGCAGGCTAGAGGCAACCGTGCTGCAGGGAGGGGGCTTCGTGGTGGTTAAGCCAGCGAGGTACCTGGGCACTAGGGCAGCGGTAATTTCACAGTCTACTGCAAGGAACTGGAGGTTTGATTACAGAAGAAAAACGGTGTGAAAGATGAAGAATATTGCAAAGCTGTTGAAGGCAATGCACACAAATTACAAGCAAATTGTAACTGGTTTGTGCTGAGGGTTTTTTTTCCTCACTCGGTCAACAGGTGCTTCTCAGAGCTATTAAGAGATATTTAGAAGGAAAGTCCATGAGGTGAGAGGAAAAAAAGGTTAGTATTCTCTCCCTGGGAAGGAGAGGGACTCTTAGTAAAGCAGTCTTGAATCAAGGGTTCTCTCAGCACAGATGAAAGCTTAGACTGTTGCCTACAAAGATTATTGGCAAAACTACCTTTGATTTCTAGTGGATTAGAGCGCAGTGCTTAGAGGAATTAGCTGCATCCTAACAAGGCAGACTTTTTCAAAGGGCGAAAAGGAGAGGGGGCCTTGCTGGCCACAATCCTTTTCTAATTCTAGATTAAATGACCTTTTTCCACAACAGGCTTGTGGAAGTTCAGCCTGTTTTTCCTGCTTGGGCTCTTAGCACCCTCAGTGCTGCAGGTGTTTTGTAGAAATTACCTGAGCAGATTTTGCTGCTACAGACAGAGCTGGATACCCACTTCCCTTGGGGTACTGGGAAATATGAGGTGCAATCATTTCTGATTGGCATACTTCGGAAAAACAGCAGTAAACCCAATAAATCTGTTTTAGCAATAAATTGAGTCAGATTAGCAATAAGTCTAGGTAGAAACCTAGGTGAGTTTACCCAGGAAGGGTTCTGTAAAGAGTATCAGTTAAAAGCTGGTTTTTTATTCCCTCCTGGCTTTTATTTCAATTTTTTGCTGCGTTAAATTTCCCCTTTTATTATTCCAGCTTCTTTCCCCTATAACTCTTTTGTTAAAATCTTAGGGTACTGTTCCTAGGCTGAGATGGGGGCAGGTCTCCACAATTAAAAGTAATTTCCAGATTCTTGTAAATATCTGCAAAACTTGACAGTGCTGTAAAAAATGTCATGGGAACACAATTTCTCCTTATGCAGTATGAACTCCAAGGCTGAAAAATATTTGAGAAGCTTGATGGTACTAGAGAACGCTGGATTTTTTTTACTACTTAGTTTAAGGCAAGGCTTAAGAGCGCTGTAAAGAAAGAGTTAAGATCCGAGTACCTTGTGCGAGGTGCTGTGGAAGTTGTTGCTCTTGTGATTCCTGCCTTGTAAAACTGAGCGTGATTTCTTTTGCTGCTCGTCTCTCCTGCCCCAAACTTTGGCAGTTCTTTTAAAAAGGGGCAGGCCCGTGAGATGCCTGGTTGTGCCAAAGGACTGGGCAGTGTTTTGTGTTCCCATGGGAGATCCTTTTGGCCTCAGCTCAGCCCCTCGCTCCCTGAGTACAAGCCCTGGGTTCCAATGTCCTTCTCTTGCACTCGCCACATCCTGCAACATTCACGGGCTCTCTGCCCAATGCCCGCAGCCATCCGCAGTGTTTTTCTACATGCACCACCAAAACGCTGTCCAGCTTGCGCTTCCCTGGTGAAATGTGTGGGGCTCGCAGGCTATAAGGAGAACCACTTTTTCCTCCTTTTCAAGCTACAGTTCATGACTGTAGAGCAGTAAAGCATCTTAAAACCAAAAAAACCACCCTTGCTTTTCATAGGCTTGCTAAACTGAATTCAGGAAGTGACAATCTAAACCTATTACTATTAGAAAATGTAGTTTTCTTTTGTTGTTTTGCACATAATTAATTCTAAAAAATTTAACTCTCTGTAAGGCCCAAGTCCTACAGTTCTGACTCCTAAATCCATTTCTCAGCCTCTCAGGTAGGGGTTTCAAAAGCACGTAAGATCAGAGTCTCGGTCCTACTAACTACCTTAAACCCCACAGGCTTGCTAAAACCAGTCCCATTAGGCACGTGCAGCCTTGTTTCTGTATGTGTGCTTCCACCTGCTCATCTAGTAACTACAGGAGATTAAGAATTCTTAACTGTGGTCATCCAGGGCTGAACAACACCTGGAATTACATAGACCTCCCCAACTTTTTACAGGACTCCTGTTTTGCAAAATGTGTTAACTACTCCTATGCTTTTGGTAAGGGATGCCACAGAAATTTTCGTAGCCTAATGTGGGCTCAGGAATTGACACAGTGTGAAACTAAGGTCAGTTTTTACACAGTGTTTTGATTGCAACTGGGTGCGTTGCCTGCTCTGAAGGGACTTGGATATTGTGTGCACATTAGTTTCACGTGAAGAGAACACTCATCACTGTATCCTCAGCATTAATCACTTTGAAGTAATAGACTCCTGCATTAGGCTGATATTTTGTCAGTCTAGTTTAATCACACAGTTGAGTGTGCTCTGATGTTTATAAATAAGAAAAGTCAAGGAGGGAGATCCCAGCTTGTCAATGAAAGAACAACTCCTACTCAGTAGGGCCAGGACGCACCCACAGAACTCCAATTAACCATGCCTTGGAGAACAAAAATACAAGCAAGAGTGGAAATAAAGTGGTAGCCAAGCAGAGGGAGAACATAGTGGAGCCACAGGAAATGATGGGCATCATGTTTTGGGTTTTGGACCTTCTCCCTCCTGTATGCAACTAGTTTTAAGACCAAAAACAAGGCCAAAGGCACCCGATTAGGTGCTGAGGTTGCAAGGCACTGTTGCAGCCTGCTCTGATGGCTGTTGGCATTTCCCTGCTACCGACCCCAACAAATCTGGTCTGATTGCCAGCTGGAAGTGCGTTTAGCATGCAAGGCTCATAGGCCAGGCTGCTCTTGTGAGTCATAGGTTTACTTTAAAAAAAAAATAAAAATTGCTCTCAGTTTCGGAAAAAAATGTGCTGAAAAATAAATGAGCAAGTAGCACTGACAAGCTTTCACATGTCAACCTAGCACTCTTGTCACTGTCTTGATGCTTCTACACAGCACTGCTATGCTTCCATGTGATTGCTGGGGCTGGGGTAGATTATCAAGATGCTATACAGATTGTGTGTATGTATATAACAAGCATATGTAGACATGCACAGTGTAAGACAAGTGCCCATGTGTAAGTCAGAAGAACTGGGTCTGCTGTATTTTCATAGCGCTTTTCTGCCTTGCTTGGCTGGACTTTGATTTCTTCCAACTGCATTTCCAATGCTTGGCATTGAGGTCCCTCGGTTGTGTCTGCCCATGACAGCCCGTGCTGGCTCAGAGAACGTGTGCCAAGCATTTCCTGATCGTCAAGCCCATGTAAGTATTTCAAAATGATGCCTTTATGTGCTCAGACATCGAACACACTCCATCACTTTAAATGACAACTACTGTATTTGTGATAGTAGTAGCTGGCAGTAAAGAGATAGAAATAACACTGATTTCCCCCCTGCCCCTGCCCCCCCCCAGGAGTACAGTATATCCTGAACATCCTTTGCCTTAGGTCCTGTGCTTCTGGGTGCAGAGAAGCAAACAAAACAAGCTTCCCTACCTTGCTGAGTTTGCACGGGAGAGCAATGCAAAATGCCTTAAATTTTGATGATCATCAGGTTTTGTTTTGGGGCAGGTGTTTTGTTGGTATTAAATCAACACAGAGGGACCTCAAAGCCTTGAGTGCCTTGTAAGGGCATGGTTGTGACATGACTTGTAGCAAAACCTCCAGCTGCCTTATCTTATCTGACTTCTCTGCTTTATGAAAGCTCCAGGGCTCAGGCTCTGCTCTGGCCCTGGCCCTGCAGCCAGCTCTGCCCTGCCTGTCCCTCGGTTGGTGCTGTGGGTGCCCCGTGGCGGAGGAAGGGCTCCTGGTGCTGCTTCTGTATGAGGCTGGACGGGGCCTGGGACACTTTGTCAGCTGATAGAAGTTAATGGGGAGAGACTTGGTGGGAACCTCGGGAAGGAACAGGTCACAGCCACAGTCTACCTTGGTACAGCACCTCGCATCAAAGCAGCCGCTTGCAGGGACAGTGCAAGTGCGTGCAAGTCCGTGCAACTGGCAGTCAGGGTTTCTGCCGCTGCTGGAAAGGCAAGGGCAGCCCCCGAGGCGATTTAGGAAGGCCGGGGGGGTGCGTGCCCCCTGTGAGCATCCCCTCGACGCACCAGCCTGCGCCCTAGCAAGCGCCTCCTGCCTGGCGGCTGCAGCACCGCTGCCCCCGAGGCGGGGCGGGGAGGGCCGTGCGGGGGGCCCCCCGCGGGTCTGGCCCCGCAGCCACACCTCGGCCGTGACTTCAGCCGCCAGCGCCGCGGCGGAGGTTGCGGGGCTGGAGGCGGGAAAGGGGCCGGGCGCTGCGGCGGGCGGGCGGGCGCCATGGCGGGGCGGGCGGCGCCATGTCGGGGGCAGCCCTGAGGGAGCGGCGGCGGCGGCGGGGCCGTGTGCGTGGCGGAGGGCGGGAAGGGGGTGCGGGAGGGAGCGCGGCCGCCCCCGCCGCGGGGCCGCAGCCGCCGTGAGGCGGCGGGCGGAGATGAACGCCTCGGGGCGGCTGCCGGCGGGGGGCGAGGAGGAGCCCCCCGGCACCGCGCTGCTGCCGCTGGGCGGGAACGGCAGCGCGGCCGGCGGCCCCGGGGAGCTGAGGGAGGCGGGCACCCACCCCGCCACCCTGGCGGCCTGCGCCTCCCTCCTAGCCCTTGTCTTCTGCCTGGGCTCCTACGGCAACCTCATCGTCCTCCTCTCCTTCTTCGACCCTGCTCTCAGGAAATTCAGGACCAACTTCGACTTCATGATCCTCAACCTCTCCTTCTGTGACCTCTTCATCTGTGGGGTGGCCGCCCCCATGTTTGCCTTCGTCCTCTTCTTTGACTCGTCTCGAGGCGTCCCGGGCGCCTTCTGCTTCACCTTCCACCTCACTAGCTCCGGCTTCATCATCATGTCGCTCAAGACGGTGGCGGTCATTGCCCTGCACCGGCTGCGCATGGTGCTGGGGAAGCAGCCGCACCGCATGGCCTCCTTCCCCTGCACCCTTCTCCTCACCCTGCTCCTGTGGGCCACCAGCTTCACCCTGGCCACCCTGGCCACCCTGAAAACCCGCGGCTCCCGCCTCTGCCTGCCCATGTCCAGCTTTGCCAGTGGCGAGGGGAAGATCATCCTCTATCTCTACGTCACCGACTTCATCTGCTGCGTGGCCGTGGTGTCCGTCTCCTACGTCATGATCGCCCAGGCCCTGCGGAGGAACGCCCAGGCAAGGAAATGCCCACCCGTGGTGGCCGTGGACACCTCCAGACCACAGCCCTTTGTGGGGCCTCCGGCCGCCGGGGCCGGGGAGGGCATGCAGAGCACCATGCCCGCCTTGTACAGGAACCAGAGCTACAGCAAACCGCAGCACATCCAGACACATGGCTATGCCAAGCACCTTGGCCAGCTGCCGGCCACTGCTGCCGGCCGGCTCCAACTGGTGTCGGCGGTCAACCTGTCCACAGCCAAAGACTCCAGGGCAGTAGTGACATGCGTCGTCATTGTGCTCTCCGTCTTGGTTTGCTGCCTGCCCCTGGGTATCTCTTTGGTGCAGGACATACTGTCCAGCAGTGGTGGCTTTGTTCTCTACCAGTTTGAGCTGTGTGGATTTACTCTCATTTTTTTCAAATCTGGATTAAATCCTTTTATATATTCCCGTAACAGTGCCGGACTTCGGAGACGAGTCCTCTGGTGCCTGCAGTACATTGCCCTTGTCTTTTTCTGTTGCAAGCAGAAGACAAGGCTTCGGGCCATGGGCAAAGGCAGCCTGGAAGTCAACAGGAACAAGTCATCCCACCACGAGACCAATTCAGCATACATGTTGTCTCCAAAACCCCAGAAAAAGTTTGTGGACCAAGCCTGTGGTCCTAGTCACTCCAAGGAAAGCGTGCTGAGTCCCAAGGCTTCTGTCGGGCCTCAGCACTATGCACAGAGCAGCTCAACCCCCATGAACACCCGAATTGAGCCCTATTACAGTATCTATAACAGCAGCCCTTCCCCGGAAGTGAGCACCCCAAACAGCTTACAGCCGGTGAACTCGACTTTCGGGTTCACCAAATCCTACATTGCCATGCATTATCACACCACCAATGACTTGGTGCGAGACTATGACAGTGCTTCGACTAAGCAGATACCGGTGCCCTCGGTGTGACCCTAGGAAGGAGTTCTGATCTAGCTGATTCAGTGGGTCCCCTTATTTGCTTTTGCTAACGGTTAGTCTGAAATCTGTGGTGCAATGCTGCTGCCAATTAAGAAGAATGCCACTGATGTTAATACTCAGCTATTTGCATTTGAGGTGAATACTGGGATATTACTTCCATGACGCTTTCCTGAATTTCTGTGGCAAGTCAAAAATGGCAGTATTCTAGATTTGTATTTGGGATTGTGGGGGTGGTTTTGTTACTAAATTTTACTGCTGGACAAGTAAAAAAAAAAGTAACCGCCGTAACTATGTCATTTACTATGTTGCGAGGCAGAATATGTCAGAGAACAGTCTGAGGCTGTGCCAGAAGCGTTGCCTGTTAAACTGCATGCTTGCTGTATTTTCAAGAAGGAAGAATTGGGAGGATGCTTGGTATTATGATACTTAAGTTTAAACTCTTCCCATCACAGCAGGTTGAAAGAATTGGTGGTATTTTTGTGGTAGCGTCAGTAATAACGAAAGTCCTTCCTATTCGCAGGTTGAAATCCTGGTTCTGTTGAGATAAACGGCAAAATTTCCACGAACTTCAGCTGAAGTTTAGGATTTCAGCCTTAGCTTCCTAAAGCAGGACAATGCATTTTACAAACAGTGTTATGTTGCTGCTTGTGAAGGACTTCTGAGAAGTGTTGTGGCTCTGTAATAAACCTCTGAAGTATACACATATATTAATTTCCACCATATGTTTATTTTAAGGATGGGTGGTGTTATGTATCCCAAAATAATGTATTTGGAGAAGTATTTTACGTCTGATAGAAATAACTGCAATACCTAGTTATAGGTTTTACTGGAGGATGAAGGTGACTATTGTAATATTACAGTAGCGATACACTATTAGTAACGCGGTCACCTCTGGAATTTTCTAATTGGTAAGCTGTTACTCAAAGGCTGCTTGCTTTTGTCTATGGCTTTGTATAAAAGCGGGGATTGGGGGCATTCGGTGTGATATCCCTGACAGGTAGAACTGACAGCTATTAACACTTTTAAAAATAGAATGACCATGTAACAAGATGACTACAAGTTTTTGAGGTTTTCGTAAGAAGTCTAACATCAGCTTGATGTAAAGATTAATAACCTGTCTACTTGTAAACTTCATCTGTTGGTCTACACAGTGAGCAAATAAGTTAAATTTTTTTTTTTTATAAATCCGACCATTTGTGTTGTGTCACGTGTTGTGGGAATTCCTTATGAAACGGGGTGATTCGGAGGCATTTAAATTCCTGACAATTATCACTGTAAGTGGCCAGATCTTTTCAAAACAAGCAATCACCTTTCAACTTCTATGGACTTGAGCAGAGCCTTAGGATCTCCGAAATAATCATGCCACAGACTCTTGGTGCCTCATTATAGGAAAATACCGCATCTTTAGCAAAATTACAGTGATGGAAAGGTGGTTTGTTATTTTAGAAACAAAAAAGCATTTACATCATTGTCGTGCGTGAGTTGTTGGTTTAAGCTATTTGTTAACTAAACTATTTTCAAGATTTTCCTGGAAGACTATTACATTATGAACACTCTCCTCTGTTTAACGCTCTGAATTTTAATTAATTTTGAATAATTCAACACAGCTTTCTTGCAATAAAATGGATGTGAACAACTTTCTAATACAAATGTGAAATTGAAATTATTTCCATAAGTCTTTTCTCTCTGCCCAGATATTTTTCTCTGTAAACAAATAAGGCAGTTCTTTCTAAAACAATTATAAAAGATAAGTAAAAGATCTGTCTTGTTTGGTTTTTTCTGTCTTTGCATTTCTCTTTAGTACAAAGCATACCTATCTGGAGGGATTAAAAAAACGCAGGATCTTGTCATTTTGTTTCAAACTATGCGTTCTTGGCAGCGATTACAGTTTCAGATCATAAGGAGTATAGGGCAGGACCCCAAACGTGGTTGCAAGATGGGGTCCTGTGTGTCCTTTAGAGGAGCTGAAGATATGCATTAAGACTGGTTTTAACACTAAGCAGTTCTGGGTTTGCCACGCGTAAGTGCGACTCCTGCTGTGCTTTTGGTTTGGATCACACGAACATCATGAGGTGACAGAAGATTAAATCCCTCATGCCTTATTCATAAGATTAATTTGCATTGAGTATTCGTGTGGGAGTAAAGCAAGGTGGGTACAGCTTTAGGATAGAAGGAGGTTTTATTGTCTTTACGTGATGTATTATTAAGACAAAAGAACCAAAGTCCCTTCAACTCACTTTATAATATTGCTCTTCCATTAACTCCTGGTGCCAGTTGTATTCTTAATACAACCAATGTGTTTATAGTGTCAGATAGGAAAGTGCAACGCCTTTTAATCTGCAGCAGGAGCAAAATCTGACTTAAGTTGTCAGTTGTACTAAATGGCTGTTTGCGGGAGGGTTTATGGATGTAGTAAATGGAGATTGGGTTTTGAAAATGCGGAGGTACAGTTTCTTTGAAGTGAGTCATAAACTGAAGTAATCAATTATTGTATGATAAAATAATTGTTCTAGGCTTTTCTGGAGTGTACTGTTTCTTTCTTCCTTTAGCCCCGTTGTTGCACGAGAACCCTTTTCTGCTGAGCACAGAACCAGTAAAGTGACTGCGAGGTTACAGAAGCAGCAGTCCAATTGAGCGGGGAAGCAACAGAGTGCTGGACGAAGGAGGTGGAAAATGTATGTGAAGAGAGGAGACGGGTAAGAGGGTAAGCGAGAAAAGTCTGTGAATACCGAATGGTTTGGAAAAAGGTCTGTAGCTGGTGCAGTCCATAACACAACAACAAGAGCGCGTCCCATGAATAGGAGAGGTGGTGAATTCAAGACTCAAAGCGCTGTACTTCCCTTCCTATATGTATGCTGGCAACCTCATCGCTGCAGACGGTTTAGAAAAAACTAGGAAGATTTAACAGATGCTTCACGTGGGTAATACCAACATCAGGAGCCTGACAATTAATGCCAACGGGTTTTGGAATATATGTAAAATTTTATACTGCAGGTATTAAAGCAATCTTTGATTCCTGGGGGCAGGATGAACCCGTCGTGGTGGAACCTGTTATCCAGTGTGTCTGTTCAGCATGCTTTTCAGCTTTTGAAGTTGCTGGTGTTGGCCGCTGTCACAATATTTGGCCTGAGGACAGTTGATGCTTTATTATAGAAGATCTGCGTTTGCGGCGTTAGGTGTACCACTAACAGTTTGACCAGGGTGTCTCCTGAAATAAGGAGCAGCCTCAAAGAAAGCATAAAGAAGCTTATTAGAAGAACAGCTGATGAATTACTTGGGGCTGATCTCGCTAACAGGTGACTTCTGGTTGTTTACATGAACAAAAATATTTGAAAGATTTCATAATTCACAGTCGTCTTAAGTCGTAGATCTTCCTTTATGGTGGTAAGAGTTGACTTTTTCAGCTGGTGGCCTGCGGTATCATATTTTTTACCCTTTGTATATAAAACCTAAAAGCAGCTAGTGCCAAATAATTTTAAACAATATCTACTAAACCTCAGAAAGTTGCTAAGGAACGTTCAACAGTTGGGCACCACCTCAGAACTTTAGACTAGGGAGTAGAGAGATTTCTGTGAGGCAGCATATGTTTTCTTCTGGGCCGCAGAGCCGGTCTGCCTTAGCAGTAAGGCTTCAACAAGCTGGGGAGGGCGAGGTGCAAAAACTGGATGTTTTCTAGGTTTGCCTTCTGTCTGCTTTGAATGGGGTTTTTAGAATTTTTTTTTTAAGTATTCAGGAGGAGTGTATTTGCAGCGATGCCACGGGTGGATGGAGGATTACATCAATGGTTCTGCCACTGAGCGCTGCTAAGCAATTCTGCTCGTGCTGCACATACCAGGGAGAAAGGACCCAGCCCTCTCTTTCAGCAGTTAGCTGGCTGCCAGGCTGACAGACATTTAAAGAACAGGAAAATAATTCTATTTTCATGACAGTCAGCATGCATGACTCCCCCTGCTTGCTGGGGAAAGGCGGGTTTGCACAAAAAGATCTCTCCATAAACGGAGATGGTAGAGGAGGTAAGTCCTACCCTGCTTCTCATGATTTGCACCGGTGAAAAACTGAAGTATTGGCACCATGGGACAAAGGGGGGAAGAGGCAATTTCAAAGCACTTCTGGGGTTTGTGAGCACTGGTTCTGTCCTGCGGTGCAACTGATGCAGATTTCTTTGAGTTGGGATACTTCTCTGGTTATTGTCAACCTCAAGCACTGCGCTTTGTGGATATAGCAAGTACAGGATCCTTAAGTTTAATCAGTACTGGCAAATTGACATAAAAATGTAGTTTATTTATGTGCAAATAAATGCTGACAACAGGCCGTTGTCAATTCCTATTTTAAATGAATTTACATTTAGTACTAGAAAAACACTTCCGTTCGTTACGAAAGCTGTCCCTGAGCCACGGTTCTAGGAGTCAAACATGCTACAGGCTGCAGCGTGGGGTTTTCCCTTTCTACTGGGAAGCAACATGAGGAGGGTGAAAACCACGTACTGCTCCAGCTGGGCCTTTTCCTTTTCAAAATTGGTTGCAGGAGAGTTGCTGCATTTGCTGATACCTCTTTGTGTTTGTTTCATGTCTTCCTTTTCGACATCAAATAGGATGATAGCTCATCTTATGAGCGAGTCCAGATTGTGCTACGCTAAATGATTTGTTCTCACCTGGTGTTTATTTAGTGTCATGGTCTGTTGAATTTTCTTGGAAGCGGATGTTAGCTGATTTTTTTTATTATTATTATTCAAATACAATAAATAATTAAGTAGCAGTAGGTGATGACAAGGGCTATACAGAGGGAGCACTGAATTAATTTGAAATGGGTCAGGCTGATTGTGTCAAGTGAAGCTTTCCTGGGTCTAAATAATGTTATACAGAACTTTCTTGCTTATTCTTCAGAGGTTTGTGATAAGAGCTTATGCCAATTATTTAACAGTTGAGCCTGGCACGCTCAGCTGGCTCTTTTTTGGCTGTCTGGTGGTATATGTTAATCTGTAATTATAAAAGAATTGAAGGTCTGATCTCTTCCACCAGTTACTTAAAGCATGGATTTGCAATTGCATCTAGTTGGCCTTTTGTCTTCTCTCCCTAAACCACAGAAGGAAAGTGATACTTCTGTAGTGTCATGGTTTCTGTTTGTCTTACATGTACACGCTCTCTGTTCCCATCTTAAGCTGTCCTGGAACCGAGAATCTGAACTAGAGCTTTACCTTTGAATGACACTGCTTTTCATTATTTCTACAATAATCTCAAAAAGATGGCTAGGGCATGCAGCATGACTTGAGCTGTTCTTCGTTTCAGGTGATATCCACAGCATTTTAAGGGATGCTGGACATAGCTGAAGAAAACCAAGCACCCAGGAAGAAAAGGCTGTTTATCAGTGCTCAGGTCTTAGCCCTTTGGATCAGGAGTTCTTTTATCAGACAGAATAATGCACACGCTAGAAACCCCCACTAGTAACCTCTCCTGGGACTGATCCGAGACAAACCCCCGTTGCAACACAGCAGCCTTCACAGGAGGTAAACACAGAAGCGCTTTATTTGACCGCAGACTTCCCAGGCACGACCTTTACACATTCCTGGATCTCATCCCATCTCATACGTCTCCTGAGCAGATCTGTTTTCTGCTCTCACAAGTGGTTCGTTGGCCGTTTTTAAGACAGCTGCAAGCTGACGCCAGAACAGCGTCTGTTTGTGTGCCTCAGGGCTCCACTTTAAGTAGGTTTTTCTTTTCAGCAGTTTCCTGAGTTTGCTGAACTTCTGCGGCACGCTGTTGGGTGGGAGGTCTTCCAGCACAATCATGATGAGGGAATCATGATTTTCATTCAGGACCCGATGTTCAGCAAAATACAGTTCATACTGACACCAGCAGCTGTTTACAAAACTGGGAGAGAGAACAAAGAGGACTTTATGGCTGTTCTCTATGCAGTAAAAAATGTTACCAAGTACAGGATGCCCCGGTTTGAAATCCCTCTCGTGGTAACATATCTTGAATCCGTCCATTTCCAGTTTATTCAGCAGATTCTCTTTCGTCCAGTTTGCGTCTTGTTCACTGTATGAAACGAAGGCGTCAAAGGGCTTGTTTTCTGGCCTTTTCTCATACTGCTTCCTCTTCGCCATGCACCAGTACCAACCCATTTGCACGTACCACAGCCCGTCGAACCGCCAGCATAAGCCCGTTAATGCCAAAACGACCAGGATGGCAACGCAAGCTGTGATAGCCATCTGGACTCCCAGGGAGCAGCGCAGGAGCGTGAGGTTACTGCTCTCCACCAGCGAGCCCCTTCTGTCCGGTGGGAAGCTGCACCTGAGATTTCCTTTGCCATTTATCTGCAGGTGTGGGTTGTGGATATACACGTTCACAAACCAGTACAAGTCACAGTTACAAAAAAAATGTTTACCTTGAACAGTCAAAACACTCAGACTCGTTAACTGGCCAAAAGTGTCCTCCACTATGGTAGTAATGGCATTGTCACTGATGTCCAACTCAGTCAGAGAAGCTGGGAGAGCGCCACGCTGTAGAAAGGAGATCTTATTCCCTGATAAATTAAAATATTTCAGCATTGGAAGAGATTCCCCGAAGTGATCGGGGAGTTCTGAAATCAGGTTGTGACTACTGTCCAGATTAGCAAGCGCAGAAAGGTGGCTGGCGGGTTCCAGTCTGGTGATTAAGTTTCCAGAAACGTTAAGATACTCGAGTTTCTCCAGGGCATCAGTTAATGGCAACACGTTCAACTTATTTTTACTAATATCACATTTTGTTAAAGTCAATGGGAAATACTCAGGATGCATATCCGTAATTTTATTATTTTGAATATTCAGTGTCGTTAAGTTGGAGACAGATTTAAAACTAGGGGATATTATTTTAATATCACTGTTGCTTATGTCAAGGTGCTGCAGGGAGGTAGGTAAGTTAGGAAGTACAGAAATCCGGTTGCTGCTGAGATCCAAAAGTAATAATTCTTCCATTGTGCTGGCAAACCACTCTGGGAGTTCTACAATAGAGCAGTTGGACATCCTCAGGTGTCTCACTTTCTTCGGCAGGCTTTCGATGGGTGTACCAGCCTGGTTCCTGACAAATGAAATGGCGTTAATACGTACAGTTCCAGGGGGAGGTTTTGGAACTGGACTGGTGATTTCTGGACGTACAGTATATATGAAGTGGTTTCCTTGAACATACATGGTTTCTAAGTTAAGCATTTTTGTAGCAAAATTTTGGGGTATTTGACTTACATTTGTGAAAGACAAATCAATTATCTTGATGGTTGAAGGGAGGCACAGCATATCCAAGCTGTTTATGGGATTGTTGCTAATATTTAAGAACACAAGCTTGCTGAATGGGAAGTTACAGATTGCCTCAACGTCTAGGATGTTAATTGTTAATTTGTTGTAACTGGCGTCAATGGAATGCACATTTTTCATTGGGAAAACCAGAGTGAACAGCATTAGAAGATCCATTTCCAGCTCATTGTGACTAATGTCGAGCTCCAAAATACTGTCCAGCTCAGCTTGGCAGATATCCGCATCCAGTTTTAACATCAGCTCTTCCTCGGAGAGTTTGCTGTTTGACAGATCGAGTATCCCATTTATTGGGGCTCCACAGAAATTAGGCTTTAATGTGGCTGTTGTTGGAGAGACCGTTATGTTTTTCTCTGCTCTTCGGAGAAGATTCTCTGTACTTCGTCTGAGCCTCGGATGAATGTTTTGCAGGACAGACAGACCTCCTGAACGTGGCGGCTCCTTGGCGGATGCAGAAGGCTCCAGAGCAGCCTCTGGCGATTTGTCAAAATACTTATAAAGCTGCAAAAACCCTGAGGCTTCGCTAGCAGGTAAGAGCTTCAGGTGGGGCGGAAGATCCAATAGAAGTAGTTTCTTATCATTAAATGACAAATTCACAGAAACAAGGCTGAGCAGCCTCTCAAACACCCCAGGTTCAATGTCCTTAATCTGATTGTAGGAAAGGTCTAACACTTCCAGCATGTCAAAACCTTCCAAGTCTCTCTTGGTTATTTTTTCAATTACGTTATGTGAGAAATTGAGAGCTCTTGCTGTTTTTGGAGCTTGTGCTTCTGATACAGAAGAGAGGTTTAGATAGGAGTAGTTATAAGATGGGAAAGCGTAGGCCATAGGTGTTCTTGGAGTTAGGAATCCGTTTGCTCTACTGACTAAGAAAGAAATGAAGTAGAAATGAAGGCTTCCAATAAGGATCCTCATCCTGGAGAAAGAAATGTAAAATTATGTAAAAATTATGTAAAAAAATGTAAAATTGGGCATTATAATATGCTCAATGTTAACCAATGCCCTTAAAAAAAAACCAAACCCAAACAAACAACCCTAGTTTATTTGCAAGTACAGAAATTGTTTCATTAGTTATATTTATCAATCCGTTTTTATCTACGTAAAAAAATACATCTGGCTTCATTATTATTTTCAAGAGGTGTTGGAGAACAATTTGAGCACTGTTCATTTCAGATCATTGTAGATAAAGTCTGAATTATTCTTAAAATTTTTTCCAATCCCCCCCTCCCACCCCAGGCAGGTAGCGAGCAGCCTTTGCGACAGCATCTTCCCCTTGCATAATCTGAAGTGCACTTTAACCGCTGCGTGCAACTCGGGTTCTACGTCTCTTGCACAACAAGCCGGTAAATCTGACCTGTCCAAAACCTGTTCAGCTGCTTAAAGAAACGTATTCAAGAGTAAGAGGTGGCAGGGAGCCGTGTGGAAATGCGTGATCACCGATCTTCTTGTGATCCCATCCCCTCGGGGGTTTGCTCTCTGCCAAGAATTTACCAGTGACCATTTATTTAGCCTTACCTGTTGGATTAAGGAAAAGAGTAAATTTGCTTTCAAGTGCAATTTCAGAGGCTTGTATGAGGCAGCCTGCACCAGGACGGGTCACTGCCCGTGCATCGTGCATCTCCGGACACTTCCCACTGCCTGGCGGCGTCACTGCCAGCTCCTCTCCTGCCCCGGCTCTGCCCGGCACTAGTTTCCTGACACCTACAGACTCCGTGTCTTGTATTTACTACATGAAAACTCAGGTGCAGACCTTCAGGTGAGCAACCTGGTGTTACCACCGTCCCCTTTGCCACCCACCAGACTGGGACCATCAAGTTTAACTGAAAAGAAGGGATGCCGACGACTTCCCAGCTCTGTCCCCTGGACCCTCCGCTGCCGGCAGGACCCCACCGGACCACCCCGCATCCCCAGCTCACGCCTTGTGCCGAGCAGGAATAACCTGCAGCCGGGGAAACCGCTCCACCACAGGGGTAAGCAAGCTCTCGGGGCGTTAAAAGCATTGCAGATTTAAGGCTGGAAGACAGCTAACAGCTCCCTCGTTCTTCCAGCGACCCTCCCCGTCCCCCGTCCCTTTTGTTACCCGCTCTCAGTGCTGCTCCTCCGCCAATGCCGCCTGCTGCTGCTGCTGCCGCCGCTGCCACCGCCTTTTGTAGCGCAGGGGGCGCGGCGGGGCGGGCTGGGACGCCCCCGGGAGCCGCCCGGTCCTGCCGGGACCAGCGGCATCCGCAGCCCCGCGCCCCTTCGGGAGGCTGGTGGAGGGGGCTTGCGCCAGCGATGCTTCTCTCCAGTGAAATCTGTACATTTTCCCCGTGGTGCCGGTACCAGCAGCTGCTCAGCCCAAGGCTGAGGGGAGAATCAGAAGTGGAAGTTGCTCTTTTTAGCGCTTAGACGCTGTGAGCGGTGGTGTCCCAAGGTATCTGCTGGCTTTGCTCCTACCTGAGCATCGCAGGGACGGTCTGGAAGCATAAAGTGTGACCCGGGGTTATAAAACTGATTTACTCCCAGAATGTGATTTATTGTGGGGTGTGTTTCCTAAGATGGTGAGGTTTTCGTATTGGGCTCTCTTGTCTGTGAGTATGAGGTCTCGCGCGCCAGAAGCACTCCTGCAAAGCAAGCAGTCGTACCTTTTGTGCACTTTAACTAGAGGGGGGAAAAATAGTGGGAGGTTTTCTCAGTGTTTGTAGTGCTGCCTTGAAAGATGCACTCTTTGTTTGCAGCTGGTTCGATTCAGGATGCCCACAGAAGGGGAGACAACAGATTGCACAAGGTGTAGAGCTCTGTCATCTGATCTGTTTTTTCCACTATTGGGTTTGGGTTTTTAACTTTTCCACTCTTTCATAACTGCCAGTGACTGGAAACTCTTGTGATAGCCCAGAGGCTCACCTGTCCAGTCCTGGGGGGCTGGAAAGCCCCAAGGTTGTTTGTGCTCCCTTTCTAGCCTGGCTGGGCACTTTCCTGCCCTGGCAGGTTCTGGGAATTGCCCTGAAGTCATCCACTTTTCAGACAGATCCTAACTTGCTTTAGTAGAAGAGATAAGAAATTAAGGGCCTTTTGGACATGTCAGGAAAGATTCCTGCTCCTGATTTCAACTTGGGGTAACTCCCTGTAGACAGACATTTCTCCCCGACGAGTCTGTCTTCCTTCATCTAAATACAGCTGTGCTGCTCTTGAAACTGTAGTTCCCTCTTTGGGAAGATGGGGCAGCTATATTCTGTCCTAGCACAGGGCCCATCAAACTGCATCTCTTCGGCTGGCTGTGAGAGTAAATCACAGTTGGAAGGGACAAAGTGAAGAAGAACGTTTTTCGGTACAGGAGTGGTTATTCTACCAACGTGCCATGCTGGCATTATTCTAATATTTGTTTCATCCAGCACATCTTCTGTGTATTCTTTTTTTTTTTTTTTTTTGAAGGCAACCTCTTATTTTGGGGATTGTGGAGGAAGAGCAGCACATGAGAAAGGTCTGTGGGAGCAAGTGGGGAAAGGACACACAGCATGGCTGAGAGCAGAACCAAGGCAGGGTCATGGTTCCCCACAAGGACTCAATAAAGAGATTTCATTCCTGAAACAGGTTGTCTCCCAATTTGTTCATTGTCTCTCTGCAGGGCATATTTTTTAATGCTGTCATTTAAGGGAGGAGAGCTGAACCTGTGCAAGACCTGCTTAAATCCAGAGAGGATGAGCACCAGCCTTCAGGAGACCAGACCTCGAAGGAGCTTCTTATTAAGGTGGGCTTCGATCTGGGTGCTGGGTGAAAACTGTAAGTCATATCTGCACAGCTATACACATAAGATATTTATGACCAGGAGATGCACTTGTCTGCCTCCATGCAGGGAGAGGGAATAATACCCTGCGTTTCTTTACCCCTTGAGAAAAATCTTCCTGAGGTGGATTCTCTTATTTCACCCCTTCAGCTATGTGAAACTTCCCAGGGACTGCCTCACCTCACACACTGAGCTGCTGACTCCTCTCAGCTGTGTAGATGTCTTACATCAATATTCTCTCTGCTTTTTGATCTGGTCTTGCAGCTAGTGAATAATTTGTGAGTTTAAATGACAATTAAAAATTAGCTCTATAATGAATCCCTGTTGTCTGAAGTGTAACGGCTGCTGTATTTGAGCAGTGTCTCTGAGTGGAAAAGCAAATAAAGACATAGTAATTGTGACATGACTCTTATCTTCTGTAGGAAACACTGATTTTGTTTTCTGATACTCAGTCGGCAGGTCTTGGCACGGAGCGAGCGCTGCCCTTCTTATGCTGGTTTGGGTGGTGTAGGAGGAGCCCACAAGTGAGTTTTCAGCATTCCTGTGCAGGTAAGCGGAGGGGGTTGATAAGTGCTTGTTACTGACATTTGTTCTTTCTGTGTGGACAAATCCTGTTTTGGGACCTAAACCAGCTCATTCTTTGAACTCTTCTCATAGAAGTAAATATCTTGGATAAGTGGCATGTTTCACTTTCCCACACCTACTTTCCTTTGATGGAATTCCCTGTGGCTAATTGCAGGTGGTACCAGCGCCATTGCTGCAAACTCACTGTCGGCCGTTCACGTTATTTTCCATGTTGCCAATTCTTAAATGAGCATGGAAACAACTCTACCTCTCAGGCTGAGAAGCAAACCTGCATCATCCCTCGGGCATAAATCTCAGCAGACCAGCACAGAAACCTTCGGCCCTACAGTTCTACTTTGTGCTTTCTGCATACTAGGCAAGTCTTGTTTTTAACTCTTATTTTGGTACTGAGAGGTTCCTGCACCCCAGCACTTGTCTGGGAGAGGGTTGAAGCAGCAAATTACTTCTCTCCTCTATGGGGAAGTGGAATTCTTTACATTCTGGAAAATAACTATTCTTATCTTTTCCACTGATCTAATTACCACAACTGTGGGGCGTGCAGGAAGGTTTAGCATGGCGTGGTTTCTTTTCCCTTTAATACAACCTATCCTGCCGGATGCTGAGGAAGCATGATGCTGTCCCAAGCCACGCCGTGGGTCTGCATTCTGCAGCGGGGCACCGCGGCACCTCCGTCTGCATCAAACCTGGGGCTTGAGAGCTTGGCCCAGCACTAAGACTGTGTGCTGCCTTTCCGAAGAGCAGCCAAGTAGACATGGGGCAGCCTCGATTCAAAACAAAACTATCACATGAGATTGCACAAATCTAATACTTCCACTTACTGCCAGAGCCTTAATGAGAGGGTTCAGCCAGCCCATTGCAGAGACAGATTAGTTCAGGTAAGGTAAACATGTTCAGGTAAACATGTTTTTATTTTTTCTTACTGTACATTGACTTGGGATGCACCTTTGCTGCTGCAGCCCTAAGCGAGTGACACCTCTGGCAGTCCAGGCCTGGGATTAAGATAGCTGAGGGCTAACAGTGCAGCTGGAGGAGCTCATCCAAAGCTGGGTATATGTTGAGGCAGGGAGACCTTCCTGAAGCGGTGCAGGTTGTGTGACAAGTTGCTCGTGTGTGGCCAAAGCCAACCCTTGGCCAATACGGGGCCCAGGCTCATGCCAGACCCTTAATGAGAACATTGGTCCAGCTGGTTCTTCAGGCAAGCAGAAGAATTTTAGGGAAACTAAGATCTAAAGTCAAGAGAATGCTGCTTTTAGTGTCTTTTCTAAAAGATTTAGCCAGAAACCTGGCTAAATAAAGGATTAAAACATAAAATTAAAGTTTTTGCTTATTTATCTAATGCTTCACAAAGACTGGGGGGAGGGAAAATCTGGGTAGAAGACTCTCTTTCCGCTTTTTCAGTTTCCTCTGTCACACTGCTAAGCATGAGAAATAACAGTATGACCGGGGAAAAATAACTTTGAATTTAAATGCTTTATCATCCTGCTGCTGGTGGTTTGGTTTTCTTCTACTACATGAGACAACAGAATGGGTTCTTACATTGCAACAGTCTGGCAGCCTAGGCTGGTATTTTGGGTAGTCTGGAACTAGTCATACACCAAATGGTTGGTGGGTTTCCGTCTGACGTCAGTTACGAAATTCCTATACCTTGCACAATAGCTTTAGAAAAGAGGAAACATAGCGGGCTCAAGTCTGTGATCAACACGTTAGACATACACCGTTGCTACAGCCTGACCTGCTGCCTGGCTCCGGCCCCTTCCAGACCTTACACAGCACTCTCGGGCTCGCTGCGGTGGAACTTGGCGAAGAGAGCGCATTCAGTAAGCTTCCTCAGCTGTGAACTTGCTCTTTCTGGTCTTCTTCCACTGCACAGAACAAGCGACCAAGTCACATCTGGTAAAAGCAGGGAGCTGACTTTCTGCCAGCCCTGCGCTCTTCCCCTGAGGGGAGGAAATCCTTGAGGGGGGGCGGCGGGTATTGGCTATCAACCAGTCATTTGCAACCTTGCCTCCTTATCTATTTAAAAACTACTATTTCACAAGTATAATGGAAATCTACCTGAGATGCTGCTGTTAAGTAATATTTCAGTTATCTTCTAGGAAGGTATATTGCGAGCAGAGTAAAACTTCACGTACCTGCACCAAAAAATCTTCTTTGCAAGGTGGGCGTGCTCCCTGAGAGCAGACCTCCAGCTGGGAACCATCCCGGGAGACACAGGGGGTGTGTGAATCTTTGTCACTGGAAAGGAAGCCCCTCAGGCACACATACAACGCACACGCGGGAGTCTAGAGGTCTAGATAATATTGACAACTCTGACCCAAAAAATGCGGACTGGAGGTCACCAGTACCATCCTTGAGTATCCTTAGAAGGAAAACTGATGTGAGAATGTTCAGCAAAATAAATGTATTAAGATGAACCCTACAGTATTAATATTAAAAAAAAAAAAAGTCCTGGCAACATCCCAGGCTGGGAGAAGAAATAGCAGTTGAAGCGAGGTGAGGTAAGGGAACAGGAGGAAGGACTGTGATATTAAGACAACTCCAAGCAATCACACAGAGGTAACGTTTGTGTTTGGCCAAAGTAAGTTGGGGCAGTTGAATGATCCAGTGTTGTAGCAGCTGCTGGAGGCTCCTGGGCAAGAAGTGCTGGTTTCGCTTTTTCATTCTGTTGGCAGCTGAACTCCTCACTTGAAGCTGGGCCTTGTTTCTTTTGCCTTTCTAAAGTGGATAATTTATACCACAATGATGATGGTTGTAGAATGTGTCATACACGAGCCAAACGGGAAGTGCAAGACAAGATTTTAATCATTAAAAGTTTATCAATAACCTCTTATATACACATAGTTATACACAAAGTGGTTCACAAGTCCCTCATCGTAGAGAACTCTGCTGGTGAGGTTGGTTGTCTGAAAGTTGCTCTCTGCAGTTGTCATCTCACAGGCGGGATCTGGTAAACGTGGAAAACGCCAGCAGGGTTGGTGACAGATATGGCTCGCTTCACGGGCTTTTCTAGACTTCAGCTGGGCACTGAAAGGAGCCCGTGTTCATCTGCTGTATCCAGAATTTTACAGATGACTGGAGACTCCACCTTGAACACAAGAGATCAAAAAGACTCTCAAGTCACTGATAAACTCTTACAAGAGATTGCAGCAGAGAGCGGGAGCTAATGACAACAGCTCGCAGGAGGCACAGTAGTCGAGCATTGCTCTGTGGAGTTTCGAAGTGCTTTTTATTTGTGGGTATGACCCCTGTGGCTTGGCAACACTGTAACTACTGTAATTGATAATGACCCTGCTTCCTCTGAGCCAGCACAGCTGAACAAAAAGCAGTACTTGCTTAGCAGCTACCTCTTTGGGCTAGCGCACGTGACAGGAATCACTCACCAAGAGTCACTGGAAGGAAGGAGCTTCCTTCATATATCAAATATTCACATTCCTATGAATATGAGTTTTGATGTTCACATATCAAATTCATATTTCAAACATACACCTGGAGCTGTCCTCTCCCAGGTGGCACACCTGATCTTGGGGAATTCAGGTACGCATTTACATACCCCGAGGATGTATTGGCAAGAATGAGGCTCTAACATGTATATGGTCACAGCATGAGGGGAATCAGATTCTTTACATCTGAAAAGAGAAGAGAAATTTTGTAGTGGTTAGCATGTAATAAGCACAAAACTAAAAGGTGTATTTCCCTAGTAGCAACAGCATTTTTCCTAAGCCGACAGAATCATTGCTTTCTGAGCATTAGCAGGACAACAGAGGGTTTTCCCTCTGACATAGGAAGCAGAGACATAAAACATGGCTTTACTAAAAAAGTTAACTTACTTCAACTTCACCGTCACCTGCCTTGGCTTGTCTGTCAAGTCACAAACATCTCCATTTCCATAGAAATGAGACACCATCCTGCCGCAAAAGATTGGAATGAAAAAGTTTGGAAATATTAAACGCCATTCTTAAGCATGCAGCAGCTTGTGTGACACGGTATCTCCTCATTCTTCAAATAGACAAAACAAAGAAGTAACACGCTGCGTTTCAGTTACTGCAGAAGCAAAGAAGTGTTTGCCATTGGAAGACACTTCTCTGCATCATATCCAAAGTGTTAAATTACCTCTTCTGATGTTGCATGTTGATTGTGGGGGGTGGGGTCGGGGGGGTGGGGGGAAATACTCACTGCTCCTGACAGTTTTGTGTATCCATTCATAAATGGATACTCAGGCACTGCAGAAGTGGGCCCTGGCATTTACTCTTCTCTATTGGAAGTATGAGACCAATTCACAAAGAGCTAGTACTCGTGGTGACTGTAAGCGTACCTAACTGTCTGCGTGCCGTCTTCTCTGAGATAGTAGGTTCTGGCAGCGTTCTTCCTGGACCACTCAATGTGTTCCTCCCTGCTCCAGGTACCCACAACCACGGAAGTCCTGCCACTTTCCTTATCCTAAAAAAGGGAGAAGCTGACAATTACACCTTGTGTTAACATGATAGGCAGCAAGGATATTTTAGTGACGCATAGGAATGTCATTTCTAGAGCGAGGCCACTGCTGGAAACATAACGTGTTCTTGCATTTGGGACAAACTATGACTGATCCTACATTAGGGTCACGAGCCAAGACGATGGTCTCTTCAGAACAGCCTGAGTGAGCTGATAAAAGCGTTTCAATGACCAGATAATTCCCACAAAAAAGCCCATGTTTTTTCAGCTGAGGTTACCACTGTGCTCTACCTGATGTGGTACCTCCATCCCCCTCCATAAGCAAGACACGGAGGGTTTCTCTTCTGAAATCCAACTTCTTAAACCCAACGTGTTGCTCTGCCAAGAAAAGGATGCTGCTTTTTCCAAACTGGAGACTGATTCTCCAACGCTTTCCACCCCCACACCCAGCTAGTGGCAGAACATCAAAGTATTTAAACATACCTCATGATACTGATGAACATATTTGCCGTAGCAGAATTCATACTTCCACCAACCAACGCCCTAGGGAGAAGTATAATCTCTGCGTTACACCAAAACAAAATCCCCAAACCAAACAAAATGCCCCAAAACAACCCCATCCATTTCCCTCCAGGGTGTTAACCACTGCCTATTTCACCTTTAAAACTCTGTACCTATTGATTAGATGTCGATTCAAGGTTTGCACTGACAGAGAGAATCCCATCTTAGACTAACTGGCATAGGTAAGAGATGGAATAAATGAGTTTAAGCAAAGAATCTTGGAAGAGCCACAGAGGACTAAACTCCTTAAACTATTTGTATACGCCCTATTCACCTTTTAAAGAAATACTTTCTTCTGTCAAAGACAGGGCAAACTTCAGATGCCTTTCCTCTGCTGCCTATTCTCTCAGTAAGCTTTATCAGATTGGGCTTTTTCTTCTAATTTAGAAAATTAGCACTGAACAATTCTCATGGTCTGCTCAAATAAATTGAATTTCAATAGAAAAGTTAAAGAAACCTTTCTGGCACAGACTTTGGTATATAAGCCTTCCCTCTACCAATGCAGGGAAAGGCAATTTTTATGTGTATAAGAACGCAGCTATCGGAGTTCACGGAAAAACTGAACAAATACATAAACAAGCATGTGCAATTATGGAATAACTATTTTATGATGCAAAGCCTCATTTCTCACCCCATGGAAGCAGTAGGAACCACTAAGAAACTCCTTTATGAGCTGGTCATCGGTCAGTTTGGAAATGTGGGTTGTTCCCACAGTTAATAGTTGATGGCTTCCAACAGCAACAGGCTTATGAATGGAAGAAAATTTATCTTCTTTCGTTGAATGCATTTCTTCCTGAAATTATACGCAAATACACCCATTTAGATTTTGTGTGTCCCTTGCAAAGTTTTATAGGCTTTATGAAGCTACTTAATACTAAGTGAAGTAGGCCATGGGGAAAAGTATGAAAGCATTCTGTCATGGTTTTTACTGTCTTCAGCATAGCTGAAAAAAACCCCAAAGATTGAAAGTCAAAAGCTTATCACATTTGTACACTGTTGGCTACAAAGGCTACAAACGTTTTAAATTAGTAGCCCAAACTTACTTGCCTTTTCCTTCCAAATACAGTAAGTTACAGGTGATTTCAACAAGCTTAAAGACCTTTTGAAAGACTGACATGGTCTTACAAAGTTGGGTAAGAGACCTTATTGCATGGAACTGAAAGCTGAAAGCTGTACATGTTACAAAATGGAAAATAAGTATTTTTTTTCTATTTAAAATTAAAGAAATCCTACCTCCTTAACCCTTCGAAAAGGAATCTTCATCAATTCTTGCTGTTTCTCCAGCTGTTCCAGATTATGGGGTTTAAGTGGGGATCCTGGCAGAGACTGGCAAAAGATGTCATTCACAGGGGAAGCCCTGAACCTGTCCAAACAAGTTAGCAATACATCTTAGTTATTTCGCCTTAAAGACATTTAATTTATTATTACATTTTAAATTTTTTATTATCTAATAAGTTTAAACTTTTTTATTACTATAAGATTCCGACTGAGCTGGGCTGAGGCGGGTATATTTTTTTTCTTGTACTTGCACCATCTCAGCCAAAGCGACCCTGTTCTTATGACTAATGTAAATATGCTTTTTGTCCAGCGTCATCTCACTCCCGATGCTGCTGGACAGCTGGTGGGGCAATCTAACCCCTCTTCCTCAAAAGCAGAAAGCTGCATATTAAAAGGCA
The DNA here is from genome assembly GCF_949628215.1 of Phalacrocorax aristotelis. Classification (NCBI taxonomy): domain Eukaryota; kingdom Metazoa; phylum Chordata; class Aves; order Suliformes; family Phalacrocoracidae; genus Phalacrocorax; species Phalacrocorax aristotelis. The sequence continues at coordinate 78,551,910 of NC_134278.1, read as the reverse complement.
AACTGCAGCGTATGCGTACCATGAACATAGTGTCAAGTCTCAGAACCCAGGAAATGGCACAGGTTAAATGTGATAGATGTAGTTCCTCTACAATTAAAATAATACATTCTTCTATTATCTGACACGCGTGGCCTTTCATACTACACATACACCCATTACTCCTTTATCACTCATGAGTGATGTCTGCAAAAAGCAGCTTATTTCAGGCACAAAAAAGCAAAAAGATGAAGCAGTTAACCCAGCCTCCTCTTTAGTTTACACAAACGAAGGTCTCATCAAAACACCAAATGAGCCTTAACAGCAAACACTAAAAGCAAGGGCACATCAAAATGACAACCATACTGACAAATGAAGCATTTGTTCAGTTTTCATTGCTTGTCTCATAGAGAAGGTCCTCTACAGAGAAAGCCCATTTACAAAACAAGTACGTGGGCCCTGCTTCAGAGGCAAGGAGGCTTTTTGTGATGCCCTCTGAGGAGGAGCTTGTGATACACAGCAGCACTTGTATGATCACCACCACTGCATTTAGAGTCTGAAAATGTTTCCTAAACAGTAACTGCACTGTGAATTAAATAAGCCCCGTGCCAAAAAAGCCTAGTTTTATCTGAATTTTATTTAAATGACATTAAGATAATGGTTACAGCAGACAAATAGTACTTTTCACTGCCTTCCTCCCCGCCCCCACATTCCCACCAATTAAAAAAAAAAAAGTAAAATTGTACCCAAATAAGAACGACTTGGAGAACTAACGGATACACTTTTGCTAAGTTAATGCAAGTGCATTGCTGGAGAAGAAAATGGGCGTAGAGGAAAAGCGCTGCCAGCTGAAGTAGTGCTCAGTGCCACTTCGGGAACACATGACAAGAAAAGCACACTTAACTTAAAATGAGGTTGGGTTGCTGTTACCTCTGCTGACAGCAAGCGGCATTACCAGCCTGCTATCCCCACCTCTCTTTATTTACTAAGATGACGTAAGTAGGAAGATGAAGATCTTGTATGTTTATTTTAAGTATTTCCTGCTAGTGGCCAGGAAGCCCTCTGTGCCTTCCCTTTGGGAGGAGGTAGCAGCTCAAGATTTAATTCTTATCAAACAATAGAACAATTTGCCTGGACGATTCCTACTTCTCTACTGATACAGAGGCTTAAGTGACTCATAAAGTAAACAGATAATAGTGCAATAGGTAAGTGCAACAGATAACGCAGTATTATCAAACCCATCTACATGAGAGAATTTGTAATTGATACTAAATATTTAACAGCATGACATATTCACTCCAACTGCCATGTGCTTATAAAATGCACGATTGAGGATTTTGTCCTTTAGACTTTGTTGTCTATTTCAGAACAGCGATTAAATATTCACTTGTTCTGACACCTGCGTACATGGGAAATTCAGATCTCCTGTCCGTTAGTTCCCCCTTCATTTGCATGTCATTCACTTTGCAATTCTGTTTACAGCCCTTGAAAGGTCAAAAATCTGTACGATTGAGACTGAGGGCATCCCTTAGATGCAAGGTACCATTCAGGGAGAGGGGTGGAAAAACCCACTAAACTTGATTTTTGGAAAATAACACTGAAATTGTGAATTCTTCCTATGAAAATGACTTATACAGCTGAAGGTAAGGCAGTAAAGCAGGACAGAGACAGACAGGATCTCCTTAAGCTGGGAGCACTGCTAAAATAAGCATTAAGGTTATGGCTGAAGACCGTACTTTTGTTTTCTGAAATTAGAGAAGCTGAAGTCTACACACACATATAACGCACACATGCAATCTGCAGTCTTTGAATACCATGAAGATGATCCCCCAAGACCTTGAAATCATAAACTAAGAGAGGAGACATGGTGTTCTTAATCTGCCTGCAGCCTCAATGCCCTAGTCTGTGTTCCTCCAGAATGACAGGGCCAGAAACTTACCTGTCAAAACCAAAGTTAAACTTCCCATCTGCTTCTCATAGGGGATCAATCACTAGAGACTTACAAGATGCAAATACTGCACAACTTGACATGAAAACTTAAGACTTGGCAAAACTGTGCTTGCCAAATTACACAGAAGCATCACAGCTCTGTACCAGTAACCACGGCTGGATACATGACCGATATAAACACACACACACGTGAAAACGGATGAAAATTTGAAGCGACAGTATTAGCCAAAATGTGAGTACCGCACCTGTATTTAGGATGGTTGCATAACAAAGGTGTCAGTATAACCACTTCATATTCACAGGTTGTAACTTCTGCTACTGAAAGAATCTCATGTTTAGCTTCTGGATGACAGATGTACATCACTGTACTTGATCTGGGTAGGTTTTGTCTCAAGCTACAAGGTGTGCCGTTTCCCATTTCTACAGGATAGTATGGGGTCATCTGCCCTTCTATATTTTTTGTAGGTATCTAGGTGAAAGAAAGTAAAAGTTAAGAATCACAGTAAAGCTCCTTCGACTCTTCTGAAATGAAAAATATTATTACACTGCACAGAGCCAGCATTACTGGATTGAAACCAGCCTGTGTTGTTACTTGGTGTGTCTGCACCATCCAAACACATTCTGGTTTATTACCTCCAGCACAGCACTGCACAAACGCCCTGAGCCACACGAGCTCTGGCTGCAAAAGCAGCTGGTTTCTCTGCACAGGCTGCCTGACATTTCAGTTCTAAGAAAGCTGGCCAGCTGGGTGCAATGGCCTGGAAGAGCACCAAGCCAGCTGGGTTCACCCTGTTGTCTAGGAGACAGGGAGATGTGAGCAGCTCTGCCAGGCTCAGCTCAGGTCTGACCAGGCGCATTACTTTCACCTCAGTGCCAGGCCATGAAGAATCTAAAAAACACCCCTGCCAAGTCACCCTGATACCTGTGCTACTCCTCTCAGCACACCCAGCCTGGGTTGTTCCTTATCCAGAGTATCCCGTGCCAGCTGTTATCCTGGCTAACAGGAAGTTAACGATATAAACAAGGTAAAACCCACTTCTGTACACACTTTAGGTAAGCTCTCTTCACACTTTTTCCTCATGTGTTTCATCCAGCTTCCACTTTAAGAAATTAATTCCTCAAACTGGTACAAGTCCATCTCCCAGCTCCTATCTTGGAAGCGGCTGAAGTTCCTGGGTATCAAAAGTTCTGTGTGTGCAAAAGCCATGCTGGAACCTGCAAACTAGACTTTTTTCCACCTGCCTTGCTTGAGCTAGTAGAAGTTTTCGGTGCACAATCAGGCTCTGTGCTAAAAGGCAGTGGAGCCTTCTGTGGTCAGGACGCTAACCTGGGGACCTGGGACCCTTACTATATCTTACCTACTTCAGTTTTCAAACCACGTTACCCTGTCACAGGCCACTGACTCTCTCCTGAAAACCATTCCATCTTGAGTGAAGTGACGGGACCTACACAAGGTTAAAGAATGAACGTGCCAGCAGCTTAATTGTTCGGGCACTCCTTGGTTTCCAGTCACTCACCTTTTCTATATATTTCTATATATTCTATATATTTAAAGGTGGGAAATGAAGATATATTCTGGTTGTCTACAAAAGCGCTGACAAAAGGGGTACCTGTGCCTTCCCTTTCTATCTTTCTGGTTGAAACAATTCAATTTTTAAGGGAAAAAAATCAGAAGTTATGCCCATGCATTTCATTGAAGGTAACTATTCAAGAGATCTAAATGGAGATAGCGGCTGTTTGCACACAACTGAGAGGCACCCCCGTAGAACTTTAGATAAATCTCTAGTCACAGCAGGTTTTGGTTACTTTAAGCACCACCCAGCCATGTTATGTATTGCTTCCCTTTCACAGCTAGAGATTCCAGGCAAATTGCAAGTCTAAATTCTTTCTGGACTGAAACCAAGACACTGTATGTACATCATAAATACTGTCAAAAAAAAAGCAGTAAGAGACTTCACTTCCTCTGAAATTAAAAAAAAAAGTTACACCACAAAGAACCTAATTTTCTTTAGTTTCAAAGAGGCATAACTGCCACTGCCATTAGAAGGGGCCACATTCTGACTTGGGTCTGCTCCCCTGCCTCCCTCCAAAATGCTTATCAGGCTCATCTATTTTCTGAGATCCACTGCAGAACCACCGCTCCGTGCTACGGAAATCGGCATTACAAAGAACATGTAAACACAAATTTCATTTCAGAATTGAAACGAGGGACAACTGGAAATAAGGTAGGCACGTGTCTGTCCACAGGTCAAGTCTGCTGCTGCTAATCCCAAACTCCAACGTGCTTCAGGTACTTCCATCGTTTTGCTATAAAGTTGGTAACTCAGCATTGAGTTTTGGTGCCTAAACAAATGGAAAAGTTCTCTAATGGAAAAGGGAAACACAGAGTTTTATGGGACAGGCCGTCACGTCTGTTAAGAAATCTTTTAGGGATTTTGTGCTGTAGGATTTCATTAAGCATTTCTCCCCACCCAAAATGCATGAAAGTGTCATTAAGGGAACTGGGGTCTCTCATGTAGCTGGAAAAATAACTGCCGCTAGACCGTAACATGACTTTGTGGTTACGTATATCATCTTCACAGAAGAAGAGTATAAAATTTAAGATTAGCACAACTTTAATGTAAATAAGTAGAAGGGCAAGAAATTCTACTAGCTAGGCTAAACAAGCTCTCTGAGCTGGGACTAATAATCAGAACTATGAAGAGTGCAGCTCAGGAACAGTTTCATTTTTTGATACTCATTTTGGTAGGGAACTAATTACATAATCTCATCATACATAAATTGCCTCCACTACTGACAGCAAAAGTTAAAATAGATGTTTTTCACTTGCCTCTTTTGCACTCTCTTTTGGATTTTCCTTCTCTTCTTGATCTAGGGAATAATTAAGAATGAGGTAAGCATAAAGTCTGTGAACTTGAAATAAAATGAAATGATACACAGAGAAGTTTGCACGTTTTGTGTATTTGCTAGGACTTTGTGCATACACTGACAAGAGTCAATTCCATGAACTTGCAAAAGAGGAAAGAAAGGAAATAAACAGTGGTCTGGGGTCCAGAGCAAACACGACAAAAGATGAGTTAGCATCAACCTGAAACAATTTTGAGTTTTTAGGACAGGCCAAATCCAGCCCTAGCATCACAGGAAGGTCAGTCAGGGCAGGAGAATGTGTCACTATTGCTATTCTGTGAGGGGTAGTTGACTACTCTTCTCAAAGCAAGCGAATCAGGCTGGCACAGTAAACAGGCAAGTACTTCAGCCCACCCCCCGCCAGCCAGTCTCAGAGGGTACACCCGTAGTTGGAAGAGGTGAGGCCAGACTGCATGCCACACTAATGGTCACGAGAATAAACCTCGATACGGGTCAGGGGTTGCAAGTTGTCACAGGTGGGAGCTACCCTTAGCCTTCAGAACTGCTTCAGGAGATAGTCTGGACTCCATTCAGAATTACGGGAGCAAAAGGCCACTCTATTTTGCTGTCACCCACTCAGCTGTTCCAAGCTGACTGTATCACACTTGTGGATTCAGCTCACAACAGTTTGAGAAACCAATTATGTTATTTTTTTAAAGAGAAGTAGTGTGAATCGCTGTATAGGAAGCATAGGAAGAATACAATCTGCCACCTAAGCAGAGAGGACCGAGGGTCAACATCCTAAGAGACTCAGATATGATGCCTTGAAATTTCATCACACATAACTTCAGCATCTAGCCCCACAAAAGAACTGGTAACTCACACAAAACATTTTGTTTTCTGTACAGCAGCATGTAGGGAGAATTAGGCATCTCTGCACAGGATTAATGACAGCATGAACAAGCACTGTAACGCACTAGTAAAGAAATGCCAAACAATGCCGTTTCTGAAGCCGTGTCTTTTCAGGACTAAGATACCTGACTGAAGGCTGCAGGTAGGAATTCAAAGGAACAGGATTAATAGCACTAGATCCCCTCTGAGACCGAGGTGTTCAGTTAATCACTTTTAGAAAAACGGTGGTGCCCACCTTTTACATAGTAGCCCAGAATTAAAAAACACAAAACCAACCCCAAAACCCTAGATTAAGTTTTCTCTATTGTTTCTATCAATGAATGCTTAGTCTGTGGATTTTTAGAGTTCTTTGGACTAATATACTGTCAAAGTGCTCACACAGGAAAGTAGATATTGGCAGGTAAGACCACGAGAACTTACAGCATCTACAAGAGTTTATGGGCAAAAAAATGCGAATGCTCAGAAAATCAGTTATTCTAAACCACAGTTTGAGTCTGGGGCTCGGCCACCTCATTTTCACCAAAGTCCTGCTTTAGGCACTTCAGTATTTCTGGAGGTCTGTGCCAGAATCCCTAGAGAAGACTCAAACACTTCCAAAGGACCAAGTCTACCTGCAAGGGCTGTGTTTGTATTTGCAGGCTACGTTTTATTATGGAATAGCAGACCCCAAGACGTGCTACACACTCTGCCCTCTGCTCAGTTTGATAGATGCTTCTCCCCACGCAAAAAAAAAAGGTGGCATCAGGCTACATTATCAAAGTCTGGTCTGTCACATCTTGGTTCCATTTCTTATATTATGTATTTTCTTTCCCTGACTCTAATTATTGCAGATTAGTTAACCTAATTAATTAGACATCATGGCAAAGCTGACAGGATGTATGCAATGTAAGGTGCTGAAGAAGAATTGAAAACAATATATTTTGGTTTTTTTTTAAAAAAAGAGTAATCTACAAACTTCTATTCTATGGCACTGAGAATCAGTTTTCTACAGCATATTTCTCAGACAGCAATAATTAAAAACCAAACAAGTAATTAGCATCAGCAAAATAAAATAATCTAAGACAAACCTGGTTCTGCTAATGGGTTCTTTAGCATCATATTCCCCAGATAGTATTCTTGGATGTTTATTTTCTACAATCAAAGAAGTTAAAACAAATTTCAGTTACCTTTTTCCATACTTTTTCAAGTGTACAGGAATTCAAGTCTTCTAGAGGATTTATGCGTGAACATGCCAGTGGAAAAGGGGTTTGAGACTACTGGACTTTAAGAAGCTTACCTGTCCCGTTTCCTTCTCCTCGTGGTATTGACGGATGTGTTTTCCATGGCAGACCTCGTACGTCCAGTAAGATTCAATCTTAAAAAATAAATTAAATAAATAAAATTTAAATTCTGTTTAGATACATTACCGTCATCCCCCTAAAAAAATTTCCCCCAAAATTTTGGCTTTTGCAGCAATGAAATGCAGCCCAAGCACATGAGCTTGGGCACCCTCAGAAACAACAGCACAGTGAATGGTCTCAGTGTTCCCTGAGCATTTTGATGATGTTCCAAATAAACACAACAGGCAAAGTATCCTTAAATTTCACACAGATAAAGCAAAGGAAAAAAAAAACCTAAGATGTAAAGACTAAATTTGTCCCAAAATCACTAGGGCTCAGCATGACTGATTTTGGCAACTGCCATAGACATGGGCTGTTTACCAATTGCGCTCAACCCACCCCTCCTTCCTCAAGGACTTGTGCGAGATGTTGTGCAGGTATAATATCCAGCCACTTTTGTTCTCTCTGTTTCTCAGTACCAGCTTGTCCGGTATTAGGCTTGTTCTTGTAAGGCATGAGTCTTTAAACTGGGACAACACGTGATGAAGAACTGGAAAACTTTCAGAATATCTAGAAGCACGTTTGGTTTCGTTTTCTAACACTTTCAGATAAATGCTTTTTCATCAGACTGTCACACATTATGGCTTGAATCCTTGAATTAAGTGCTTAAATCTACATCTTTAAATTGCTACTATAGCAACCTTATTTATTTGCATCCTGACATCTTCAGTTACACAGAATTTTATCAGCAATATCAAGCCACAGTCATAACATTGCAGAGACCTTCTTTTGGATTAAAATAGTACCTGGAGTCTGAAACATATTTATCCAAACAGCTTATTACGCTAAACCTTGAAACTGACTGGATTGTAAACTTCTGATTGGCATTTAAATTATCAACACAGAAGTAACCTACTCTGTATGAACAGCTACTTTGCTTAAAAAGAGGTTCCAGCAATTCTCCTGGAGTAGGACCTTTATAGTCCTTTTCTTCTTCCTAGAATAGAAGAATATTTCATTACATTAAAATTAATGGTAGTTTGGTAGTTAATATGCATTTGCAATAGTAAAAAAAAATTGTGTTGCAAAATTAAAGGTACAAAACCTCATTAATTCCTGCCCTGAAGGAGCTGTGTGGTGATTAGGAAAAAAAAGAAAAAAAAGATAATTTAGTTTAGTAAGAGAGACAAATGAAAGTCACAAGTAAAGTAGTCGAAACAGAAAAGTTTTGTGGTTTAAAAAAATACACACGTGGCAAAAGAGTAGGAGCTCTCAACTTGCTCACGCCCAGAGTGGCAGCTTGGGGCATGAATAGGAAAACAGCATCACTAATCTTTTCATTTGCTAGTCAATGCTGATGCCATTCTGATGCAGTATAATTGGAACTTTAAGCAGCTTTTATATAATTAAAAAAAAATTTCCTCAAAAAAGCATAGTAATACTGTGGAAGTTTGATCCTGCGCAATTTTTGCTCTACAGACATGCATCCTGCTGAAGAGATTTCCACACCAAGTTCTTCAGCACTTAAGATTTCTTACCTACACTGTAGCACTCTACTTGTCAGTCACTTAAAGGATGAGGACTGAGTCAAAATGGAGGTCTCTAGCACAGGAGTACAGCCTGTCTGTGCTCTCTCACGGTGTGAAAAAAATGAACCGCTGGAGGAACAAATAACCAGTGAGAAACCTCACCAAAGGCCGCCTCAATCTACCTTCTCTTGAACACACAAATGTATTTATACTTTTCTTTTTTAGTTAAATTCCACATTGCACATTCAGATTTCCAATTAAGGAACAGATGACAGAGAACAAAGCTCATATTACTGGTGGTAGAAGCACTACTGGAATAGTATTTTCAGATACAGTGGTTATGATAGCAGCATTAACAGCCTTTACAGTTGTGCCCTGGCCTAGAATTTGACAACAGTAATTAAAATACAAGATCTTTCCAATCAGTGATAAACCTAGCAATACACAGAACATTACAGTGATCGTTTGTTGCCAAATACGGACTTCAAGATCGTTCGGACTGGCCCCACTTAGTAGAGAGCTAGTATGGAATATAAAGTGAAGGCATCTACTATAAACTGTGAAACTGTGAAGCATTCTACAGATTATTTTCCTTCTGCAGGGGGAAAAAAGTCTTCCTTCTGAAACAAAAAAGTAACTGGAAAGTCAACATAAAGACTTGTCTACAGCTTACAATTACAAAAAAGACTCGATTGAACTTACCTCATTGCCACTTGCGATCAGCGGAAGTATACATTTATATTTTTCTTTGTCCACAGTGGTCATTATAATGTAGTTATCCTCTTTGTACAGGACACCAGTTGTAGGCTAAAAAAACCAACCAACCTATTGATTAATCAGGTGCTTTTTTTTTTTTAAATGCTACTTCTTAGAGATATTCCTGAATTCAGTACAGGTACAGTTAATTCATAGGGCAGGTGGTCCAGAATATGTCTAGATCTTAACTTTATCACAAAACTTAGCATTTAAGCTTGAAGCAGCCTGCTAGTATTTGCTCGCCATCTCCTTTGCTTCCATCCTTCTACCTCCAGCTGCGTTGCTGCTCTCCTCCATGCTCGCCTTGCTGCTGCTCACATATTTCCCGTTCTTATGAAAGACCTTTATTAAAGAAACATTCTCCCTCCGCCCCCTCCCCCCCCATTTTGCAAACAGCCATTCCCACCTTGACTTCCAGGAGGGATTTCCCTCGGATTTGTCCAGCTACCAGACTCAGGCCACGGCTTAACACCCCGCCCTGGCCCCCTGTGCCTGTATGCACTCCCTTCTTGTCACCACGACTCAAAACACAGGGCGGTGGTTAAGGAACCCCAACAACACCCCAGACTGAAATACCCCTTTTTTTTTTTTTTTTTGTAGCATGGGGGCTTCAAAAATAACGGCCAAGCGTGAGAGGGCTGCGGCCATTGGAGCACGCTGCTGCCGCCTGGGCTACCCTTGAGGGGCTATAACGGCCCAGTTCCCCCGGTGAGGGGGCTCTAGAGGGGCGAGGAGAGACCCCTCGCACACCCGCAGACGCACATAACCAGACACTTCGGTACCGACCAGGCTGAACTCGGTGCCGGGCCAGTTCACCCTGAAGGGGATGTCGTCGCTGAGCTGAGGGAGAGCGCGGCCGCCCGCCGCCGCCGCCGCTGCCGCTACCGCTGCCAGGAGGGCGCAGAGCAGCGCCCGCGGGGCGGCGGGGATGGGCTCCGGCTGCCAGCACCCGCTCATGCCGGCCGGCGGCCCCAGGGACAGGAGGGAGAGAGGGACAGGACGGAGAGACGGACACCGAGCTGCCAGCGGCGGGCAGCGCCGCCGCCACGTCTGCTTCCGCCGGGGCGGGGCGGGGCGCATCAACATCCGGGGCAGCCGCCGCGCGCCGCCCGGGCCGTTGGCGGGTGGCGGTTGGTGAGTGAGGTGAGGGACGGGACGGGACAGGACAGGACGTGGCGTGGCGTGGCGTGGCGTGGCGTGGTGTGGCGTGGCATGGCATGGTGTAGTGGGGGGGATGCTATGAGGGAAGGGACGTGGCGGGGACTATGGGGAGCTGCGGTTTCTGTGTGGAAGCCCCGGCCCTGCCCCGCCCCGTTAACGGCTGTGGGGGAGTGTTTGGCGACCCCACCCCGCGGGTGTTGCGGGCTCGCACACGGCTGGCTGAGGAGAAGGCTCTCTGAGGGGAGAGGCTGCAGTCGCGATCGTTCTGCCACCCATTTAAAAAAGCTATAATGTAAACTTTTTTAGAAAGCTAAGAACCTCGCACATTTTAGTCCGTCTTTTCTGAATATCGCCTGTCAGGTGCTAAGGGCGACGAGCCCCTGGGCGGTTCGCGCTTCTGTCGCGGCTCCTCTGGACCTAAGCTGGTGGAAGTCATCCCAAAAAAGAGGCCGTGCCCTGATGCGTTGTTGCAGAGCATGCAGCTGGAGTGCTGGTGTACTTCTGTGGCTAGGCTGTGTGGCGTTTTTCTCCTTTTTAAGTCTGTATTGATAAAGTAGTGCCAGCAAATTTATAAGGGTATAGAGTAAGTCTGGAAGACATAAAAAAGCAAGGAACACCGTTTAAGATTACAGTAAATATAACGAAGCACTTTTTATCTCCAGTGAAGACTGAACTGTAAGTTAAGATAGCTGGAATGGAGACTCTGAAGGAAGGAGAAAAGTGGGGTAATTTACTGTCTGCTTTGCAAGTTGATGATGGGGTGACACGTGGGGATAATGGTAATATTTTGGCGGCGTAGAGCAATCCTCAGTAACTCCTAATAAGCAGAGTAGGCACTGAAATGTTTAGTGAGAGAAGTATATGAAGGCAAAGGAAGCAGATGATACCAGGAAAAATCCCCGTGGTGGTGGAGAAAGAGATCTCTCGATGATGAGTTGTGAATTCAGGTGGTTTGGTTTAAAATGTTTTGTTTCAGGCTGTTCTTCATTGCTCTTTTGCCAGTAGAGTTGTGCATGTGCATGCTTTCACGTTTCCATTGGGCAAAACTGGCTGAGTCTGAACTGTTTAAGTAAATGGTTTGTAATCCCTTGGCTGACTTTTGCCCTGATCAGAAGAACAATTTCCAGATGGGAATAATACAGGGTAAGATAGCTTAAAACTTTAGTAAATGGCTGCTTCGGGTCAGGTCAATACTTTTGAGCTTTTCTGCTGTAATTTTCTTGTTTAGGGGTGTAATTTTCTTTTTTCCTCTTAAACTGGTGCCAAAGTAGATATAGCTGAACTGGGAGAATCTTCTTCCCAGTTCAAGCACATGCACAAGGAGGGGAAAGTGCCAGAATACCTGGAGAGAAGAGACCTAGGTTGCCAAAGGCCAGAAAGATGCAGGCAAGACGTTTGTTTGAGGCAAAGGAGGGCAACAATTAAAGGGAAGCCAGAGGAGCAAGGAAATTACTTTAATGTAATAATACAAAGGGAATGCGAAGCTGGAATAACCAGGGCTGTACTGCAGCTGGTAATCAAAGTGAGCGTATAGTCAATGCCCAGCTTTTGCAGAAGACTGTTAGAGAAGCCTAATTACTTGAAAAACAGTCTCTTTCTAATCTTGTGACGGTTCTGTACTTGCACAGTAGGAAGTCATGATACAGGGCCCTGCTGGGGGGCTTGCTATCCTGATGTCCGTTTGCATCCCCACTGCCAGTCAGTAGCTTGGCAGAAAAGAGTGGAAAATCACCTCGTAAGAACTTTTTTTGTTATGCAGAACAGACATACAGAAATAGATCGGGTGGGGGAGCTGTAGTATTCAGGTTTTTTCAACATCCTCAACTCTTAGTTTGAGTAAAGCCTGTATCCACATGCACATCAGAAAGAAGGGGTGGAAGGGATATAAATTAGAGTTAAACATGCTGAACTTCAGGAAATAATGTTATAAAATAGTGATATAATGCTGATGGGGATGCTGCAATCTATTTTGTAACTGTGTTCCTTTAGCTTTTAAGGGTAAGTTCAAAATGTCGGGATTTTTTCTGCTTGTAAGGGGTAAGTTATCAATGATATTTTGAGCAAACAAGTAGATTTTTTTTCCTTATGCTTCTCAGCAAAATTGCATGAAATGTTAAGACTTGCAGAGCTTCTGTTAAGACTGTATGTTTTCCTTTTTTTGCCAGTTGTTAAAGAACTGCAGTATGACACGATGTTATTTTTGCATTTGTGGTGAAAATTGTTTTTTTTACTGAATGTGTTACAGTGATTTTTAAGAATTACCAAATATTGCATTCTTCTGCATGACAAAACTGTACTTCAGTTATCTTTGTGAAGGATTTTCATCAAATATTAGTTTCTGGAAAGCAGCCTAGTCTAGAAGGAATCTTGTCTTTGTGTGCCCTTGTGAAAAAAATTTTGAGAGCGTGACAGTGGGAATAAAGATGTAGTGACACAAAAGTAAGGAAATCATTAACAATTCTTTTTGTGTAGTGAGGGCATGACAGCTTTATTTTGTTTTGAAAAGGTGTGTGACCCTCTAGAGTTCGGTAACTAGTTTATGTGCAAAGCTGTCAAACATAACCAATGGATAAAAGCAAATCGAGGTTTATGTATAGAAAAAAAGAACTATAAGGGTTCTCCCTCTGTGTGTGTGTGTCTCTCTCTCTCTCTCTCTCTCTCTCTCTCTCTCTCTCTCTCGATATATACACATATACCTGAGTGGTCCAGCAGTTTCCAAACTAAAACAGGTTAGGCCAGTCCCATCTGATCTGTGTTGTTTGCTCATCTATGGCTAATAGGGAGCAGCTAAATGGTTGCAGAAAGCAAGACAGAAGTCATTATTGGGGATGCTACAAAGAATCTGGTAATTACACAACATTTTTATTTCCCTTGTCCATGAGTTTTCTTGCATTAAGAAATGCAAATCTGCTTACAGAGTTTTTATGATTAAGTCAGATGACATGTTAATTTTGTCAGTGGCACTCAAAATGGGTATGAAGCGTGCTTATTCTCAAAAGCTAGACAAAATTAACTAAAATGTTACAGATTTAGGTTATAGATTCATCTATTCACAGAAGATGATTGCATATTTGATGACTGTTGCTATCAAATGGTTAATTGACCATGCTAAGGAATATCAGATATTACATAAGCTACTTTTTAGTGTCTGCTTTTTAATTTTAATTCACATTATAGCACAATCAAATCAAACTGTCTTACTGCAGCCTTCGTACAAACCTTACATTTTTTCCTGTAACTTAATATAGGACTTTTATTTGGGAGACTGCAAAATAATTTACAGATCTATCTGCTTTATGTACTGCTCAGTGGTAACCCCTTTCAGCATCATAGGGAGGGTGTGTCTTGACCAACTGCTGGGCAAGTTTGTTTTCCTACAAATGGCCTGTGAAATGTGTGCAGTCACACTAGGGAAGAGTATAGCTGCACACTACTACTACACACTGCTTCCTTTGTGCATGGAAGGACAGAGGTCTGCACTGACTGCTCGGTGGTTTGAGTCTGTGGATCCCACGGAGTAAAATCTGAAAACATGGATCTGACTATTGTTTCCTCAAGCGCTGTTAAGAGGTAGCTTCGTGTGTGTGGTTGTGTAATGAAACTGTATCTAAAATCTCTTATCATTTGCCACAAACTTAGATTTAGTTCTAACCAGTAAAAAAAAAAAAAATTAAGCACATATGGCATATAAAAAGAGTATGTTAGTTTTTTTGTGGTGAGTAACAGATCTGAAAGCATACAGGGCTTTTGTTGGTGATTGAAGCTGTAGGAAGAGTCATGCCTCAAATCCCGTACAGCAAGAACAAATGTACATTTCCTGTGCTTTAATTAATTCCTAATTTCGACACAGTTTAAGACTGCATCATAGTAGCTAGCTCTTATATATTGTTTTTCATCATTAGATCTAACAGTATTTTATAACAAGATGCAATTAAGACACACACGGATGTCCATCCTGATATTTATACACTTTAAATAAACATAACATTTCTGGAAATTTTGTTCTCCAACACCGTTAGTAAATGTGATGCATTTTTATTGTACTGAAGTTGTATGCACAAACTGGAATGTATCGGTACAGATATTATTGCAAGTTTTACGAATCTGGAAAGTAAATGAACCAACAATGTCCTGAATATAATTAAAGATACAAAATGTAGAGCCATACATAATCACAGTGCTCCAACACGGCGCTTAAATGATTATAGAGTTTGAAGGAGGGAATCATCACTGATGTTTTTTCAATCATTAGTGGGCGTAAGCATCCCCTGCCCTGGTTTAAGGAATACAGAGATAAGTCTTTGAGGAAAGACTTTTAAAAAATGCATAGAGTGGACATGCCATTGTACATGTTTTAACTTAACTACAGCTTGCTTAAATCTGAAGTAAGCACAAGAAAGGAGGTGCTGTTGCTGGTTGGGGTTTTTTGAGGGTACTGTTCTTTTCAACACTTAAATATTCTGGAAATAAATCATACCTAACACTTTAGTAAATGTTAACACTTCAGAGTTACTCATTAAGTCAAGGTGATTAAATGCATGCGCAACGGAGCATGTTCATTAATGTTGATTTGGGTGATGGTTATCACTGTCCATCTTTGGTGAGTGGTGTGTGAAGTCATTTGGCTCTGGCTTTGGACTGTCATTATGTCCAGACACCTGGAAGTTCTGATCATACTCCTCTTCTGCTGTACAACTGAATTAGTTGGGGTTGCTTTTCTGCTCAGTTATGTCAATCTTAAACCAGCACAGTGCAGTGGAGAATCAAGACCTCTGAAGGATAGTCCATCAGTTTGCAAGTAACTCGTGTGCACTAATGTAAGAATTGGGCCTCAATACATACGATTATTTTGCTAATACAATCAGAGGATTTGCTTCTGCAGTTTAGAGTAGTCCATCAAGTGATACCCCATTGTGTACTCTTAAAATAGTGGCATTCATCTATTAATAGTAAACAGTAGCTTCTAAAAAACTAATACACTTTCCCCCCTTCCAATGAATTAATGCTTGAGAGATGCCAGAGGCACACTAAAATTATAATCTGGTATGTAAAAAAAGTACAGCTTTCTTGGTTAAATATTTTAAGTGGTCTAGTTATCTCGAGTTTAGGTTCGAATATCCTATTTTCTACTCATTTAGCTGCCTTTCTCAAATGTTTCTTATTAACATTCATTTATGGTCTTGTTGGCTTTTGCAAGTGGCCAAGTGAAACCATAGCAGCTTGTTATTTTGAAAACCCTGATATTTTCAAGCAATTACAAATATAACACAGGAAAATCTAAAGAAGAGAAAGGGACAACCTGTATAGTAGAAACGTACGGGTTTTGCAATTAGCGACGCAAAATATGGGCTTCCAAGCTACTACGAAACACTTATACATTCTCTGTATGAGAAAATGTGACGTTACATGGTGCTTAAAATAGGACCTTTCCTATACGAACATACAAAAATATACTTTGTTAAAAGTTAACAAAAATAACTTAAATGTTTGAGAAGCAAGAAAAGTCCTTGTTGGGACGGAAACTCCATTTGCATCTTTATGTTTTGCATAAAGTAGCCTACGAGCCTAAACTGGTGGCTTTCCAACCCTCTTTGTTTGGATGTCCGTACAACACTGAAAAGAGGGTTCCTTTTGTCTGTGAATCCCTGAAACAGTGGTTGAAAATTACTGGCTTAAAGTCTATCCTCAGAGATTGGTGAATTTTTTAAGAGACGGGGTTACAACAGCATCTAAAGGCAAATAACAAAGATGAGAGTTTCTGAACATTCTTGCTGCATTGTGACTTCAAGTCATACTCTTGGCTAATTTTAACATTTTGGCCTTATTCTTTATATTAATCCTAAAAAATGAAATGAGGCACTGATACGTTATGGCTTGTTTGTGTCAAAGTACCCTGTGCTTTGGTTTTCAGGGGCTTGACATAATGAGCCAAGGGAAAGAATTATTTCCTTGACAACGAAATGGTTTAGCCTCTGCGTTTAAGGACAAACTCATATGTAAAGGGTAAGATGACTAATTCAGTCTAACAACTTCATTTCGGTGAAGTTGAACATTGATGATATAAATGTTCTACTATGCATTTACTATGCAATTTACAACAACTACTTAACATTTATCTCTTTAGCTGCACTGAGCTCCACGCCTGTGGTCTTGAATCCGAAAGAGCTATCGCTTAAATCAGTGGGAGTTGTCTCTGAATGCAGATTTGGATCTTAAAAAGATTCTAAAGAATTATTTTAAACCTGAAATAATAATAATATTTAAAAAAATCTTCAAACTAAGAGAAGCTTGAGTGGTTCTCTTGAGGTTTTTCATAAAGATGTAGTCTTTGGCTAAAAACCCAATATACCAAATTCAAACCTAAAACACTTCCCCTGCTCCCCCTTCTATAGATTCCTGAAAGAATGAGTTTTGTAACAGTATGTTTTAATGGCCAACTACTATTTTGAATGCAATATTAAAATAAATAAGATAGCATGGTGCACAGAAGTGTGCCTCCAAGTGATATACCCGTTGTGCAACGAAACCGTTCCTCTGAAGATGAAGCAAGATCATTAACAGTAAGAAGTTATTTTACAGACAATTTAGGTTTTGATGCTTTTCCAAGAGTTCCTTTACTAGTTTCTCTAAGGAGAAAAGATGCTCATCTACATCTTCTGGTACGAGATTTCTGATAGAATTAGCAAGTTCAAACAGGTATTCTGTGTTTCTTCCACTAGGACCAACCGCATTAAAAATCTGTTCAGCAATTTCTTCCAGAGGTGCTGGACCGAGGTAGTTAGGGTTGTCACAGGTTCCAATGTATAACAATACATCAAACGGTTTTACTGATGAGTCTTTGGGATAGAAAATGACAGTTGTAGTCCTGTAGCCTCCTTTCTCTCTGAAGTCCAGGTATGCCTTCACTTCACATTCTTGTCCAGCTGGCAATCTGTAAGCAACACCCCATACACACCCCTGTTGAAGGACATAGAAAAGAAAATCCAAGCAGTGTTCATAAAGACACTCACAAATTAATGTATTTCTATTGTATTTAGGCAAAACTCTTAAAAAAAAAAATTTCTTCCATTTTCAGTCTTTTTATCGCTATTTATCATACTGTTTGTAGGAGTCCCAAATTAAAAGAGTGTTTTCTTTAGGAAATCTTCAGTCAAAATGGTAATCATGCAGACTGATCATCCATTTCCTTGCTAATACTGAGGCCTTTCTTATAAACAATTTCTTGTTGCAATTAAGTTTGAAGTAGTAAATAGCCTTGGCAGGGGCAGCTAAGGAGCTGGCAGAAAGGATACAAAATATCTTCCTGACCTCAGAAAATTTGTACCTGAAAATTAAAATTTTAAATGGTGCCAAATTCAAAGTAATTTTGATCAGATCCTTTCTCTGTTTAGCTGCGGTTTCATTTCTAAGGACCTGGGTGTCACATCTGTTACATGTACTTGGAGGGATGAGTGTAGTAATGTTACTGCACCAAAACTGAACCGGAGAAGAAAAAGATGACAGATTAAACTTCATTTTGCACAAATAAACGTGGCATATCCAGCACCTCAGCAAACATGGTTAGGATAAATCTCATTACCATCTTTGAGAACCTGAATGTTTCTTCATCCTCGTCACAGATAAAATCTCTGAAAAGGTATTTAACTGTGGTGTGAATTAGTGATACTCCCTTACCAAGTTTTATATAAGCAAATCAGCGAGATCTGTGTAGGGATTGATTTGCATGGGGCTTTGTTTTGAAGTAGCACAGAAAAATGATGATGGTCTGCTACCACTAAGGGCTACATACTGTCTCTTACAGGTGCTGTTTAAAAATAAACGGTGGTCTGTTTTGTCTGCCGGCAACATCAAAGGTCGATTCTTCCTGCAGCTAAGTAGATGTATGTATCAGTGCTACAGTAATGATGTCAAAGCAATTAACATTTTAGGTTTTCCCCCCTAAAAGGGGATCTTAGTATTTAGTCATGATATCAGATGATGCTGGGGTGGCGGTGTTGATTGACGAGTGTTGAATTTTGCAGTCAGGCTATGTGCTGGTCAAAGGCTTTTTATTTAAAAAAAATTAATTGGGAGTGATTTTCTATTGCAGCCTTTGTAGATGGTTACAGTGTTTGATGTGCTGTGGCCAGGAACAGCACTAACAAGTACAGAAAGGGGTTCCTTGCCTTCCCTCAGCCATCTGGAATGCGGGTCCCCTCCAGCTGTCTGTAGGAAACATGTTAGTTTTAAAAACAGCCGCCTCTGTGTGTGGTACTCTCTCGAGTAAAATCTGCCATTCAGGCCTGCGTTGGTGTTGATAGGAAAATATATATGGGTATGGCGGAGATGAGGATGTAAAGCAGACATGTTAAGTGTTACTGCTACTTAGTTCAGTTTTCAGTATAGAGGATTCCTATTTCAGATGATGGAAAATCATAATCCAGAAATCTGACAAGGAGTGTGATACTCTTTTTCTGTGTGGTCTGAACTGGCAAAGAAATTCAGATGGAGCAAGTTAAAATAACACTCTAAACTAGATGTTTCCACGCTGCACTTTATGCATCTCTAGTGAAAAAGGACCACAGGCTCGCTCAGACCTGGGGGCTGGTGCTGCCAGTAAAAGGAGCACTGCTGTTGTCACCACAGTACTTGGTATCTGCGTGCAGGGGAACAATTGCTAGTCTGCTAAAATACCTTCAAAATAAGGTTACCTTTTTAAACTGCAGAATGAGAAACTGAAATTAAAGCAAATGACTTGTCATATCATTTGATGTTTATGTGTAAAGTGTGATTATTTGGCCACACCAGATTCTGGAGAAGAGGGAAAAAACCCCAACCAAGCAAAACCGGTTTGCTAAGGGGGGGAAAAGTTTCTATGGTAACAAATAAGTTTGCTTAACAATACAAACTGAGTGACAACAAACATAAGCATTCTTTGTCTATATAGGCGTCTGTGTAACATAATGGTACCCAGCAGTACAGTGATGCAGGGAAAAAAACCTTACTAGAAAGGTACAGAAAATCACAATGAGAGAGAGTGCATTGCATTTTGCTGGTTTTGCTAACTGCAAAAAACAGTTGAAGTTTTCGATTACTGCTAAACTTACCTCTCTGTGGCTGCTATTTCAGGAAAATAGATCAGTAAGACAGCAGTATCATAACAGTATAGGTAAAGGACCGTAAATAAAAACTAACTACTACCAAAATACCCATCCTCTTGTGTCTTACGACCTTGTGTCTTGTGGCCTTGCTCTCCCTCTGCTTCCATGCCATCCTTTCTTCCCTCCAGACTCTCTGGAGGCACTAATGCGTGTAGGGGTTCCCTTGATACAAAAATTTGCGGATACTATCTTTCAAAGTCCGAACCTCCCCGTAAGAGGAAGCGGAGTATCCAGAAAGTTCCCGAAATAAAACTCAATAGCAACAAAGTCACTATTAAGCAGGCATCCTTTATTACAGCGCTGGGCAGCACTGGGGATTGATCCACCATGAGTGCTCCAGTGATTCAGTAAACTTCTAAAGATTATATACTATAAAGTCATACATATTAATGAGATTCACGAGGATTCATTAACATATGTAAAAGCTCAAGCTGCATGCATAGTTGTCCTTTTAGTGGTCTTTGGGAGTCCTCCAGTGGTCTCTGATGGTCTTCCTCACCTGTCCGCTGGCTGAACTTTGGGTTTCCTTTGCCCATATATAGTCATTGAATGAGCTCCTCGGTCCTTTAGCCTTGGACTGTCACAAGGGGTTGATTTAAACTAGTTCCTCGAGTGCTTATCTCGGCACTGATGTCCTGAGTCTCTGTTATCAATGAATTTACGAGCTTATTCACTATCTTTTTAATCCTGTCTGGCACCAAGTTGCATTCTTCAAAACCCTGAAACTATCTTTGCAAGGGAGGAAACCACAAGAGAACAAGGATGCTTACAATAAGGACTAAGTCAAGGACTGTCAGGGGTTTAGTTCTTTCAAATGGTAGATTTGGGCCAATGACCCAAGCTAGCTCTAAACAGGAGCTGATTTCAAAATATTACGTAGAAACCAAAAGCACTGTTGTGGCACTTAATTCCTTAAGCGTTTTATCTGTGTAGGAAAAAAATAAAGCAAAAGTATCTCCTTTTTTATCACTGCAATGTAATCTTGATTTGTTTCAGATTTTACTTTGTGAGGGCAAGATTGTAGTTGTGACACAGCATCTGAAGTCAACTCTTGGCATATCGTCAGCACTATACATATGCTGGAAGTAAAATTCTGCACCTTGTAACTGGATAGCTGACGTGACTATTCCAGAAAATTTTTTAAAATACATCTTTGGTAATAACAGACCCAAACTACTTCCAGTTTCTTAGTTGAGATTTGATCATTTACTTGAAAGAGTCAAGGGTCATTGGTGTAACTCCAAGAAATTTTGAGAGAACTTTTCATTGCACTAAATATAACTCAAATTATTTGCTTGTAGAAAAGCAAAAATTAATAGAGACTTACTACACAGGCTGGGAATGCAACAGGACATTCTGTACATGACAGAGACAGAACAGGAGTACTATACCTCAGGATCTTCAACCAGAGTCACAACTCTTCCAGGCTAAAATTAAAAAAAAAAAAAAAAATCATAGCTCAGTTAGAGGCTTTTACCCTAAATCATGAGCAAAACCAAAACAAAACAGGAAAAAACCCAAATGAAAAGTAATGAAGGGGTCAGAGAACAAATCCAGGACAATCTTAATAAGGTCTGTTTCTTTGAGATCCAGCATAAATATTTTCTGATAATAACTTTTGATAAACAGTGATAAACAAAATGTTAAATTCTGAGCAGAAAGTGTCTACATCAAAGTTAAATTAAGGGCAGTCATAAACAAGGAGGTTTTGAATGTCCTTGCTCTGTGTGTGCTGTCCAGACTCAGTTCTAATCCTGTTTAAAATTATGACAATAATTCCTTAATGTTAAAACCATCCTCCAGGAGTGCACCTTCCTCAGTTGTGTTGCTTCTCTGAAGTGCTATGCGATTTTTTTTTTTTAATCTCTGAAGTGAAAATGAGGTGAACCTCTCATTTGTATTCAAAAAGTTTATGCCCAGGCATGGAAAATAACGCAATGTAGAAATCTAGCTTGTGTAGAACTAAGCAAGATATTGCCACTTCTGGCTTGGTTTGCGCTAACGGGATTTTTAGAAAATGTTAATTACATGCTATGTCACATGGCAACTCCTAGGTTTATAAGCTCCTAGCTAACTAGATGTTTTTGAAAACAGATACCAAAGAAATCTGCTAGTCATTTTTAGTAAGCACTGTGTTAGCACCACGTTATTCAAGGTTGAAAAAAGTTTATTGTGCAAAGGACTATTTACCCCCTTCTTTTCCCTCTAATAGCTCATTCTTGCTTACTGGGCAGATGGAGAATACCTCGGCAAGGGCTTATTTTACCAATTAGTTACTTCTTGCAGGAAAAGTAAGAATCCAGTTTGTAAACACTGAAAAGAAAATTGTAGAAATTTGTTGTATAACCTGGACAATAAAATTTTAAAACATAAAACCCTATGGAGAACTACATCTGTAGTTTAAAATTGCTAATTTTCAGATCAAATTAGTGTACAAGTGTCTTTGATTAGAGCTAAGGGAAAGCAGAGGTACTAGCATTTGTTCAGTTTTAGCGTAGGATAGAAATCCATTCTAGCAGGAGTTAGATAGTCTGCAGTTGATGTACTTGGATGTGTGCCTTTCACATAGTCTTTGCTAACTTTGAGTCTTGGGCTACTACATTTCAGTCTTGTTATGACTCATCACTAATAGTTTCATTGACGTGTCGATGCTTTTCTGTTTGATAAGCCTGTACTTGGGTTTGTCCCCCGGACAGTAACAGCGCAGGGTTTTCTCCTGCAGAGAGTCACTGGCAAGCCACGCGTTCTTTTGGTAACAAGCCAAATATGAAACCTAGTTTTTGCAGAGCACTTTATAGATACCATCAACTGTAGATATTACTGATTCACTGTCAGATCTTTTATAATCTTAAAGGCTGTTTATTTATAAGCTCTGAGGCGCTGTGGTTTTTTTATTTTTATGCCAGTTGTCTCCCAGCATCAGCCATTTATTCCTGATCTGACTGATAAAATAAGGCAACAAACCTAAATAAATCCTAAATGATGACTATTTACGTACTTAAACAAGTCTATTGCCATGATAACTTAGGTGTTCCTTTTGGGAAGTTTCTTCTGTAGCTGTTAATAGTTCCCTGACTTGTGTACTCAATACTGATTGCTAAGATGTTGTAAATTACAAATTAAAGAGACGTTCTGTGGTGGGAAACAACTTTCTATTACCAGGAATGCCTGTAACTGAAGCTTACATATTAAGTCAAACTAGTACTGAAGAGTACTAATCTTCAGATCGGTTGTGCGATGAAAGATCGATCTGTTTGTCTAGGGAAGGACAGGATATTTATCATGTTGGTTTGCAGAGTCCTTGTCTTGCATGGAACTACCTAAAAGAAACACCATTAAGAAACCGTGGGTATTACCTCTGCTAGCTAAGTAAAGAAAATAACACATCTATAAAGGACCGGCTGTGTAGTATAAACCAAAACCACTTTTGTCATGCCCGAGTACTGGCAAGGGCAAATGTGAATGATCCCCTAAATCAGGTGTCTTCAAGGGATTTGTGTCAGTTCTGTGCCGCCTACTGCCAGGAGGGCTGACAAAGGCAGCCTTCTGTTGGGTCGCACTGGAGCAGCAGCGTGGTCTGCAGCCGTGTGGGAATCTTCTACAGCATATGTAGTGCTAAGGGCCATTGCCCCTCTGAATCACAAGGGAAGCTGTTGCAGAAAATTAAATACATGTTATTTCAGCTCTTAGCGTTGTGTTTCACTTCAAGCACTCAGGCGTACTCTTGTCTTAGAGTGCACGTGAGGGAGGTTCTTCTAGGTTTCACTATCATGGGCTCAGTAAAAGAGGAAAATAGCATTAGCATGGCACAGAGTCTGTGCTAAAGTCTGCGACGCTCTCCTGGCATGGGAGCTTTGTCTGAGTGGAGATAAAGCTCCTCAGGCTAGTCCTGGGGTCTAGCTGATGTGTGCTATGAAATAGCGGGGTAAACTGAAATAAGATCTTCCACTGTTAAGATTGTTTTCGTTGGTACCATAAACTGCTCAGTTACTAAAATTACTAAATGTAATTACTAATAGAGGAATCAATCTTTGCATCTGGATATGAAATAAGATGGAATAAAAGGGCATATGACCTTAGGAATAATTTTAGCGTGATTACCTCTGAAGTTTTTTCAGAAAGGGAGGTGTAAGTTTGCTAGTAAGTAGGAATGTAATAAGCATAGTCATTTCTACTTCCTTTTCCAGTGGCCCATGATGGTGTAACAGGAGCCTGTCTATCTGTCCTCTCTGCTATAGCCCCCTCGCTGGCAGCCGTTCAGCAGGAAGAAACCGCCAGGGTAAATCAGGGCATCTTGGATGTGGGAAGGCACCTCTGGAGATCCTCTGGTCCAACCTCCTTTTTATTTCATTTCACCTTTAATAGACTAAAAGCCCTTCATTATCTTAAAATGACTTAACCTTAAGCTGACCCAGTAATTCTATGCATCCAGAAACTCAGAGAGTTTTCTGTTTGGACACTGGACAGTGGCAGCAGACAGCTGGAGTTAGGCTAAGCATGTCACCAAGCTTCCCCGGGTTTTTGTCTAAGCACAGTGGAGGGCCAGGACCAAAGCCAGTCTTTGGCAGAGCCAGAACTGAGATTCCCCAAACGTCAGACCTGTCAGTGTGCCGTGCAGTCAAGTGAGGACCCGCGCTGGATCAAGGAGAGCGGCTGAAGCAAGCGGTCCAAAGCGGGAAGGAGGAGGACTGTAAGGGAGAGGCCACCAAACTTCACTGTTTTGGCAGCAGCAAGCTATTAGTTTGGTTCAAACCATATTGTGGGGATAATGGCTTCAACCCTTGAACGCACTTACATTTCCATGCTGTTCTGTGCAAAACCGAAGCCCCAGACTTCAACGTTTATGTGAATCATGCGGGTTTGCATTTCTGATGCCATTTTTTTCTGAAGCTTGCACTAAGGAATTTGAATTCACCATTTATGAGAACTTTTTTATTACTTATTTATATCTTCTAAGCCAGCAGCATTTTCTTCAGGGAACACTGTTATTGCCTGGTAAAACTGAAGCTGCTTTAATGTACAATTTGGAATAATCCTCTTTTTAAATAATCTTCTTTTTAACTACAGCTATGTGTAAGTTGCTGTATATTTTTCAAGAAATGGTTATTCCTTTTTTTGCATTCTCAATCTGGTCTAACAAAATTTTTTTTCCACTTTAACATCCCATAAACTGTAAAATATGGCCCCATGATTAAACAGCCATTTATAACTAGTTAACCCTCTTATTACAGTATGAGTTGAGCAGTTCAAAGTACGAGTACAAGGTCAACTGAGTTTTGCGCTAAAAGTTTGCAGCTGTTGTAGGTAAAAGTGCTCTGTATGTTTTTGTTGCGGTGACCATGGAATGTTGGAGCAACCAGTGTTTTCAGGAGAGGGTTTTTTAACTTGTTGGCTCCTGGTTTATTGCTGTTCTTTAAAATGTGCTAGTAGTGAAGGACCAGATTTGCTTGCAGATGTCATTCATCTCTGATGTCAAGGACTGTAAAGGTTTTACAGCAGAGCATTGGGCCTGGTGAAAGGGGAGGTCCCAGCTGTGTGTTTTCTCAGTGTGCGCCGAGGGAGCCTTTTTGCCTTGCAAGCAGGAGTAACAACTCACAGACTGCAGGAATGCAAAAAGGCATTAACTGGTTGATGCTGAGAAAAAGTAGATTTTGTTAATGCTAAGTGGTTTATATAAAATATAAAATAAAATGCATTAGCCAGTTTACATAAATAATGACCTGTGCCCTCAGTCTGTCCAAACAAGCATCTAAATAGAAACAGAACAAAGGGTGGGCTTGTATGTGGGGTTTTTGTTGTTGTTGTTTTAAGGCTGTGCATGCCTGCAGGTTATGGTTCTGGGTATGATCTTGACTAGGGCAGAAACACAGAAGTCTAAGCTCCTTGGAACCAAATATATGCCAGTGGGTAGTAACCTGGCACGGCCATTTTGCAAGGTTTCCAAGATCTGCACCAAGAGAGTCACCCAGAGTATTCCCCTGAATTTCAGCTAGCCCGGCCGAAGGTCACCAAGGATACTTGCAAAAAGGAAGTAAAACTGGCTGGTATGGGTTTTATTTCTTTCTGAAGCCCCAAGAGTAAGACTTCATCTGTTAAGCGATTTAGGTTTTTTAAATGATTCTTTTTTTTGAAGCCCAGCTTCCTAAGAAGGGGAGGCTGATGGGATCACACTCTCTTTATGCCCCACCCTAACAACTCTTCCATGTGCTTTTCAATTCATCCCAATTCAAGAGAAGAATAGAAATGTGCCAATGCTCATACAAACAAAATCTTTGAAAAGGGATGACTGGTAGATGAGAAATTAGCGTTTCCACTGAGAAAGCGACCGATAGCTGTCCAGTCAGCAGACCTAACCGAACCAGCCGCAGGGCATGCTGCATCTCTCCAGCCAGGTGAGGTGGCGGCTGAGAGCAGGGCAGGTTTGGAGACAGGAATTGTGCGTGTGACAGCACGTAAGCCGGGTGACAAAGCTAGGCTTTACACCTGATCTTAAAAACAACGTGGCAAAGCGTTCTGGGGCTCGAGTTCAGAACCGGGACAGCTGCATTTGCACTGTGCTGCTCCAACCTGAAAAACATGCCTGCCGAGTCCGCTCGCACGTGATTTGTTTCTTTGCAGTGATTTTTTTTATTTTTAAATACTAGATGCCCTGCTCGTGCTAGTACCTGAAGTGTGGCGATTTGCCTTGTGGAAAAGTAAATGCAAGGTGGTGGAGGGGTTGTATTATCTTTAAGTACTGTGCAAGTTATTTTCTGGTGTTTCAGGTTCTAACTTGTGCTGTTTAGAGCTAGGTGAAAATGTCTTCCTTGCTACGTGTTTTATTTTTAAAAAGAATCCTCACACCTTTTCTGGAGGAGCTCTTTTAAAGCCATACTCCAGTTTTAGAGTGGAGTTACCAGGGTGCAGGTTAGATGACTGCTGTAGGGAGCATCAGGAAAAGGTACTTTCATGATACAAAACCAGCATTCAAAGTAGATAAAACTTTGGAGAGCTGTAGGCAAGTATCAATTTCTATACATTTATGATCGGTTTGCATTTCTGATGGCCAAAGCGTGAGCAGCATCTGCAGCCGTAAATAACAGTCCTGCCACATCAAAGTCATTCATCTAACTCGCTGGGTGCTTCTGGGACCTATTGTTTCTTTAACGTTTGTTGAGCTATTTAGAATTATATAAGGGTGATAGCCCTTCTATGGGGAGGGTGGTACACGCTTTCAAAGCAGAGTAAGACTCTTGTTATTCTCACTCCTGTGGCTTAAAATTACATATGTTCGCATGACCTTGGGAATGCTGGCTTCTGGAATTTTAGTTTCTTGGTGGCTTTTTTTTAATACCCTCTCTTCTGTGAACAGTAAATATTTCCTCCTCTATGAGTTTTCATTTGAAAGTTAAAAAAAAAAAAGCTGAAAAACAGTGAGGTGGTTACTCAGAGCAACGCTTCTGGTTTTTACTTATTAACCAGCCTTTCTCGTCCAAGCCTGACACCCACGCTGAGGTGTTTCCCCGTAGTTATTTAGGTTGCTGTCTGTAATAGCTGGGTTCTTTCTGAGCTATTAAGGTGGACTGATGGTTATTTTTGTTGCTGCTGTTCTCCTCTTTGAAGTTACGTTGTTTGTTCGGGTGGTTGGTTTGTTTTTTTTTAATTGATAGTACGGAAGAAAACGAATTCCTGAGCTTGAGGAAATACTTCTCGCCACGCCGAAATAAATGAGAAGTCAAAGTAGAAGCACTTAACATCGTTGCTGTGCAGGAGGAGAGCGGCGTGCGGGGCGCCAGCAAGCATCGGCTTGCCGTTACGATGCCCTTTAAGGGAGAAGCAGGGGTGGCGGGGTCCCCGGCAGTCGGGGGGAGGCCCGGGAGGGAGGGAAGGCCGCCGGTGATGGCGGTCCCCCCCCCCGGCGGGAGGCCGAGGCCCGCCCGCCCCGCCGCCGCGGTGAGGGGCCGCGCTGCCGGGCCCGCCCGCCCGCCTCCCCCGCCAGGCCCGCCGCCGCCGCCCGGGGAGCGCCGCCTCACCTTGCCTGGTACGCCGCGGTGGTCGGTGCTGCCCTGCCAGAAGCGGCGGCTGTAACCCAGGATGCGTCCCACCATCTTCTCCTCGTAGGGGAAATCCACCTTCCAGATGAGGGAGCCGTAGCCGAAGACCCACATGGCTGACCGACTGCCGGGCGGCCCGGCCCGGCCCGGCCGCCGCGGGCCTGCGCACTGCCGGCGGGGCGGCCCCGCCGGCGGCGGCGGCCAGCGGGCTGCCCTCTGCCCGGCTGCCGCGGGGGGCGGCGGGGCCTGTCGCCGAGGGGTTGTCGGGGCCTGCCCCCGGAGGGCCGCCGGCCACGGGGCTTCGGCACCGGCCACGGGGCTTCGGCACAGCCCCGGGGCGGCCCCGGTCCCGCGGGGTGCCCGTGCGAGCCCCTCCGGGGTTCGCCTTTACGGCTGCGTCGGGCGGCCCAGCAAAAAGAGATCTCCTCCCCTCGCTAGCCGTGCCTCCCAGGGGGCTGCTGCGGGGGAGCAATCAGCCCCCCAAAACTCCTTAAACAAACGCCTTCCCCCCAAAAAACACAACCCAACAAAAGCACCTGAAAAAAAAAAAAAGCCCAACCCAAACAACCCGTAGACATATTTCACACTAACAGACGTGTCTTTTTTTTTTTTTTTTTTTTTTTTTTTTTTTTTACTTTTCCCCTCTACCCTTCCCTTTTCCCCCCTCCACTTCCTCCCGCAGACTGTGCTTGTACACAAGGATGGATTTCACGGAGGCCTATTCCGATCGATGCTCTGCTGTGGGGCTTGCAGCCAGAGAAGGAAATGTTAAAATGCTGAGGAAACTAATTAAGCAGGGATACAGCATTGATGTGCCAGATAATAGGGGGTGGGTGCCAATCCATGAAGCAGCAGCTCACAATTCAGGTGAATGTCTGAGACTGCTAATTCGTGCAGGTAAGGAAAATCTGATGTGAAATAATGCGATTTTTAAACTCCCCTGCAATATAAAACATAAATAGGTTTCTCTTTTCATATTCTTACTTGTTTTGTAAATCTCTGTGTAGTTTCATAGACACTGACTAGCTATGGTAAAGGGAAATCGGCATGTTGTAGTCTGTGAATGACATTTGATTTTACTTTGTCTTCTCTGTCCAAGGCAGGTGTCTGTGTAGGGCTAGCAATAACTGACACTGCTGTTTGAAAGAGCTGATAACAGCACCGTTCATAGATATGCTGTAGGCCACACGCTTCACATAACTCTGTTATTTTAAGAAAGTAACTGCATTTTGTAATTTACTGCCAAGTATGCCCTTGTTATTCTCATTTGTAGCTCCATCTGATGACTACAGAAATTCAAAGACGTTTGAAGGGACATCTGCGCTGCACCTTTCAGCACGCCACGGGTCTTTGGAAAGCATTCGTGTCCTTTTGGAAGCTGGGGCTGACCCCAATGAAGT
The DNA here is from genome assembly GCF_949628215.1 of Phalacrocorax aristotelis. Lineage (NCBI taxonomy): Eukaryota > Metazoa > Chordata > Aves > Suliformes > Phalacrocoracidae > Phalacrocorax > Phalacrocorax aristotelis. The sequence continues at coordinate 78,522,887 of NC_134278.1, read as the reverse complement.
TACCACTGAAGCAACCACCCCACTGTTCCTAGGTGACTCAAGCTTTCTTGAAACCTCAGAGCAGCTGATGAGCGGGGAATAGCTTATTCACTGAGTTTGAACTCACCCAAGTCCATTCAGTGCCTGTTGTGTTTCATGTTTTTCTAGCCTAGAAGCTAGGCTTTAGGCTCAGAGATGGAGTGGGAGATTACTTTTTATTTATGGGTAAACCTGCTTCAGACTGTGTTTTAAAACAAAAAAAAATTGGTTTTTTGCATCACCTTTTGTTTCTTTCTAGCACAGAAAAGGTCTAGGAGGAGTTATAGGATTCCATCTGTATGAGGGTGTTTCAAGTCTCTTTTTTAATTCCTCCCTACTTCTAATGTGAAAAGGCCTCTTATTTTTGCAATTCCTAGTGTAGCAATTAAGGTCCATTATTTTAGTATTTTTTCTATGATTTATATTTGACATAATAAAATGCTTAAAACTTCTGCTCTGGTGAATCCTTAGAGTCTAAATCACTTGATTACATATGCTTACTGTTTTACTCGCCTCCGTACCCAGGCAAACATCATGGCTGCCGCATTATCTTTGTTTACAAGTCTGTCTACATTTTATTTTTAAGCAACTAAATAGCTTATTTGCTTAGAACAATTGCTAACAGGTAGCACTTGTAGGGGAATCCATTACTAAAAGCACACTGGATAATGATAATAAACACTGTATAAGTGCTTACATAGATTAGACAGGACCAAGGAACAGTCCTGGGACTGCGTATCTGAAAGATTTTTAAAAGAAAAAGTTTGTGGTCAGGTTAGTCCAGAGTGTATAATGGGGTTATGGCACAGCTCGGTGTTGGGCATTGAGTACTACAAGCCAGAGGCACTCCTTTGGCGAGCCCCTGCGCTGATACTCTAAAAATTATTCCATCAGTAGCAACTATTTGCAGGCAGTTTATCACCTTATCAAGCTTTTGTGGTCACACAGAAAATGCACCTTGGTAGAACTGCTGTTGGCGAAAACTTGAGGGTCAGTCAGGATGCTAAAGAAAGCTTTGTCAATGAATGCATCAGCACAAATTAACTATATATTATAGAGCAATTTTATACGTAGGTGTTTAGAACAGTTTTAAACTTTGGGGAAATCTGTTGTAAGATAGCCACTGGGCTTCACAAGTTTGGGAGGCTGTTGCAGCCGTCATGCCGTTAAATGCCAGCTGCAGAATTGTCTCTGTGCTCTGTGGGAAAGAGGGAGGAGAGAAACTTGCTTTTGTTATCTGTGTTAGTGCAGCGTAGATGGAATTTTAACAAGTCTAACTAAATTTTTTCTGGATAGATTTCCCTTCCCTGAATCTGTTTTGGGGGTGTAAATGTAAAAGGCAAGTAAACATATATAAGGCAAGTTTAAAATAATTATGATTATTGCGTCAGGAATTTAGCGGTGAGACCATTTGAATTTTTTGATGACTTCTTTAAATCCAGTTAATAGGAATTTATTTTCTTCTTTTTTTTTTTTTACTGTTTTATTTGAAGCTGTTGAAAATGGACACGCAGATGTCGTAAAGTTTCTGCTCCAACACGGAGCAAATGTTAAAGGACCTCATTCTTGGTCTGGATGGAATTCTTTGCACCAAGCTTCTTTCCAGGTAACTTGTGTATCATGTAATTTCCATGTAACTGGTGCATCCTGAGTGATAATTTACCCTTTTCTTTGCCTTTTTTATCAGGTAATTTTTCCTAACCTACCCTTGCAGGCTGTCTAATTGCTGAAGGGCTTGCAGTGCACAGAAGAGTGTATCTGAAACTGCATGAGATGTTGATGCTGGGAAGCAATAATTATTGTGCACACATTATATTTGGGAAGTGAATCTCTTAAAAGATTTTTTTGAGAGAGTTCTGTCTAGTGTCTCATCATCAGTGAGATGATGGCCTGTTTCCAGAATAGGTCATGCTAGCTTAATGGTTCTAATAAACTAATTTAATTTCCATTTGTACGTATCCTGTAAATGAGCAAATGTGAAAAATTAAAATAAACTTGTCTCATTTTTTCTGCGATTAATTTTTCAGTACATCTTTAGAATATTGAATATATTGCTGTTTTTCTTATTTCTGTTTGGAATGTGTGGGAAAAGTAGATTATGACGATTCCCCACTTTTTTGTTGGTTAAGAATAAAAATATTTATTTCAGGGATGCACTGAGATAATGGAAATACTCCTGGAGGAAGGGGCAAGCAAGGAATGTAAGGACGACTTCGGAATTACACCTTTGTTTGTTGCTGCTCAGTATGGAAAGCTGGAGAGTTTAAGACTGCTTGTATCCCATGGTAATAGCGATCGTTCATTTAGCTTCATTGTTCTTAAACTTGCATCGGCGTGTCAGTAGATATAATTTTAGTTCTACATTTGCACTTCAAATTTGGGTGGTTTTAATGTAATTTTTATTTGCAGATGGGTATGCAAAACCATCTTAATTGCTTAAATCTTGTTTCAGTAATTTAATATCATTTGCAGCAGGGGATGGTAGGAAATAAATCAAAATGCTGAAGAGATTATGGTTCATCAGGGCCTTCAAGAAGCCCTCAGTAACACAGCATTAGTGGTCTGATTTTTATGATATTGCTCTCGTAACAGGATATTGTTCAGGCTAAGTGAAGATGTCTCGCTGAGGTCATAAAGTGACAGCAACGGTTTCATTCACATAATGATCAAGTTGTGTATGTCTAAGGGCAGGTGACCTTACAACCGAAACTAATTGCCATAGTTATGAAGCCTGAGGGTGCCATGACCCGAGGAGAGAAATCACACTAACTGACCTACCAATACGTGGGAAGAGTCTCAAAAAAATAATTGTGCTCAAAAGATGTCCTAGCCCACTGCTTTTCCTCCAGCATGTTTATCTCATGTTGGGCTGATCTTTGACAGAGTTCATGTTCAGCACTGTTTAAAAAGTTAGCAACGAGCTAGTAATTGTTTCTTTATTGCTGTGGAAAAAGTGTTGTGTTGTGAAGTCCCTCTGTGGAAACCAATTACTGATTAATTTGTGTTTATTTTGTGTGGTGTAGTGGTGATTAAAGTATTGGCATTTTTTTGTCAGGGGCAGACGTGAACTCTCAAGCCAAGGACAGAGCCACTCCCCTTCTGATTGCTGCACAGGAGGGCCACACAGAATGTGTGGAACTGCTGCTGTCAGAAGGGGCAAATCCAAATCTCTACTGCAACGAGGATAACTGGCAGTTACCTATTCACGCAGCGGCTGAAATGGGCCATAAAAAGTAGGTGAATTACAAAGATGTTTAGGCAGAAGCTTCTGGTGATAAACACCTAATCGACAAAGAGGATATTCAGCTCTAAAGGAAAGAAAAATGAGTTCTCGAGCTGAGTTTTAGTTTAGAATTTCTAATTGTTTTCCTATTTTAAATGTCTGTTAGTAGTTCCAGTAACGTGAACAACTGTTTTGAATTCGGCATCTAAGCTGGGTCTGATTGACATCCTAATGGGTTTAGAGAGGTTTCTGCAGTGCTGAATCAGATGCCAATTCACTCAATAGCCATATTACTTTTACATTTGAAAACATAAATAACAATAGCATATGCTTCATACATTAATTGAAATAATTGGAATTATAATCCTGACCATTATGTAGCAGAAGTAATCATATGCAAATAATGAATTAGCTGAACCAGCCAGAAAATCAAAGCCACAAAACAGTTCCTTAATCCTTCCGGAAACACATTTCTAGCTTTGCCCGATCCTAGTGATGTAAATTGCATTCGCAGCAGAAAACCCAGAGAGGAAGGAGGTTCCCAGGGTAGCAGGCCATCAGGGAGAAGTATCTCTCAGGAACCCCATGGCTCACACGTGTGTAACAGCATTTAAAATCAGATATGTTAATGGTAATACTAATTGCAAAATTATTAGCAGAAGCTTGATCTTAACCCCTATGCTGCCTTCATAGCTTTTGCAACAGTATGTAACTGGCGATGTCTGAGCAGCATCAGTAAGTCTCAGTAGCAAAGGAATCTGTGTTTGTCACTGATCCTTGTTAGCAGGAAAGGATGTGGACTGGAGGTGTGAGCTATGAAACAATGATTTTTCTGTTTCAGCATCTCAGTGAGTGGTGTTGAACAGAACTTAAATATTCATTTTTATTTGCAACTCAGATTTTCAGTTTGCTTCCAGAATTCTATGAAGTCTGGATTTAATGTGCAGAGGTATTCTATTGCTGTAAAAAGGATTGTGGGATAATAGGAACTACCTGCCTCTGATTCAGATTAAAATATTTATTGCCAGCCTAAATTCATGCCAAAGCACAATATTTGTTATGGGTCTATGTACGAAATTATAAAGGTTGTTCTTTTATGCAAACTCAGTAGTGAAAAAACAGGTAGGATTTTCTTCTTAAGTTGTAACGACCGTATGAAAAGTGACCATACATTTAATTATTGTCTAAGATCACAAAATAAATAGTGTTTTTAAATATTTGCAGGATATTAGAGTTACTAATACCAGTTACTGATCGGATTTGTGACAAAAGCAAAGACAAAGTGAGTCCTGTGTATTCAGCAGTATATGGTGGTAATAAAGAATGCTTGGAAATATTACTTGAAGAAGGCTACAGCCCAGATGCTCAAGAGTGTCTTAACTTCGACTGCAGATCACCCATGTGTATGGTCTTCCAAAAAGAGTAAGTATACTTCTTATATTTTGAAACTATTCATAATTATGTTGGCCTTTGTTTAACTTCGTTTAAATGTGCAGTTTTCCCACCCTCCTTCCTCAATTCTTGAGCTGCTGGAGTTAAACCGTAAATATTGAATGGTGCATGGGGTTTGGATTGTGTGCACGAGCTGAAGAACCTTGTTGAAGTCTCCGAGGTGAAGCTCGGCTCTTTAAAGAAGAGTCTTGTAGAACGTAAGTGCAGTTTTCATGCTTTCAGAAGGCCTTATCAACACGTCTCTGTCTGCTGGGAACGTGGCTTGATGCTGTAATTGGATCAAAAGGACTCTTAAGTAGCCAGATCCTTTTCAGTAAGGATGAGTTATTGGAAAATAGTGTTTACCTTTTCTTTAGGGGAGTCTCGTGCATAAGACAAGCAGAATTAATCAGGTGAACACGATAGCTGTAAGGGACTGGGAAACTGAATGATATATTCTTTTAGATCACGACCAATTTCTTTGTATGCCTGGTGAGTGATGTGCACCTCTGCTATTCAACAGGAAATAAAACAGCGCTTACTTCGTAATGCAAAGGTTATAATTTTGAAGGAAAAATAATAAGGTATAAAAGCCTTGCTCCTAAGTGTACATATATGGTAAGTGAGGGAGGTGCATTTCATGTCCTTATTGTTGATTTTGTTTTGTTTTGTTTTCCCTTTACTACAGAAGTTCATTCTTCCTTTTTCTGTGGTAAGTTAATTTGTGGAGGAGTGGGCTATTACTGTAAAAGATCTAGATGTCGCTGTCCCCAAGCTCACCTTGTGCTCCTCCCAAACTAATTCAGTATATAAAATAACATTCAAAGGATTGAATACTAGCACAGCTCAAATCAAGATAGAGCATCAAATCTTGGTCACCTCTTGGCAGTTATGAGCTTTGTATAGAGCTGCAATGTCATTGTATTTTACATTGTAATGGAGGCTTGAGAGCAGTTACCTGATACTCCTTCTTTATGCTTGAGAACAACAGAGGAATTTCATGTGGTAGAGAATTAATTTGAAAACTTTCTTTTTTTTCCTTCACCTGATGGCTATCATTTAATATTTTGCCAGAATTCTAGTTAGGTCACACTTTGTAGACATTCTTCCTTGGGAATATTAGTGTGAAGTAATGTTATGTAGCTAGTGTGCTGCATTACAGAAAATATCTTCAGTAAAGGCTTTTGAATTTTCATAAAACTCAAATTCTAACGGCATATTTCACGAACATGGATGAAAACTTATTGCTTATGTGGTGCCATTTAAATTAATGAGGTTTTGGTAGTAGTGAATTTACTTCGCCCCCATTAGACAGTGGTTTATCCAGCAGATGCAAAAACAGAGCTTTTGGAGCTGGCTTGCATTTGAGAGTCATGATTTCAGTTTCTCATTCTTGCCTCTTGTCTTCCACATGGGACCTGCTCACCTGCTCTGATTTCTTTTATTTAAGGAAGAAAAATGAAAACATGCAGCATTTCAACAGTTCTTAGATTCCAGAAGTTTGTCACCTACAAATATTTTTAGCCAAAATACAAACATTAGAGGATGTGCCTTGGTGCTTTCAATCCTATAAACAGTGGAAGCTTGTACACAGATGCGTAGAAGCTATTTGAGAAACTATTTTTTAGGAGAAAACTTATTATAATTAAAAATGTTGGCCTTGAGATCACATACATTTTTTTTTTGTCTTCTCCCTGGATAAAGCTGTTGAAAGAATTAACTTTGCTGGGATATTCTTTGAACACGTTTGAATATATGTGTTTGTTCTGTGTGTACTAGTTATGTGCTATTAATTAGTAGGATCACACATTCTTACAGTTGGCTTAGGAAAATTTTTTAAGAACTTTATGGAATATGTGTCAGCAATCTACAGTGCCATAAAGGTACTAAGTAACTTGCCAGCCATTCATAATGTTCCGGAAGTGAAAATGTCACGGTAATATTCTGGTTGAGTTTATCCTACTTGAACTAAAAGGGCTGGTTTCAAGGAGGGAAATCAAGGACAGAATTATTATTTTTAATAGCGAAAGCACATACCAGTGGCTGTGCCTGTTACAGCCTCTTGGGACTCTGGGCAGGCTGCAGGTGATTTTGAATGGCTTGAGGCGGGAACTCATCCAGAATGGAAAACTCATCAGATCCAAAACAGTGCATGGGCAATCATGCAGCAGGGTACGAGCCAGAATGTGCTTTTCCATATCTCTATAAATGACAGATAAGGTGGGCAGTGAGGCAGTGCCTAGGGTTTGTTATTACTAATTTTCATTGCACAACCCTAGGAAGTTGTCTTTAAAAATCCTTGGACATCATCTTCTCCATTTTGCCCTAGTCTGAGTATATAATAAATAATTTAGGAAGGGATGCAGACCAGGTAGCTACTAAAACGTGTCATAAACGTGGCAGGTAACATGTATCACCACTTCAAAACCGCTTCTATGAAGTAATGTGCAATCTAATTACCAACTAAAAAGTAACACCTTTGTTATCAGTCACAATCTCATTCACTATTAATTGCCGTATTATAAGTGATAATGATAAAATACAGCTGGGCGTAACTTAAACTATTAACAAGTTTGAACATTAGACTGTTGCCCGAGTTCTGGGGTGCAATCGTTTGGTATTTTTGCATACTTTGTCCATCTATTGCATGTGGCATATTTTTTAAGGTGAAACTAATCAAGTGGGCACTGTGCTTTCTGCTTATAGCAAGCACATGGTGGATCAGCAGCGTGCTGATACGTCTGGGTTACGGATACCAGTAACTGATAACTGGGCAGTTTCTATTTGTGATCAAAAGGCTTGGTTTGAAGGGCTGGAAGCTGGTTGGAACCATAGGTTTTTCAGGACAAAAAGAGCAAATGAGTTAAATATAGGGACTGGGGTCTCCTGAACTAGTTCTACATTCTAAAGTGATGCCTTCCAGAAAGAACTGCAGTCAGAATGGCATGCTGGGTTTTTTTGTTGGTTTGGGTGGATTTTTGGTGGAAGAAAGTTGCTTTCTCGGAGGTAAGAAGTGGAATGGTAGATGCTTCCTGGGGAAAAACTAACAGGATGTCCTGTTCCTTGTGTGCTGTTCATAGGTTTTTTAATTTCATTGATATTTTCCTGAAATACGGGATCACCTTACTTGGGATTAATTTGGGATATTGCCTGTTCCATGAAAAGTTTACTTTGTTTCAACGCTTCTTGAAGCTGGGCTGTTCACTGCCTTCTGGGGACGAGTTATCGGAGTTCATAAGTTACTCAATTAAAGCGCATGAGGAGTACAAGGAATGGCTGCCTTATCTGCTCTTGGCTGGTTTTAATCCAGTGAATTTAATGTGCAGATTCTGGTAAGCAGATAATGTTATCTTATTTACTTAAATATTGTATGCTAATCTGCAAAGCTGGTGCCAATGTTATTTAACACGTGCTTTCAGAGGATAGTACTTGATAATCAGTTGCGATGGTCAGGAGTGGTGAAGGTTAGGGAAAGTCTGAAACAAAACATTGACGGGTGACGGCTGGGTTCAGTAAAACAAATTTCTTAGACAGAATGGAGATTGCCCTGCAGAAAGGCATCATTTTGCAATTTTTATAGCAAACATCTGTTAGCCCCCAAATTTAGTTGCAGATTGTGTGTGTGTATAATACTGTAATGGTAAGAAGAATTACAAATACTGAGAAAGATATCAGCAGGAATGGGAAACAAATGCAAGGCGAAGCTGGGCCAAGGTGAGGAGGAGATGAAACGGATGCCATTAGAGATTATGTTAAACAAGATAATGTGGCAAAAATTGCAGTCTGAGTTTGGTTGGTTGGTTTGGGTTTTTTAATTATTTCATGTGCAAATAACTGCTTGGTGATGTTTTGTATTATATTAGGCATCCAGGGTGAAACTTACTTAAAATTGCAAAGTATTTGTATTTTCTTTGTTTTTTGATTTTTTTTTTTTTTTTTTTTCCTTATCCATGAAGATGACACTTAAACTTTACTACCATATTTCTCAGCTGTTAGCAACATAGTGTGAGATGTATAAACTCATTACATACGTAACTATATGAAAGGGGTGGGATTTTAAGGTTTATGTAAATATTGATTTATGTTTCAGATTCTGTTACAGTATCATGGTTAAGATATAATTGCTACTTCTAAACGCATTCATATATGATCTAGCGAGATTCTGTTAATCATTAGCATCCATGGCTTTCTGAACAGTAATTAGAGGAGCATATATAAAGCATGGTATATCTGCGCTTCTGTAGATTGTATTTATTAATGGAAGACTAAGTGATCACAAAAGTAAACACCCTACAAGACTGCAATTCCATTAGTGGACAAATCTCACTGTCCATGTATATCTCGTACAATGTTTTCTGATACTTCATTACATAATCCACAAATACTTTTATACCAATTACTTCCTTTGTTTAAATATCCACTTTTTAAAATAACACTTAATGTTTGTGTAAGTTTAACTTCAATATTGAACTATTCTGTCCTGGAAGATACCAGGAGGATAGTAGACAGCAAATGGCACTTATGCACATGGTTCATTAATGGCCTTTAGCTCCTTGTGCAAAACTACTCCGAAATCAGTCATAAACTGGTCAGTCCAGAGCACTGATAATTTTAATTACCGGGGGAAAAGTAAAAGCAACATTCTCTTAAAGAAAGCTAGGCAATCAGTGGTTTTCGGTGAATGTACAAATGTTCAGTCAAATATGAAAAATGAAGTAGTAAAAACTAGAAAGGACATAAACTAATTTTGACATGAATCTCGTAAAAAGCAAGTGTTTTAAAAAGTTTTAGTCTGGTATTTTTGTGGGTTTAGGGCATTTAGATTTCCATTCAGCTGAAAATTCAGGATTGTACACATCTAGCCAAGAAGCTGGTCTGTGAAATTGCATGGTTCTTCATCATGTGTAATACTAAAACAGTTGGTTTACCTGCTGTTGCTTAACTGTGCTTATATACTTTATTCAATTAAGCTATTGTTAAAAGTTCTTCACATTTGCTAAAGATTTGAAATGTAAATTATACTGATTTCTGAATGCATATAAATGCAATCTCTGGTAGGAGGAGAGTTTGAAACACTTGCAAACTTTGTGGGTTGTTTTTTTGTTTGTTTGTTTTTTCTTTGTTTTGTTTCAATAAATAAGTAGCTGAATATATATGCATTTTTCCCCAAAAAGTGATGGTAATGCTTATAATGCTCTGGTGTCTTGACCCCTTATTAAATTTAAGTGGAAATGGAACAAGAAGTTAGTGCAGAGGCGAATGCTGCCTGTTACTGAGGCATTTAAACTTCAGAGCAGATATTTTTCTCTTACAGTCTAACATATTTAAAAGAAATTGAGGAAGATAAAATTATATTAGTGAAAGCTTGGGCTGTCAAAATTACTTTGGATTTCTCTATCTGTATTTCTGTATAAGGGCTTATGATGTAGGTGGTTAAGGATTTTTTAGAAAGTAGTAGAGCTGCCTATGCGTTGATTCCGTTATTGTATGTATGCTATTGTGTAAAATTGATATTTTATGGGAGTTTTTGTTACTCAGGATTTTCTCTGTGAGCAACAATGCCCTTAATTTCATCCTGGAGTTCACAAACTGGAAGAGACTTCCTCCAGCTGTAGAGCAAGACCTTTCAGACTACAAAGAGAAGTTCACTTGGACTCCCAAGAGCTATTTTGGTAAGCAGGAAAAAAAGTCTCTGTGTGTGTCAGCTTCCAGGCTGTAAGTGGGAAGCAGTTCTTTGTGCTAATGCACGATGGAGGAGGTTCAAGAGTCGACAGACACTGCTTGACAGAAACTGGGGAGCAGAAATAGCAGTTACCCTAAACAAGCAAAACATATTTGAATGAATTTTACTCATTACATAGTTCAGTTCATGGTTAGCCTGAACTGAGAATGCCTACTTGAAACATGCTATCTTGTCTGCTTCAAATTAATGCATGTGCTGTAAAAGATGGGTAGTGGCTGGAAATTAGTATTGCACCTTCCTGAAATGAGTTGTTCAGCCTCTTGGAAGGTTTAAGGGGAGATGACCAACATTACTTGGTTATGTTTTCTAGACAATATCCCCCTGCTTTTATATTTTTTAATTCAATTTGTATTTCCAATGAAGCATCTATTCTGTTCCGTAAGCATTTGACAGTAATTAAAATACAAACCATATAAATAATCATTATTAAATACCTACAAGTCTAGTTGTTCATTGTCACTCCTGTAATTAAAATGTGGTCAGCCAAAAAGATTCAATAATTGGTTGTCCAGGACAACACGAGTGCTCACTGCATTCACCCTTCAGAAAAGCAGCTTTGAAGTACAGGTCATGCACTGTGACCTATGCGTTATGTTACTGAAAAATTGCACTTGGATGTCTGTCTTAGTGACTTATTTCAAAGATAATTCTACTGTAAAAGGGTCTGTAATAATTTTTAAAATGTTTAAGTGATGTTGTTTTTACTTCCTTTTTTACTTCCCTTGGAATATTCGAAGCTAATGAGGATCTCTTCTTGGAGTTTAAAAAAAGTTTTATTTGGGGAATTTTAGATTAAGTTCTTTCTTTGTTTCCTTAATAAATATATTTCTGTTGTAATAGCATCCCGTAACTAAAGCTGAAGAGAGAAAGCAGAGAGGAAAAAGTGGGGGGGGAAGTTTTCAGTTTTTAATTCTTTCAGCCTAGAGCAGTCAGGGCTAGCAGGCCAGCTGCTGTGCTGACAGGCTGGCTCCCCTGCTTGAGAAATACCAGCCACTTGAACTGAGATAAGCTGGTCATGTGAGTGAGCATAGGAAATTAAAAATGAAGGGTTTGTGTGGGAAAGTTCAAGAAGTGGTGTTCCCCCCGCCAGCTGAAGACTTGCAAAATGTATTGTCCCGTGGAGTTACACACCTGGGGTACTTACCCTTCTATACTGAAATACAGACATGATTGCAGATAATATTACGGATTCCTTGTGAATAAAATAAATGGAGAAGCCTCTCTAGGAGAGCTTGGAGGCACTAGAGTTCTATATCAGGAGAAATTGATCTATAATGTGAAAGTTTGTGTTTGAGCAATGCACATTTACTGACATGTTTGCGTATCTTTTGGCACAGTGGTTGTCCTAAGTCAAGTTATTTAGCAACATGTCGGAACATTTGGCATCATATGCCAGCTGAGTCATGCTATCATTTAATACTTATCCTAATAGTGTTCTCCACTGTTATTTTGTTGCTGGATTTACTTCTAGACTTAATTTTTAATTTCTTGTAAGTTGGCGTAAGCCTTTCTCCCCAAGCAGGTGGCTGTCCTGGTCTGGTTAGATGAAATTGTCTGATTAAGGATAAAATGATTCTTTGACACTTTGTTTCTAGAAGTTTAAGGTAACATTTCTAGCTTCTATAGGGAAATTCTGAAAATGCTGATTCTGGCAGGCAACAGTCCTTCACTATTGAGAACTATGCCTCATTATCTACCAGAGACTGGGGGCTTCAGATGGGACCCAGCTAAACCAGGTAACCGTAGGCAAGTGATGTAATCCCATGGTGTCCTGCTTGGTGTTTTGACATGCTTCTTAATTTTTCAGCCTTCATTCCTTCCCTGTCTCATCTTTGTCGTCTTGAGATCCGGTCCATTTTAAGGAGTGAACGCCTGCGATCGGACCGGTTTATCCGGGAGTTGCCATTGCCAGCTTGTCTCCAGGACTACCTTCTCTACTTAGATGTACTGCGAGTCAATGCTATGCCAGAATTGGAGGATTATCTGGGGCAGAGAGAGGAGGGAGCTCCCTCTAACACTCCAGTGCTGAAGATGCTGAGAGGAGAGACACCTGTAACACCAGTGTTAGGTGATGGTGCTGCCAGTGACTGAACTCTGTGGCTGCAGATTTTGTAATGGCAGTTAGTGGACACCGGAGAACTACTGTAAATAACCATAGTAATAAGTCTTTTTGTGCTGTAGTTTTATACTATCTCTAGAAGTTTGTTAGAAGTTCTATGGTTTACTTGTTTAAAAAGTCTCTTTTAGCTTTCTAAGTCTGTGAACGTTTTCTGGTTTTTGAAAGGAAATTTTTAACTCTTATGGAGTAAAATTAGTTTGTTCAATGAACACAGCTTACATAGTGGTCAAAATCTATTTGGTCAGTGTTACTAGATGCTTTATTCCAAATACTGCATATACCAAATGAAATTATCTGAAAGTCAAGGAACACAATAGTGTATTATTGTTATGAATTTATATGTTGGCAAGTGATCTAGCTGAAACAGAAACAGGAAAATAATATAAGAAAGGAAACTTTTTGCTGAAGGAACAGTGATTTTTGGGTGTGGTGGTTTTTTTTTTGGCCTTTTTTTTCCCCCTTTCCTTGGTCCATCTATATTTGGCAGAACATTGTAGTGGGAAGCTGGCTCAGAGCCTGCACCCAGTCCCTCCCCTGGCGTAGCCCATGGGCAAGGCACAAAATATCCCCTCAAGCACACTGATACAACACCGCCATACAAAAATCCCTCCTTCAATGAAGTGAAAAAGCAACTGCAGTTCCCACATGGTGGATGACAGGGCTGGGGCAGGGACATCTTAGTGGAAGACAGCGGCATGGCTCACGCTGGGAAAGTGCATCTTGCAGAGGCAAAGCAGGCGCTGCCAGGCTCACTTGTAGTAGATGGTGAAGGCGTGGAGGATGTACAGGAAGGTCGTGATGAAGGCAAAGAACTGCACAAGAGGAAGAAAAGCAAAAGCTGGGGTCAGCTGGAGAGTCTAACCCCATCTCAGCGCTGAAGCTCTGACCAGTGTGGCACCGCTGGGCTTGGAATGGCTCTGCCATGGCTTTAATATTTGCTCTTGCATCTCCCCAAGAGGACTGTGAGTGCTCTGGCCTGCCTGGGGTTTTCTGGACTGGCTCACCGATGCAGCGCTGTTGAGCTGGTAATAAGACGGCAAGCTGCGTTCAAACTCAGACCTGATGGTTGCATTGGCTTGTACAATTCTGTACAATTCACGTACAGAATGGCCGTGGTGCTGTGGTATGAATTGTCCTGCAAAACAAGGGAGTGGTGAGGATCAAACCTGCCTGGGAATCTCCTTCTCTGATTCACCCTGAGGATGAGGTCCATCCTCTGCATGTGTGAGTGCTTGAATGGGACACACACGCCCAGACAGAGGCTGGAACCAAACCTTCCCCTATGCCCATGCAGCACCCACAGCATAACACAGCTTCCCTCGGCATTTCCAAAATGAGCAAAAGGAGGAAAAAGGGCTGATTGTTTGCAGAAGGGCTGGCAGCTGGCCAGCTAACCCATTGCTAGTCACAGAGCCACGGTGGTCTTGCACCCACGCTGCAGCTGCCAACATCTGCCAGTGTCCCAGCCTCTCCTTGCCAGTGCTTTCCAGTTCTCGCTGTTTTTATGAAAGCCAAAGAGGTAGCTTAAGAGGAGCAGCAGGGAGATGAGGCAGGAGCTGATGGACACATACATCACCCATCCCTGCAGCAGTGGGAAGGAGACAGAGGTAGCAGCAATGAGGATCCATACCCAGGCCCCACACAACTGCCGGGGACAAACACAAGAGCCTCCGATGAGTGTGGGCTGTAGAAAGCCCCTTCTTCTCCCTGAGTCCCTCCTCACCTCCCTCCCAAGCTGGCCCCAGCAGTGGGAAGCCCTGCATCTTCAGGCAGTGCGGACCAGCCTCCTAGAGCATCCCAGCACAATGGCAGCACTGCAAGCTGGCATGAATTTCTCTGAATGCTGTTGGGAAATAATTCATAAAGATTCTTGCAAAAGGGAAGGGTTTGCTGCCTTGTTCAACATAAGGAGACGGCACCCTGAGGGCTTTGGCAGAGAAGCCAGAAAACGTGCTTTTATCTGGGAAAGGTGAATGGCTGCATCAACCCAGCCCTGCCTGCTTGTTAATCTCCTGGGCTTCAAATCACAGCATGAGGAAGTCTCCTCCTGACTCCAGGCACCAGCCCATGCTCACTCTGGATCCACCTAAAATATTTACTGTGCACAAATAGCACGTGGAGTTATCTGGATAAGGTCATGCCATCCTGTGCCGCTCTAGCTCCAGTGGAGAAAACTCCCCCAGATTTACACTGGGGAGCTGAGCCCATTGGCACAGGTGGCTCACGGCAAAGCCTGGCCACAGCGATTGCACCCATGGAGTGTGGGTGGTGTGCGTCGCTAGCACTGTGTCATGTCAAAGTACACCGGTTATCTTGGCAGGTCCCACAAGATGTCCTCTGGACCCAGAGGCAATTGAAAGATTAATGGAATGTCACACATTACAAGACACCTGACTGCCTTCAAGCCCTTGGAAAGGCGTAATACAGACGATGAAATTCCCTTGATTTTCAAGCAACTTCTGTACAATAACTGGAGCTGCTTCTGCCCCGGAGGCATCTGCATCTCTTCAGCCTCTCCCAGCCCCACAGCAGCCAGCAATCTCACATGGGCTCTGGGATGGAGCTGGAGCATATCTTGTCCTCAAGCTGTTCCAAAAAAACCAAACCCCACATCACAAAGACCACCTTTGTGCTTTCAGTATAAGCTAAAAGAAAAGATGTTATTTCCCATTAATGCTGTCTTCAGGATCATTTTTGGGAGCTAGTCCCTGATTTTTAGATTCTCTAGAATCATTGGTGGGGTGCTGTAACGCAGTTAAAGCTTGGCATACTCATGATCTCTGGTAGGATGAATACATAGGGAAGGTTTTGAAGACAGCAGGTCCGGAGGGCAAGACGGGCTATGTGGAAGCTGCAGGGGGACATGCCAAGGCCATCTCTTCTCAGCTGACACCACAACCGCTCCAGCTCAGCTCCGTTCACATTTGCCTGCACCGCACCACTCCTGTGCAGGGTTTTCACTGACATGCCCGCAGGGATGTGATCACAGAAACCAGCCCAGGCTGGCACCACACTGCTTCCTCCAACTGAAGGAGCCCTCAGCCAGGCCTCCGGTTATTGCAGCTGGCTTCACACACCCTGCCACCAACACTGGGATGGGAAAGCAATGGGACCCTGGCCCTGCCACCAGCACACAATCAATTTGAGGTCTTCAACAAAGGGGAAAGAACTCCTACACCACATTGGGGCAGAAACTTTTTCTGTAATGAGTCCTTGGCACACTCTCAAGCCTGAAATATTTTTGCTTCCACTGTTGTTACAGCCTCTTCCCCTTTTTGTTCAGGTTTCTGCTCCGTGTCCACATCAAACTCCCCCACACCCACTGGGCATGTCCAGCCTTCAAAAACTTGCAGCCAAACATTTTTTTTTTACAGACAACGCAACACACTGGTAAAAGATGGGAGGGTCCACCCACATGCTCCTGAGTGCCCAGAAAGGTCAGATGGACAGCACCAGGGACAGCTTTGATTTCTACCTCCTGGAAATCTGTGCTTTGGATTCAACAAGCACATGCTGTTTTTTTCCAGAGGATTCCACCTCGTGTCATAGCTTACCAATAAGCGGTGGGATGAATGGCTGGAGGTGGCACCTCTGCCTCATGGCCTCATTCTGTCCCCTCTAACTCAAACAATACTCTACAGCAGGAGGAGGATGATGTCTTGGTAAGATACCTCTCTGTTAGGAGGGCCAAGTGATGCCCTAGGAATCTGGCTTCTTTGCCAAGCTCTTGCACAATACATAGCAAAGATCAAATCTAGATGCTTCTTATTGCCAGAGCCCCTCCTAGGCCTGGGGGAAGTGCTTTGTGGCATTTCTGGAGGCTCCAGCTTACGAATGCTGTCAGTGGGAGCTGGCTTCGGGCAGTGTGCTGTGGTCTTTGAAATATCTTGTTTTAAAACATTTCACACCAGACAAAACTGGTGCCTGGCTCAGACTTAAATCCGCGTGTGACTCAGTGCCTGCCTGCCTCATCGGACATGCTGTAACATACCTATCAGCGCACAGAAACCATCCAGAGACTCCAGCACAAAAGGGAAATTGGATTAATAACTTACCACTGGGAGCAGGCAGCACATACAGCCTGCGGTTATAAATTGCTCAGGGAAAAGAAGCCTTTAACATCCTGGTCCACCTGAGGAATACCCTGCTGCTCATTAGCCTGCCCTAGAAAGTCGGCACAGGGGGAGCTACCGTATGGCATGGCCATGCACAGGGGAAAGACAACGTGTCCTGAATTCTCACCAGCTTTTATTTGTATTAGGTGGGTCAAGCACATTCCTATGAATAACCCAACCTTTTCCTGAGTGGGAAAGAAAAACAGTAAAACAGTCTAAATACAGAGAAACCTGCTGTCAACTGATTAGATAAGAGATGATTTTTTTTTCCTAACATGGCTGATCTCACTCAGCAGCATTCTAAAAGATCACTGCTATTTTCCTTGCCTGTTACCAGTCAACTGGGGTACCATGACAGAGTCTTTTGTTGATCCTGATTAAAACAAAACTGGAAAATAATTGGAAACTGTGTGAGAAGAGAAAAGCACTGCCTCAGCATTTGCTCCGCTTAGGCAAAACATGGCACTCGAGGTGGCAACAACAGGTACACATAGCAACAGGCAACCACAGCCTTGTCTAACATTGCAAAGTCAAAAACTTATAATTTCCATTAGTTAAACTGATAAAGGAATTTTAGTTGCTTTCAAAATGGTAGTGGTAAACATGTGAAAATCACAGAATGGTAGGGTTTGGAAGTGACCTCTGGGGATCACCTTGCCCAACCGCCCTGCTTGAGCAGGGACACTTCCAGCAGGGGGCACAGGAACGCATCCAGGCGGGTTTTGAATGTCTCCAGGGAAGGAGACTCCACACCCTCCCTGGGCAGCCTGTGCCACTGCTCTGGCACCCTCCCAGGAAACAAGTTTCTTCTCATGTTTAGCTGGAACTTCATGTGTTTCAGTTTATGCCCATTGCCCCTTGTCCTGTCATTGGGCACTATTGATAAGAGGCTAGTCCCATTGTCCTGACACCCACCCTTTAGATATTTATAAGCATTGATGAAATCCCCCCTCAGTCTTCTCCAGGCTGAACAAACCAAGGTCTCTCAGCCTTTCTTCGTAAGGGAGATGCTCCAGTGCCCTGATTATCTTGGTAGCTCTCCACTGGACTTGCTTAAGCAGTTCCCTGTCCTTCTTAAACTGGGGGGCCCTAAACTGGACACAGTACACCAAATGTGGTCTCAGTAGGGCGGAGTAGAGGGGGAGGATAACCTTTCTCATCCGGCTGGCCACACTCCTTTTAATGCAGCCCAGGATACTGTTGACCTTCTTGGCCACAAAGGCACATTGTTGCCTCATGGTCAGCTTGTTCACCAGCACTCCCAGGTTCTTCTCAACAGAGCCACTTTCCAGTAGTTCAGCCCCCAACCTGTACTGGTGCATGGGGTTGTTCCTCCGCAGGTGCAGGACCTTGCACTTGCTTTTGTTTGACTTCATCAGGTTTGGCCCAGCTCTCCAGCCTGTCCAGGTCTCGTTGGATGGCAGCACAGCCTTCTGGTGTATCAGCCACTCCTCCCAGCTTGGTATCATCAGTGAACTTGCTGAGGTTACACTCTATCCCATCATCCAGGTCACCGATGAATATATTAAACAGGACTGGACCCAGCACAGACCCCTGGCGACCACCACTAGTTACAGGCCTCCATCCAGACTCTGCCCTGCTGATCACGACCCTCTGAGTTCAGTTGTTGAGCCAGTTCTCTGTCCACCTCACTGTCCACTCATCCAACCCACACTTCCTTAGCTTGCCTGTTGAGGATATTATGGGAGACAGTGTTGAATGCCTTACTGAAGTCAAGATAGACAACATCCACTGCTCTCCCTTTGTCAACCCAGCCAGTCATGCCATCATAGAAGGCTGTCAGGTTGGTCAAGCATGATCTTCCCTTGGTGAATCCATGTCGACTGTTTCTGATAACCTTCTTGTCCTCTACACACCGGGAGATGACCTCCAGGATGAACTGCTCCATCGCCTTTCCAGGGACAGAGGTGAGGCTGACTGGCCTATAGTTTCCCAGGTCCTCCTTCTTGCCCTTTTTGAAGACTGGAGTGACATTTGCTTTTCTCCAGTCCTCGGGCACCTCTCCAGTCCTCCACAACCTTTCAAAGATGATGGAGAGTGGCTCAGCAAGAACATCCACCAGCTCCCTCAGCACTCGCAGGTGCATCCCATCAGGGCCCATGGATTTGTGAGGATCCAGTTTACACAGGTGATCTCTGACCCAGCCCTTCTCAACCAATGGTAAGTCTTCCTTTCTCCAGGTTTTTTCCTCTCTCTCCTGTGGGCTGAGATGCCTGATGGTGAGCCTTAGCAGTAAAGACCGAGGCAAAGAAGGCATCCAGTAACTCCGCCTTCTCTGCATCCTGCGCCACCAGGGCCCCTTCCTTGTTCAGCAGTGGGCCCGCTGTGTCCCCAGTCCTCCTTTTACTGCTGATGTATTTAAAGAAGCCCTTCTTGTTATCTTTGACAGGCCTTGCCAGATTTAATTCCAAGTGGGCCTTGGCCTTCCTCGTTGCATCTCTGCATACCCTGACAACATTCCTATATTCCTCCCAAGTGGCCAGTCCCTTTTTCCACGTACTGTGAAGCTTTCTCTTCCATTTGAGTTTCTCTAGAAGCTCTTTGCTCATCCATGTGGGTCTCCTGGCTCCTCTGCCTGACTTCTTCCTCTTGGGGATGCACTGGTCTTGAGCTTGGAGGAAGTGGTCCTTGAATACTGTCTAGCTCTCTTGGACCCCCCTGCCCTTCAGAGCCCTAGCCCGTGGGATTCCTCCCAGCAGGTATTTGAAGAGGCCAAATTTGGCCCTCTTCAAGTCCAACGTTGTAACCCGACTCATTGCCCTGGTTCTACCTCGCAGTATCCTAAACTCGACTATCTCATGGTGGCTGCAGCCAAGGCTACCCCCAGCTCTCACAGCCTCAACCAGCCCTTCCTTGTTTGTTAGGGTAAGTTCAAGAAGCACATCTCGCCTTGTTGACTCCTCCACCACCTGCATCAGAAAGTTGTCCTTGATGCTCTGCAGGAACCTTCTGGATCATGCATGGCTCGCTGTGTTGCTTTTCCAACAAATATCAGGGTGGTTGAAGTCCCCCGTGAGGACTGGGGCCTGCGATTGTGAGGCTACTTCCAGCTATCTGTAGAAGGCTTCATCAACTTCCTCTTCTTGATCAGGTGGCCTGTAGCAAACGCCCACAACAGTGTCACCCATATATGGCTGTCCCTTAAGTTTTACCCACAGGCTCTCAACTTGTTCTCCTTCCACTCCAAGGCTGAGCTCAATGCATTCCAGTTGCTCCCTCACATAAAGAGCGACTCCCCCACCTCGCCTTGCTGGTCTGTCTTTTCTGAAAAGCCTGTAGCCATCCATGACCACATTCCAGTCATGTGAGCTATCCCACCATGTCTCTGTGATTGCAATCAGATCGTGGCCCTGCAACCGCACATAGACCTCTAGTTCCTCCTGTTTATTCCCCATGCTGCGTGCGTTGGTGTACAGGCATTTCAGAGAGGTACTTGAGCACACAGGTTTCCCCAGAGGGGTGTACGAGGACCCACTATAGCCATGCAAACCGTTGAGGTGGTTGGTCTCCTGGTTGCCATCTCATGAGGCTGCTATGGCGCCTTTATCACTGCTCAGGTTGTCCTGTCTTATTCCCCCATTTTATGTGATGGCATTAGCATTGCCAGTTTGTCCCCCTCCCCCGAGTTCCTCGGTTTAAAGCCCTCCTCACCAAGTTTGCCAGCCTGCTGCCAAAGGTTCCCACTTCAGCACTGTTAGTCCGCGAGGGATTCACTAACAGGACAATCACTATTAGTCTAGTTGTGCCCAATAACTCTTCACAGCCAGATTCACTAATAGTGAAA